>NC_087277.1:27903928-28207857 GCF_015220805.1 Pogoniulus pusillus
TCTGCCCATCTGTCCAGGCGGTCAAGGTCCTGCTGCAGAGCCCTTCTGCCCTCCAACCCAGCCACATCTGCCCCCAGCTTGGTGTCATCTGCACACTTGCTGATGACTGACTCCATGTCCTCGTCCAGATCATCTATGAAGATGTTAAAGAGGATGGGGCCCAGCACTGATCCCTGAGGGACACCACTAGTGACAGCTGCCAGCTGGATGTGGCACCATTCACCACCACTCTCTGGGCTCAGCCCTCCAGCCAGTTCCTAACCCAGCACAGAGTGTTGCCATCCAAGCCATGGGCTGACAGCTTAGCCAGCAGTGTGCTGTGGGGGACAGTGTCAAAGGCCTTGCTGAAGTCCAGACAGACCACATCCACAGGCCTCCCCACAGCCACCAAGTGGCTCACCTGATCATAGAAGGAGATCAGGTTAGAAAGGCAGGATCTGCCCTTCCTAAACCCATGCTGGCTGGACCTGAGCCCTTTGCCATCCCTCAGGTGTGCAGTTATCGCCCCCAAGAGAACCTGCTCCATCAGTTTCCCTGGCACTGAGGTCAGGCTGACAGGTCTGTAGTTCCCAGGTTCCTCCATCCGACCCTTCTTGTGGATGGGGACCACGTTGGCAGTTTCCAGTCTCCTGGGACCTCTCCAGTGAGCCAGGACTGCTGGAAAATGATGGAGAGCAGCTTGGCCAGCTCAGAGGCCAGCTCTCTCAGCACCCTGGGATGGCTCCCATCTGGTTGTTGGAGTCAACCTCCAGATATCCTGAAACTGCTTCCTCGGGGCGCAGCCACTGACAATGTGGCATCATTCTTGAGGCCTGCAAAGAAAAATATTGTTCTCTTAAAATTCACTACAGAATGTAACCTTCCTCTGTAGACAGAGTGCTGCAGTCCTCAAACTGGGTACCAAACCCTGCAAAAGCAACCCAGCTAGTGCACAGCTCCTACCAAGCACAAAACATGAATTCAGCTGTCTGCTAATGAGACTGGAGGCATATATAAATGGATGCTGGGAAGAAGTCCTCAGGTACAAGAGGCAACAGGTTCAAGCTGAGCAAGAAAAATTCTTATGAACTAGAAGGGGAAAAAAAATCATCAGAGTGAAAGTAGTGAAGCACTGGAACTGGGTCTCAGGCAGGCTGGGGCAACCCAGTCCTCAGAGATGTCCAAAGTGAGACTGGGTAAGTCAGGAACAACCTGAGCTAGCTTTGAAGTTGGCTCTGCATTGAGCAGGGAGCTGGGCTCTATGACCTCCAGAGGTCTTGTCTGACCTCAGTTGCTCTGTGATTCTAGGAAGCTGGATCCCAGCTGCTGAATGAAGACAGACACACTGCTTCACTTCAGAGCACAGCTGAGAGTGAAGATACCAGGGGCCTCTGGGGATGGGACAAACCAAACTGTCCTGGTGTGCCACAGTGACAGCAACATGCCCTTTGAAAGCAGCTGTCTCTGGGAGTCCCCATGGGCCTCCCCTCCAGAAAGGGCAGGGGAGACTGTGCAGCTCAGTGCTGCTGGGTCATACTCTTCAGACACGTTCTCTGAAAATCACCTTTTGCAGAACTCCTTGCAGAACTTGAACCCAGCTGTGTTTGAGGAGGATGAATGCACCACAAAGGCTCCCTGAGAAGGCAGCAGAACACACAGAATCCTAAAACAGCTCAAGCTGAAAGGAACATTAGAATCATAGAATCAACCAGGTTGGAAGAGACCTCCAAGCTCATCCAGTCCAACCTATCCCCCAGCCCTATCCAGTCAACCAGACCATGGCACCAAGTGCCCCAGCCAGTCTTTTCTCAAAGACCTCCAGGGATGGTGCCTCCACCACCTCCCTGGGCAGCCCATTCCAATGCCAATCACTCTCTCTGGGAAGAACTTCCTCCTCATATATATTAGAGATCATCTACTCCAATCCCACTGCCACGGGCAGGGAGGCATGTCTTGTTTACCCAAGGCCTCATCCAACCTGGCCTTAAACACCTCCAGGGAGGTTGAATGCAGAAGCAGAAGCTTCCCCTGGGGAGCAGAGCCCATGGCTGCCTGCAGGTACTCCTTCCACTTGGGGCTCTACTGACACATTTAGTTCTGCCGTGTAGTGCTCCCATGCTCTGCTGAAAATAAGTGACTGCTCTGTATCACAGTATCACAGTGTCACAGTATCACCAAGGTTGGAAGAGACCTCACAGATCATCAAGTCCAACCCTTTACCACAGAGCTCAAGGCCAGACCATGGCACCAAGTGCCACGTCCAGTCCTGCCTTGAACAGCTCCAGGGACGGCGACTCCACCACCTCCCCGGGCAGCCCATTCCAGTGTCCAATGACTCTCTCAGGGAAGAACTTTCTCCTCACCTCCAGCCTAAATTTCCCCTGGCACAGCCTGAGGCTGTGTCCTCTTGTTCTGGTGCTGGCCACCTGAGAGAAGAGAGCAACCTCCTCCTGGCCACAATCCCCCCTCAGGTAGCTGTAGACAGCAATAAGGTCACCCCTGAGCCTCCTCTTCTCCAGGCTAACCAATCCCAGCTCCCTCAGCCTCTCCTCGTAGGGCTGTGCTCAAGGCCTCTCCCCAGCCTCGTTGCCCTTCTCTGGACACGCTCAAGCATCTCAATGTCCCTCCTAAACTGGGGGGCCCAGAACTGAACACAGCACTCAAGGTGTGGTCTAACCAGTGCAGAGTACAGGGGCAGGATGACCTCCCTGCTCCTGCTGGCCACACCATTCCTGATGCAGGCCAGGATGCCACTGGCTCTCTTGGCCACCTGGGCACACTGCTGGCTCATGTTCAGGTGGGTATCAATCAGCACCCCCAGATCCCTCTCTGTCTGGCTGCTCTCCAGCCACTCCAACCCCAGCCTGTATCTCTGCATGTAGAGCAGCAGACTTGCAGTGCTGTCGCTGCTTCTGCAGTGCTTGCAGGAGAGGAGAGCTGACAGATGTGTCTTGCCCTTTCTTCCAATTTCTTCCCTACAAGGCATGCTTTTCTCCCTTGTTTTCCCCTTTGTTAGGCTTTTCTTGCTGCTTTCAGAACTTGTATGGCTCTTGTCTGTTATTTTTTCCCACTCCAGGTTGGCATGGCAGCATGCCAGGTAGAAATGCAGACAGGCTTCAGGAAGGGACTGCCCATTCCAGCAGGCACAGGAGCAAAATGGCTTTTTGGAAACACTGTGTGCATAAAAATGTGAAGCACTCAGGGGATATACAGCCAGCTAAAGGACTACCCTGCATTCCTGAGCTGGTTTTCAGGGACACTGAACCAATAAAATATTGATGCATTAGGCACAGGAGCTTACTTAAACTAATGAACACTTGAATCAAAATGAAAATGGATTTTGGTGATCTGCGATGGGAGTTCCTCTGGAAGCCTGCGCAGAAAGCTTCGGGGTAAGCGCTGCAGCACTTGAGCTGCGGTGCTAATGCACAGCTGCCTGCGGCTCTGCAATGCAGAATTAGCACCGTCGGCAGCAGCACGGCAGACACAAGCGATGCCTTTTGTTACAGGTAGATGACAGCGCTTTCATCCCGGGAAATGGAGAGACTTCAGCTTGCTGGAGGCAGTTACAAGGAGCTGCCTTTGCATCAAGCCTTGGGGCAAAAGGTTGGACAGGGAACAAGGTGCTTTTGTTCATTAAAATCGGTTTTGTTCTTTAGGCTTAGCAAAACTGCACTGCTGGCAGCGGCAAGATGAAGGAAAGGAAAAATCCGAATTTCCAGTCTGAATGCAACATCCAAATTCTGGCACACCAACAAACTCAGCTGCAGGAGCAAAACGTCAGCCGAGTTCTAGGATTTGGGTTTTCACGTGTGGCACTTAAATGGGGCTCCTAAAGCCAAAATCTCTTCTCACTGGATTCAAATTCAAATTCTGTACTTTGTTCAGAGAACCACAAAATGGTTTGGGTTGGAAAGAACTTTAGAACGTCTAGTTCCAACCCCCCCCTGGGCAGAGACACCAAAGAGATATGAGGTATCAACAGCCTACTGTTAAACATGGAGCCACAGCTTCCAGTACCAGCTCTAAAAGTAGCTCCTCTTCTGGCCTTAAATCAGGAAGAGGTTAATCAAATAAAGCAACTAACCATCCAATTTCTCAGCACGTCATGGGGAGCTGAACCAGCTATGAACTATGGGCAGCAGATCAAGGGAGAAGCATAGAATCATACTCCTCCCCCTCTAGTCTGCCCTGGGGAGACCTCATCTTGAATACTGTGATCAGTTTTGGGCTCCCCAGTTGAAGAGGGACAGGGATCTGCTGGAGAGGGTCCAGTGGAGGGCTAGGAGGATGATGAGGGGACTGGAGGGCATGGCTTGTGAGGAGAGGCTGAGGGACCTGGGGCTGTTTAGTCTGGAAAAGAGAAGACTGAGAGGGCATCTGATAAATGTTTATAAGTATCTGAGGGCTGCCAGGAGGGGGGGACAGGATCTGCTCACTGCTCCCTGGGATAGGACAAGGAGCAATGGGTGTAAGTTGCAGCAAAAGAGGTTCTGCCTCAACACAAGGGAGAACTTCTTGACTGTAAGGGTCACAGAGCACTGGAACAGGCTCCCCAGAGAGGCTGTGGAGCCTCCTTCCCTGAAGCCTTTCAAGGCCTGTCTGGATGTGTTCCTCTGTGATCTGTGTCAGATAGGATTGTCCTGCTCTGGCAGGGGGGTTGGACTGGATGATCTCCTTGGGTCCCTTCCAACCCCTGACATCCTGTGAGCCTGTGAACTAATGGTCACTGGATATTCTGAAGACTCGGAGTGCTAAATGCTAATTATTTGGTGGCTGGGGGGGGGGGGGGGGTAGGAACAGTTTGTTTGGGGTTTGAGGTTTTTCTGGGTTTTCTCCATAGGCAATTCTATCAGCAACATTCCATATACAAGCAAATCATCAATCCACTTTATGAACCTTCTACTTCCAATCACAAACAGGTGATCCGTGGTGACATCATCCCAATCCATTTCTGTGTATCTGCCAATCTATTTCTAACCACCTGTTACTCTCAGAGAGGAATGTAAATTATTCACCTTCCATCCCATTTAACAAAGTCTTTCATGTACAATGGTGTCTGTCAGATGCTATTCCTTTTTCTTTCCTTTTTCCTTTTATTTTCTTCTAAAGGAAGCCTCAAAGAGAAAATGACATCATTTTCTGGATACACAAATGCATGCCACAAAAATCACCCTCACCCCCACACCACCAATAAATGAACATTCTAATACTTTCTGTTTTCAAGTACTGGTGTGGAAGACTTGCATTTTCAGGTGGAGGATTACAGGGCAGTACTTTCCACTCTCTTCTATCCCAAGCAGACCTCTTGAGTCTTCCCAGCACTAAGTGCAGATTTTCCTTCACTGCTTTCAACATACAGCTATAAACACAACAAAAGGCTATAAAGATGCAAATCTGGTAAAAATCTGTGTTTTGTTACATTTTCTTCAACATCTTTGTGGGTGCCATGGGCAGTGGCACTGAGTGCACCCTCTGAGTTTGCTGAGCACACCAAGCTGTGTGGTGCAGCAGCCAGGCTGGAGGGCAGGGATCCATCCAGAGGGACCTGGGCAGGCTGGAGAGGGGGGCACAAGCCAACCTCATCAGGTTCAACAGGACCAAGTGCAAGGTCCTGCATCTGAGTCGAGGGAATGCCAAGCACCAATCCAGGCTGGGCAGTGAGTGGCTGGAGAGTAGCCCTGAAGAGAGTGACTTAGGAGTGCCGCGGGACCAGAAGCTCAACATGAGCCAGCAGTGTGCACCTGCAGCCCAGAGGGACAACTCGAGCCTGGGCTGCATCAGGAGAAGTGTGGCCAGCAGGGTGAGGGAGGTGATTCTCCTCCTCTACTCTGCTCTGGGGAGACCCCACCTGGAGTACTGCATCTAGTTCTGGAACCCCCATTACAGGAGGGATGTGGAGATGCTGGAGTGTGTCCAGAGAAGGGCCACGAGGATGCTCAGAGGGCTGCAGCAGCTCTGCTCTGAGGACAGATTGAAAGAGTTGGGGCTGTTCAGTTTGGAGGAGGCTCCCAGGTGACCTTCTTGTGGTCTTCCAGGATCTGAAGAGGGCCTAAAAAACAGCTGCAGAGGGACTTTTCAGGATATCATGGAGTGACAGGACTGGGGGGAATGGAGCAAAGCTGGAGATGGGTAGGTTCAGGCTGAACATGAGGAGGAAGTTTTTCGTCATGAGAGTGGTGAGAGGCTGGAATGGGTTGCCCAGAGAGGTGATTGAGGCCCCATGGCTGGAGGTGTTTAAAGCCAGGCTGGATGAGGCTGTGGCCAGGCTGATCTAGGGTAGGGTGTCCGTGGGCATGGCAGGGAGGTTTGAACTAGGTAATCCTTGTGGTCCCTTCCAACCCTGACTGATTCTATGACTCTAAGACGTCACAGGGTAGCCAAATATCTGCTGCCAACACCACACAGTCAAGTGGGCATCCCGGCCACTCTGAAAATAGAAAGGCATGAGAGCACATGCACCTATAAACAGAGATGATCAAGGAAATCCAAACACTGTTGAATTTATGGACTACTCTCCATATTAAAAAATTTACACGAAGCTGGATCAAAGTTATCTCAAAAGCCTATGCAAAACCCAGCATTGCCCTAGAGCTGTGGAACAGGATGGTATGTAAGAAAGGAGAAAGGATAGAAGAGGCTGCTGCTCCTGCCACACCAGCAGGGAGAACAGGTGCTGCTTTCTTGGGGTAGTTCCTTCTCGGTAGTCTCTGTCCTGAAACCATTCCTGGCAGAAGCAGCAAACGTGGCTTACTCAGAAACACAGCCCAGAGAGGTCCCTCCCAGAGAGGCTGTTTGCACTCTGTGGCAGCCTGCTTTGCCTGGAGGGATCCGAGTGACGATGCAACACCGGGAAGCAAACAAAACAGACACAACACACCAAAAAATAACCACCCTAATGCTGCGGTACAGGCTTCAGAGGGCTCCCGAAGAGTTAATGTGCTTTGCGATTGCTAAAGGCACTCCATGGGTATTTAAAGGGAACCCTCCCCACTATTTCCCACGCTTTAGAAAAACGAAGTCAATAAAAGGCTCTGCTGGAGGCATATCTTTTCAGTCTCCTTAACAGGCAGGAGTTAAATGACTCTGGCTCCTGATCAAAGGCCCAGGAGGCGCAGGTTGCGGTGCCAGTGACTTCTGTAGCAAGGCCACACTCGCAGGACGAGTCACGGCGGCTTTCCTTTCAGTCCCCTGACGACGTGCCAGGTGTCAGCAGGAGGCTGTGGACAGCGCTTGTTTTCACCTGCGAATCACCGATGACATCCACGTAGCGCTCCGGCATCACAGTCCTCACCTCTGCCCTCAGCCCTCGGGAGGACGGCTGGGTAGGCGCCCCGAGATCACCGTCACAACGCAGCCCATGCCGCCGCTTGCCCTCCACCAGGAGAGCGGCGGGGCCCGTACGCCCCACCACGCTCCCCTCAGCCCGCTCCTGTAGCAACGCGGCGGAGAGCGGACTGAGGGGCGCCAGCGACCTCAGTCCGCGCAGAGAGGGCAGCAACAGCGCAGCGGCAGGGCAGCGGCGGGGCAGCGGCAGAGGCAGCGGCAGGACAGAGGCAGGGCAGAGGCGGGGCAGCGCCAGGGCAGGGCAGGGCAGGGGCAGGGACAGCGGCAGGGTAGGGCAGGGGCAGCGGCAGCGGCAGGGACAGAGGCAGGGGCAGCGGCAGGGACAGCGGCAGCGGCAGAGACAGAGGCAGGGGCAGCGGCAGGGACAGCGGCAGGGTAGAGCAGGGGCAGAGGCAGGGGCAGCGGCAGGGGCAGGGCAGCGGCAGGGGCAGCGGCAGGGGCAGCAGCAGCGGCAGCGGCAGGGGCAGAGGCAGGGGCAGCGGCAGGGGCACGGTCAGCGGCAGGGCAGGGGCTGGCCGCAGCGCGCCCCACACGCACACGCACACGCCCCCGCCGCGTTCGCGCCTTCCCGCCCTTGCGCAATGCGCGCGCACGCAACGCCCCCACCCTGCCCCCTCCGCACTCCCCCAGCGGCCGCCGAACCTCCGCGTCACGTGCCCTCCTTGCCCTCCTCAGCAGCCAATGGGAGGAGCGCCCCGGCCCGCGGGGCCTTTATAAGGCGCCGCGCAGCGCGGCGGATGCGGGTGAGAGGTTGTTGCGGCGGCAGCTGGGGCGTCCTGGGCCGCTCGGTCCGTGGAGCCGCTTCCCTGTTCCGCCCGGGGGACCGGGCTGAGCCGTCCGGGAAGGGGCCAGGTCTGTGCCCGCGCGGCCCGCGGCGGAGGGAGGAAAGAAAGAAAGAAAGAAGGGGTCGTGCTGGAGGTGGGCGGGTGGCTGGGAGGGGCGGCCATGTCGGGGCCGCCAGGCGCCTGAGGGGGTAGCGGTCTCCGCCGTGGCGACGCCCAGCGCCGGCGGGTGGGCGCGGCGAGTGGGAGCGGTGACTCGCAGCGGTGACTCGCCTCTGCCGGAAAGAAGAACGGGGCCAGCGTGGGGCTCGGTGCCCAGCGGAGCGGCGGGTGTGGGCGCTGGTCGCCGAGCGCTGCGGGCTGCTCCAGGCGCTCCGCTGCGGGGCTGGCTCGCCTCCATCTCTGGGCGGGTGGACGCGACTCCGGTCGCTCACAGTCAGGCAGCCTGTGTGCGTGTCTCCTTCTCTGTCGTCCTTCTCCGTGTCGAAGCTCTTCGTCTTCTCTAACAAACTCTCTGCCTTGCTTCTTCCCCGCCCCCCCGGGCTTCTGCTTTGTGGATGTTGGCGGCTTCTTGTTGTGACAGGAGAATGTGTGTGTGCCCTGGGCCCAGGCGGATCGGTATGTATCTCACACCGGTACGCGCCGGGCTCGGGGGTCGGGCGGGTCCCGGGGGGAGGGATTGTGAGGCGGGGATGTGTCCGAGGGCTGAGGCCTGTCCTGGGGGAAAAATTAACGGTTCTGCTTGTACTGCATGTGTCTTGTTCCTCCTCTTCCTCCTCGTCCTCTCCAGCAGGCTGATTGCAATGCTGAGGTCTGGCAGGTGTGTGAAAGAGACCTGGGTGCGTGGTTTGATCCTATGCCACTTGGCAGGTGTTTTGGAGGACCCTGCCTGTGCAGCATCTCTTTGCCTTAGTAAGCTGATATTAAAGGGAAACATTTTTCCTCTTCTATGAGTGTAGTGCTACAAACCCCATACATTCACCATATGGCTCATTATTGACAATGCTACATTTGTAGACTGAAGTGTCATTTTTACCCAGTTTTGGCCTTGGAGGTGTATTTGAAATTGGCTTGAATCTAATCCCTTGACAACTCTTGGTTGGGTTTTGAAATTTATGCTTAATCTTTTTGTTCACTGCTGTCTCTTGATCAGCAATAATGAACTGTAATTACGGACTGCTTGAGTGTCAGATTATATTTGGGGCATCTATGTTAGTGGGGATAAATGGGGGAGACTTAAGATAATCTCAATTCAAGTTGGCAAACTTGGAATTTCTCATTTACTTAAATCAATCAGGATTAAGTCTGGTATGTGAAGCAGATTGGTGCCTTAGGCTGACATGGATCTACTGTAAAGGGATGCAGGCCATGGAAAATTTGAGGCTGGCTTCTACTTCCTGTTGTCTTTCATGTAATATCTGATAAACTAAAGATTAGAAAGTGACAAAATACTTGCTGATGGCACTGCAGAGCCTCTGTAAC
This sequence comes from Pogoniulus pusillus, assembly GCF_015220805.1. NCBI lineage: Eukaryota > Metazoa > Chordata > Aves > Piciformes > Lybiidae > Pogoniulus > Pogoniulus pusillus. The sequence continues at coordinate 27,913,519 of NC_087277.1, forward strand.
AACAGTGCATTTGTTATTTTTGCCTCCTCATGGACTACGAGCAAAATTGTCAGAACACTTGTGGCACCGTATGTGGGTCAGCACTGAGAACAGATGCTCAGCAGTTAGGAGAACTTGATTCAGTTGGAGTCTAACACCAAATCTGAGGTGCTGTAGGCTTAGGCATATTCTGTAGAACAGTATAATTCTGTGAGCAGAATTGTTGCTTTTAAATGTGCAAAGAAATTAACTGTTAACAACAGTCAAGCTGTCTTACAATTAAAGGACAGTGAATAGAATTGAAAATCTCTGGTTTGAGTTGCTGTTTACTTCTATTGTGCTGCGTGCAGGTGAAACCTGGGCTGGAGAAGCAGACTGTGGGAAGCAAATGGCTAACATAAATTTAGTATGCATCTGGAAATTCAAACAAATGCACTGCTGCTGAGTGTCTGGACAGCTGGCTGTGGTCCACAGGACTCCAGCTAGAGCTGTTCCTTGCAGCTGAACAATAGAAAGCTGCCCTGTTCAGTCTTCATAGCAGTTGGTGGGAGCAGTGAACAGGAATTCTTGCCAGCGTAAGTCAAAGCTGGTAGTCACTTACTTGTACTAGGAAGCCAGGAGAGTGATACAAACATGAGTTTTGCTTTGCTTTCAGTGTGTGGTGTCTTGCAACAGAAACAGGCTTCATTCCCAGTTACTTAAGGAGAACAAGCAGGCCTGGAGGGGAGACACCGACTTGTTTTCTTCTCTTCCAACACAGAGTGGAGGGAAGCTTTGTGTATTTCCAGACACTTCTCAGCTAGCCCAGTTGATCAGAACCCCATGTTAGGAGCTATGGAAAGCTTACAGAATAGGCTGATTGCAGAATGCAGTTCTTTCTATGCTGCATGAGCCTTTAGATTGACTATTTGGGCTTATTGTATATTTTATAGGGGTTGTGTCTCATCTGAAATAATGATGTACCTGCTTGCCTTAAAAATGGTAATAATGTAGTGACTGAAGCACCTTGCATAGCAGTATCCAGTTTGCCAGTAGAACAATTCAGTTTGAGGTACAGCAGTGCTGCTAGACTAGAGGTATAGACTGCAGTAAGCCTTGTGCAAGGTAATTTGTAATGATCTTTTCTGAGAGGCTTTTGTGATGAAACTTGACCATAAAAATCGACAGGAACACAGAATTCCCCTTAACAGGGTGTACCTCACAGAAGGCACAGTTCAACTTCTTTTCCATTACTGAATTGTTTTCTCAAGTTTGACACTGTAAAAGGCTTCCTGATACTGAGGCACTGAGACTAGTTCTGTGACTGGGTATGTAAATGGGGACAAGGAAGAGAATGTTAGATTAATCTTTCATCAGGAGTGAAAAACTTCCAGGAGAGTTTTTAGATGTGGCAAAAAGTAGCAGAATGCTCTTCTCTTACAAAAGTTACATTTATTTCATAGAATCAACCAGATTGGAAGAGACCTCCAAGCTCATCCAGTCCAACCTAGCGCCCAGCCCTATCCAGTCAACGAGACCATATCACTAAGTGCCTCATCCAGTCTTTTCTTGACTGATTTCAACACTGAATTAGCCCTAGACTGTGCAGAGCTTTAGAAGTGAGACAAGCAAACACTATTTATAATCCTAGAATTTAATGGGGTAAATCAGTTGCTAGTAAGAGAGATTCATCTGCTTTCCACCTCTTGTATTTTTATCTGTTAAGCTAGAGAAAATGCTGCCTAGACTGCTGGGGCTGTTCTGTGTGTGTACACCATGGTGTCATGTAAGATTCAAGGTTTACATGTGAAAGGGAGGAGAAGAAACAATCTGCTGCTGACTCGTGATCTGCTTTCTGTGCCCTATTGCTTGGCTTTACCATCTAAACCATCTTCACTTTAAATCCAGTCGTGTGTTGTCTCAGAGCTGTTTCCTGAACCTTACTGAGATGTTTTATCTCTTCACCCTTAGACAGTTTTCCCCCTTCTGTGCCACATCTGGCCCTGTCAGCTGGGAAATGAGGACAAAACTCCATAAAAGACTTGTAGAAGAATGCTCCATGCTAACAGTATTCTTGTGTTGGAAGCTGTTGTGTCTGAATGATGTTTCACTTTGCCTGCTGTTCAACTGAGTAGAAGGACTATTTTATCTATGCTAAACTTGAGTATGGTGTAGCTTTTTTGTTATAGCCTAGCATAGTGTCCATAAGCAATTACCTCTTAATGCCTTTTTCTCAACACCTGTGAAGTTTTGAGCTATAATAAGCAACTGTTTTAAGGGGCTGTAAATGTCTTAACACAGAGTTCTGGGGAGAAATCTGTTTGCTGTCACCCCAAACATGGCTGTTCTTTTGTCTTTCAGCAATTCCAGTCCGAAGCTCCAGGGTGCCATTGTTGTCTGATGCCATGCCAGCACCAGCTCATCTGTACCCACTGATTCGTAACTGTGAGATTAGCAGACTATGCAGCACTGTGTGCTACTGCCACCACAGACACCTCTGCTGTTTGTCATCTCACTTTGCTCACAGTCACTTCAGATACGCTCCTCAGAAGAAGTTTGCGGCACTTTGTAGGCCAAAGGAGGACTTCAGTTACTTTTTTCACGCGAGAGATTATGCTTCGTCGCCACAGAGGTTTTACCTCACTCCTCCCCAGGTCAACAGCATTCTGAAAGCAAATGAGTACAGCTTCAAAGTCCCAGAATTTGATGGTAAAAATGTGAGCTCTGTCCTCGGCTTTGATAGCAACCAGTTACCTGCTAATGCTCCCATAGAAGACCGGAGGAGTGCTGCCACTTGCTTGCAGACCAGAGGAATGCTTCTGGGTGTGTTTGATGGCCATGCAGGTTGTGCTTGTGCTCAAGCTGTCAGCGAGAGACTCTTCTACTACATTGCTGTCTCTTTGTTACCTCACGAGACTTTACTTGAAATAGAAAATGCTGTGGAAAGTGGCAGGGCTCTGTTGCCTATTTTGCAATGGCACAAGCATCCTAATGATTATTTTAGCAAAGAAGCTTCCAAGCTTTATTTCAATAGTCTAAGAACTTACTGGCAGGAGCTAATTGATCTCAACAGTGGAGAGACTACTGATGTGAAAGAAGCTTTAATTAATGCTTTTAAGAGGCTTGATAATGATATTTCTTTGGAGGCTCAAGTAGGAGATCCAAATTCTTTTCTCAACTACTTGGTACTGAGAGTGGCATTTTCTGGGGCAACTGCCTGTGTGGCCCATGTGGATGGTGTTGACTTGCACATAGCAAACACAGGTGACAGTAGGGCGATGCTTGGGGTTCAGGAAGAGGATGGATCTTGGTCTGCGCTTAACCTGTCCTATGACCACAATGCACAAAACGAACATGAAGTGGAACGTGTGAAAATGGAGCATCCAAAGTCTGAAGAGAAGAGTCTTGTGAAACAAGATCGTCTCTTAGGTCTCCTGATGCCTTTCAGAGCTTTTGGTGATGTGAAGTTTAAGTGGAGTATTGAACTTCAGAAAAGGGTGGTAGAATCGGGCCCAGATCAGCTGAATGACAATGAGTATACAAAGTTTATTCCTCCAAACTATCACACTCCTCCTTACCTTACAGCTGAGCCAGAAGTCATATATCACAGACTGCGACCGCAGGATAAGTTCCTGGTTTTGGCCACAGATGGGCTGTGGGAGACCATGCACAGGCAAGACGTGGCTAGAATTGTGGGGGAGTACCTCACTGGTGTTCACCATCAGCAGCCAATAGCTGTGGGTGGCTATAAGGTAACTTTGGGACAGATGCATGGTCTCTTAGCAGAAAGGAGGGCGAGAATCTCCTCGGTGTTTGAAGATCAGAACGCAGCAACTCACCTGATCCGCCACGCGGTGGGTAACAACGAGTTTGGCACTGTGGATCACGAGCGACTGTCCAAGATGCTTAGTCTTCCAGAGGAGCTGGCTCGCATGTATAGGGATGACATGACCATTATTGTCGTGCAGTTCAACTCCCATGTCATAGGTGCATGTCAAAACGAGGAACTGTGAATTTCATCTAAGGGAACTAGTTACCAAAGCTGTAACAATGGCCAGTATGAGCAGCAAGTAAAAAAAACACCTACCCACCAATCAACCCCCCCAAAACCCTCAGCAAACAAATTGGCCTCTTGCTAGATTCAGCATATCTATTGTTCCTGCTTTCCCCCAGAGCTCTAAATGCACAGGAAGTGCTATTGGCCTAACACAAAGTTGAGGAGGATGTCACAGCTTGGCAAAAGAGGTTTCTGTAGTAACTTTGCACTATTGATTTTTATGAATGCTGCTAGAACAATGTTTTGAATTTGGCGAAATGGGATGAGGGAGGGAAGGAGGATGAAGAACTTAACTGTTGAAGATCTGGCTGTTGAAGAAACAGCCTGGTTATAAATATCTGTAAATACCTACTCAGTATCTTTAAAAGGATGAGTAAAAAAGGAGCATTGTTGAATTCTTACAGGGCTAATTCTTGCAAAGTAAATTTGGTTATTTGTGACTATTGTTTCTTCTAAGCAGAAGGTCACTTTGTGTCTTCAGTGTAACAAAGTTGTCTGACTTTTTCATATCAATAATGTCATTCACTTCAGGATATTTGTCTTAAGTGTTGACTTTCAATGCAGGTCTAAGCCATAATCAATACCTGGGATTCTGTTACAGCCTAATCATATCTTATGCATGGAAACTTCTTGTGTATTAATAACTTATTGGCTGTGGATTACTGCACAATTTGTAGGGCAATAATGCGTAACAACATCCATTAAGACACCACATAACTTGGTAGAGAACTTCAGTTTGCTGTAGGAAGAAACTTTCACACTTCCCATGAAGTCAGTGGTGTTGGTCAAGACTGTTGGCTCTCCTAAAAGTCATGTCCTTCATGGACTTCACCCCTGTTTGCTGTTATCTGGGATATAAATTTTCACCTGGGAAGAAGTCATTGCTAAACCCACTTGGTGATTTGTACTCATTCACTTTGGCTGTTTCAAATGGTCACACATTGGATGTCTTGCACTTGAACTCCTAAATTGAGTTTAAAAACTAGAAGTTAAATAGAGCTTGTAAATAGTCTTTCAGTTGGGAAACTATTTGGCATGTGTGTATATGTTTAATAGCTTTTTCTAGCAGCTTCTTTACTAGCAGCTCTATTTCTGGACAGCTGGCATATGCATGTTCTTACAGTCCAGAATGCTGTCACAGAGCAATCTCTGGTGTCTCTGGGTTGTAATGGTTGGGTCTGAACTTAAAAGATTGTTTAACTTGTGTGTCTAAAGTTGTTTGGCTTGTAACCTTAAAAACTAGGGGCTGACAACTAATTTATCTGATGTCATTGCATCTATTTTAGGTATGTTGCATTGTATACAGGTTTATTTTAACCTGCCCTTGGGTTAAAAACTCAAGTGCTGACTGAAATACCAGCCATTGACTGCTGAACACGTGTAAAATGATTCCCGTGTTCTGGAGAGCAAGGATAGGTCAGCTTTTTCACTTCAAGGTGTTTCATTTAAAACATCACCCTAGCCTTCATCATAGCTAATTAAATTACACTTTAAAAACAAAGCTTATTTTGGTTAAGTGAGTACTGTGATATTCTCTACTGAATACAGATTTTGCCAGTTAATGCTACTGTTGCACAGGGTACACTTAACTTGAACAATGAACCTGTGCTGTAGTAAACATTGGCTCCTCAAACTTAGATGTTATGTGTATTTTGTGGCCTGCAGCTTTATGTCTGTCTCTCTATCCAGCCTTAAATACCAGGATCTGTGTTGCTATAAGGTTAATGATACCTAAGTTCACATTGCACATATCTTCAACCTTTCTTTGTTTGAAGGGATAAAGGGGAACTCTGAAATGCTTAAACAAGTACTGGCTGTTGACATTTGCTTCTGTATTTTTGGTGTCTGTCACTGTCTAGGTTAGTAGACTTTATGTTCTGTCATTTAAATGCAGTATGTACCTAAGATGTTGCAGTATTTAACTATCTTCCTTTTTTTTTACTGTTAAAGCTCTGTTACATGTATTGATGTATTTAACCTACGATTATTGCTATGGATTTGGTACAAGAAATGAACATTGGTCCCATGGATACAACATCTCTTGAGGAAAAGCTGCTTTTTTTGTAGTCAAGGTGCATATGTATGGAGTCAGACAAAACAGTATTTATGTATTGCTTGGAGACCTGCTCAGTATGTATGCAGTGAACAGAAGCAGCCTAACTGCCTGCTCAACAGGTGATCTGAACAAATACCTTTTAACAGATTCCAATAAAACAATTATGCAGAAGTCCATGTGTGTTGGATTGATGTGGGATGTGGTAGCTCTTGGAACTTGCTCTTGAAAGACAAGTAGTTGATATGTTCTGTTGTGTATTCCTTGTTACAAATTTAGAGCCCATGTCCAAACTGAAAGTGTAAATGGAAGCAACTGGACTTGCAGAACACTCGGTTGCCTCTGTGCGGCTTGAACAGCAGCATCAGGCATGTTGCTGCCACCTGGCAGCAAACCTCAGATCTTCATCTCAATGTCACTTGTGTCTCGGGTCTTATCTCCTGATTGCTTTCAGGAGCAGTGCTGCAGATGGAGCATAGCTTGAAGTCGTTAACTTGTGGACTGTACCCTGTTGTGAACAGGTTAAACCCTGAGAACAGGGTAACCTGTCTGCACATCAATATCTTCAATTGCTTATGCAAGTGGCATAAGAATGCACTGGTGGTAAACTAAAGAGAAACAGCTTTTCTGCCCCACTCAGGGGACATGCTCTGTTGTCTACCAAGCTTGTTACTGTGCACAAAGTACTGCTGCTGTGTATTTGAGGAGGATGCTGTGCTTTTCCAAGTAAGGGCTTCACCATTGCAAATATGGCCCAACCTAGAAGGATGTCTAAATCTTGACAGCACAAAATAAGATTTAAATCTCAATTCTTTAAAACTGTTGTTGATGGATGTATCAGCAACACTGTTTGGTATGAGGCAGCAATCCTTTGGTCTGTGCTTCCAACTGAGGCTCTGTTAACTATTGCCGTGTTGAAAATGCTATGTGTGTTCCATTTACTTCTGGCAGTATTTTACACTGCTTGTGATAACTTTTGTAGTCTCCATTTGCCTTTTGTGTGCATAATGAGTACAGAAAGGAACAAATACATTTTTCCCCCCTGCATTTATTCCCTCATGGCAGGGCAGAGCTCTGTGTGTAGCAGCCTCTACAACTGCCGTGCAGCAAAGAGCATAGTCTCGTTTTGAAATGTTTGTAGTTAGGCTCTCAAACTCAGGTCCCTGTACTTAGAACAGTTCTGCAGTGAGAGGTTGCCTGGAAACTGCTTCTGTGAAGTGCTCTGCAGAATGGCTTGGCTGCTCTGCCCTTCCTCAGTAGGGAGGCATGTTTGTTGTGAAATTGCCTGGCACAGATGGATAATTCAGGCCTCTGGTGCGTGCCCTAAGTTCCCTGATGCAGGCAGCCCTGCTTTCATGACTGGATTCCTTCCTGGCCTTATAAGATGCCTAAACTTGCATACTTTTGTGTGTGCCCGCATACTGAGTGGTGGAGCTCCAGTTGCAGGTGGTGGAGATGTCTTGTGTGCATGCTTTGGAGTCTCAGTAGCTATTCAACACAACCTTAGTCACCTTCACATATAGGCAGCTCCAGTTAGGTGTTATCTGGGGGCAAATCTTAACCATCCTTGCCAGTGTTCTCAAGTGATCCTGAAGTTTTTGCATCTGCTGCTTCTGCATAATGACTCTAGTTGGTTTGGGGGTTTTAGCTGCTTCTACTTAACCTACCTGCAAGTAGCCCTATTCTAAGGACCTGTTCTTACCCTGTGGTCCTCTAGGTGTATGAATGTGCACTTCAATGACTAGGGCATGGTTGGCATGAGCTATGACACGTTTGTTACCCCTTTGTCTTGCCTTTTGCAGAGCCCTGCCATGATTTAACAGTTGTAAATGAGCAAGATAAGGTCTCCTTGTTGTAACCTCTAAGCCTGCAAGCGTTCAGCATTCCTTCTAATTAAGTTAGAAGCCTATAAAGCAAAGCTCACAACGCAACTGATGGAAGGAATCTCTTCTACTGCAAAGCTGAGTTGTGAGCAGCTCTGTACAAAAGATGGTCCAGGATTTTTCATAATGCCACTTTATAGGACACAGAAGCACATTCCTAAATTATACAAAATAATGCTATTTTATTAAAATATTCCATGTGGTAAAAAAAAACAACTCCAAAGCACTGGGCAGAAACCACTCACTTTTGTAGTTGATGGTACAGAAGGGAGAAGAGTCTTCTAGCAGGCAGCTTTGTAGGCTCAGTGGAAGGCTGACAAATCTGATCTGAAATGGACACTTAGATGCTGTTCAGTGCTTGGCAACCGTGTCTGAGAAGCTGTCTAGCTCAGTGTCAAATGTAGATAAGCATAAACCCATGGTTTGGTTTTGATGGACACCTGAGAGTCTCGGGGCAGGGGAGAGGGGTGAGTTTTTTTACACATAGCTCATGTTTGTTTAACTTCCTGCTAATCATCTCCAGATAAAAAGAGTCTCTGTGTGAGACATACAGTTTCTACAGTTGAGGAAGGCTACTGCTTACTCCCACTACTTTGTCAAGAGCACATAAAACCTTACTGTGGAAACCCAACAGACCAACCTGTGCAGGAGGAGGAGAGAAAATAACACAAGATTTGGCCTCAGAAATAACAGACCCTCTCCAGCTTGGTAACTGGCAAGCAGTCAATTCCATGCTACATTTTAAAGCCATTGGAGCAAGCAGTATTTTGTGAATCAAAATTGCCTGAGCTGTGACAGGGCTTTGGGCAGTTGGAACACTGCATTGGTAAAAGATTCAAGTGCTCGTGTTGATGCTTACTGCATGAGCTAACCTGTGTTAAAATAGAAGTAGCAGACTGCTGCATGCCCTGGTTACTGATGCAGCAGCTCCTAGAAGCCTTTGAAGCACATCACAGCTCTGAGATTAAAAGCTCAGCTCTGAAGTCAGGGACTCATAAAAGTCCCTTTGATAGGACATCAAGCAATCCCAGGGTAGCAGGAAGGGTACTTGGAAGCTCTCAGTGCAGCAGTCAACTTCAGCCAACTGGAAAAAAAAACCAAGGTCAGTCCAGCTGATGAAAAGACAAAAAGCACATCATGATCTGTAGGACAGTGGCTGAAATGCCAGCCCTTGCCTTTAGGCAAGTCAGAACAGCAACAGCAAATCTAGGTTTCCAATAGTACACATGAGTACAAGGAGGGCTGTGTCCAGTTCTGGGGCCATCAACACGAGAGATGTGGACCTGCTGTTCAGGAGGAGCCCACCGAGGTGATCAAAGGGCTGGAGCACTTCTCATATGAAAACAGGTTGACAGAATTTGGGCTGTTCAGCTTGCAAAAGAGAAGGCTCCAGGGAGACCTCAGAGCTGCATTTCAATATCTGAAGGGGTCCTACAGGAAGGCTGAGGATGGTCTGTCCAGAAGGGCTCATGGTGATGGGAGGAGAGGCAGTGGTTTGAAGCTGGAGCAGGGCACATTTAGGTTGGACATCAGGAGGAAGTTCTGTACAGTGTGAGTGGTGAAATCCTGGAACAGACTGCCCAGGGGTGTAGTTGAGGCTCCATCCTTGGAGGCATTCAAGATCAGACTGGATGTGGCCTTGTGCAGCCTGCTGGAGCTGGAGCTGCTGTCCCTGCTGAGTGCAGGGGGATTGGCCAAGATGCCCTTTGAGGCTCCCTTCCATCCCAGTGTAATCTGTGGATCTGTGAAAGCTGTGAATGTGAATCCTGACAAAAACTTTCTGAATGAAGCAGGAAAATGTAGGGGAAAAAAACCTGACATGATGTGTCTGTGAAGGTGAAATTGTACACATGGAAAAAGCCTTAGACATGTGTCATCACAGGAAGGAGGCAGCACAGGAGACTCTAATGATGTCAAAGATAACTATGAAGAGAATGGTTTTGTATCATAGAATCAGTCAGGGTTGGAAGGGACCACAAGGATCAGCCAGTTCCAACCCCCTGCCATGCCCAGGGACACCCTACCATAGAGCAGCCTAGCCAGAGCCTCATCCAGCCTGGCCTTAAACACCTCCAGGGATGGGGCCTCAGCCACCTCCAGCCTCTCACCACTCTCATGCTCAACAACTTCCTCATCTCCAGCCTGAACCTACCCATCTCCAGCTTTGCTCCATTCCTCCCAGTCCTGTCATTCCCTGATATCCTGAAAAATCCTTCCCCAGCTTTCTGTAGCCCCCTTCAGATCCTGGAAGGCCACAAGAAGGTCATCTGGGAGCCTCCTGTGCTCCAGCCTGCACAGCCCCAACTCTTTCAGTCTGTGCTCACAGCAGAGCTGCTGCAGTCCTCTGAGCATCCCAGTGGCCCTTCTCTGGACACACTCCAGCATCTCCACTGCCCTCTTGTAATGGGGGCTCCAGAACTGGATGCAGTACTCCAGGTGGGGTCTCAGCAGAGTGGAGTAGAGAGGGAGAATCACCTCCCTGGTCCTGCTGGCCACACTTCTCCTGTTGCAGCCCAGGATCAGGTTGTCCCTCTGGGCTGCAAGTGCAAACTGCTGGCTCATGTTGAGCTTCTGGTCCAGCAGCACCCCAAGTCCCTGTCCTTAGGGCTGCTCTCTGTGTCAGAGCTGGTGGCGTGGCTTACTCAGGACAAAGAAACAAACCAAGCCCTTACAGGCTGCATGTGAGATCAGAAACAGCTGAATCCCGAAGCTGAAGACCCCAAAAGCTGCTCCTTAAACAAAAATGCAAGCTTACTGAAGCACAGGTGCTGCTGGTTTGAGTTTGGTTTCCTCTTATTTTCCTTACTTTATCTTTTGTGCAAGCATGAAAGCAGAGATGCAAGACATCAAGACAAATGTATGGATGCAGGGAACTCTTGCAACCAAAGACTATGCTTGTTCTAAACCAGTGCCTTGCTCCTTTTATCTTGCTGTGGCAGTAAGTACCTCAGTGAAGAGGAGAAAAAGAGTCATAGAATCACCTAGGTTGGAAGAGACCTCCAAGATCATCCAGTCCATCAGAGACAACTGAGTCACTTGCTAGCTTGAGAGAAATAAATCACCTGATGGCAGAGTTTGCAAAGCTGGGAGTGTTGTGTGTTGCCTACCAGTGACAGCTTCAGAGACAAAACCCCAATGTTTTTAGCATAGGATTCATAGGACTAGCAAATGGTTTAGGTTGGAAGCGACCTTAGACATCAGTTCCAACCCCCTCTGCCATGGGCAGGGACACCTTCCACTAGACCAGCTTCCCTGGCCTTGAACACCTCCCAGGAGGGGGCAGCCACAGCCTCCCTGGGCAACCTGTGCCAGAGTCTCACTACCCTCGCTGCAAACCGTTTCCTCCTAATCTCCAGTCTCAATCTGCCCTCTTCAAGCTTCAGTCCATTCCCTCTCATCCTATCACTATAAGTTCTTGTGAAAAGTCCCTCCTTAGCTTTCCTGTAGCCCCCTTCAGGTAATGAAAGGCTGCTCTAAAGTCTCCCCGAAGCCTTCTCTTCTCCATGCTGAACAGCCCCAACTGTCTTAGCCTGTCCCCATAGGGGAGGTTCTCCAGCTCTCTGATCACCTTTGTGGCCTCCTCTGGACCCATTCCAGCAGCTCCATGTCCCTCTTATGCTGGGAGCACCAGAACTGGAGGCAGTGCTGCAGGTGTGGTCTCAGCAGAGCAGAGGAGCAGAATCCCCTCCCTGTTCTGCTTCTCTCCCTCCTTTGGATGCAGCCAGCACACAGCTGCCTGCTGGGCTGCCAGCAACCATTGCTGGTTCATGGGGAGTCTGTCACCAAGTCCTTCTCCACACTGTTCTCAGCCACTCCTCGGCCTGGATTTGTGCTTGGGATCACCCTGACCCACTTGCACTTAGTCTTGTTGAGCTTGGTGAAGTTGGCTTGGACCTTCATGATGGGCAGGAGAAGCCAGAAGATAGCAGGCACTTGGCACACTTGCCCATCTTTCTCAGTGTGTCACTTCTGCTTCAGGATTTCACAGCCATAAGCCACCAATGAGGCTATTACCAAGGCACTGCAAGCTAAACCTAAACCAAACTATGTGGCTTACACTGAAATTAGCACAGCACATTAAAAATACAAAATCCTGTGGTAACTGCAGTGCAGGAGCTTTGGTTTGCTATGTAAAACCTTCTACTGACCTTTGCTGTTAACCTTTCAGTATCATCCAGTAGTCCCCAGACAACCAATTTCACTTAATCACTCTTCCTGTCTGGGCAAAGTATGTTTGACTCCTAATTAATGGAGTTTAAGAGAAAAAAAAGCCCCAACCAAACCCAAATCAGGCTACAATAATCCAGTGATTGCTTTATTCAATTAGTTAGGTCCTTTTATTTGATCTTGTAGGCTCCTCTGGTAGGCAGTCTTTGATGTTTCCTCTCTTTGGGTTATATTTTTAGGCACAAAACATCTGCTCTCCACATAATTAGGAGGGAAAAAAGGGTGGGATAATGTAATCAGGCAAACATCCCCTAGGTGGTGAATCTTTCTTCTGATGGGAGTTTAGCTGAAAGAAACCAGCTTCATCTTTTATCAAGCAGTGATTATTCACCAAGCTGTTTAGCCTAGGTAAGGGCTAACCAGCAACTGGGAGTCTGGTTTTGTTCATAGAATCAACCAGGGTTGGAAGAGACCTCCAAGCTCAGCCAGTCCAACCTAGCACTCAGCCCTACCCAGTCAACCAGACCATGGCACTAAGTGCCTCACCCAGGCTTTGCTTCAACACCTCCAGGCACAGCAACTCCACCACCTCCCTGGGCAGCCCATTCCAATGCCAATCACTCTCTCTGCCAACAACTTCCTCCTAACATCCAGCCTAGACCTCCCCTGGCACAGCTTGAGACTGTGTCCCCTTCTTCTGTTGCTGGTTGCCTGGCAGCAGAGCCCAACCCCACCTGGCTACAGCCTCCCTTCAGGTGGTTGTAGACACTACAACTGAGGTCACCACCTGATTATTTGGGGTGTATGAATGACTTTGGGGTGCTGATGGGTGAGAAGCTGGACATGAGCAGACAGTGTGAGCTTGCAGCCCAGGAGGTCAATCACATTGCAGAGTCACAGAATGTTAGGGGATAACATTAGGGGAAAGATCATCGAGTCCAACCCCTCTGCCAGAGCAGGACCATCTGTACCAGATCACACTGAAATCACAGAATTAACCAGCTTGGAAAAGACCTTCAAGATCATTGAGTCTAACTTTATCACCTAACACCTTCTAATCAACTAAACCACGGCACTAAGTGCCTCATCCAGCCTCCTCTTAAACACCTCCAGGGATGGTGACTCCACCACCTCCCTGGGCAGCCCATTCCAATGCCAATCACTCTCTCTGTCAAGAACTCCTTCCTAACATCCAGCCTAAACCTGCACTGGTGCAGCTTGAGGCTGTGTCCTGTTCTCTTGTTCTGTCCCTGGTTGCCTGGCAGAAAAGACCAACCCCACCTGGCTGCAACCTCCTTTCAGTTAGCTGTAGAGCAATAAGCCCTCACCTGAACCTCCTCCTTTCCAGGGAGCATCACATCTGCCCTTTTCCCCCCAAACCCAGAGCACCTGGGCTCTGTTGGAGTCTCCTCCCACCCCAGGTGTGGCCACTTTGCCCTCCCTGCCCACTCCCCTTTATAATGGGCCTCAGGAAAGGCAGAAGCCTCAAGCTTGCCCAACTGGGCAGAGGGATCCTCCTCCTGGCATCGCTGGTGAGTGCCCATGGTGCACACTGGGTGAATGGTGGAGGGGATCAAAGGCCGGGGGGCCTGGTGGCCCCCCGGTTACATAGGATTAGGCTTGATGCTCCCTCTGGCATCCCTCCATGGGTGCTTGCTGGGCCTCCTTGCTTAGGCTGAGCACCTTTGTGTGGTACTTTAGCTGGGTGGAGGTCTTGCCCTAGGATCACAGGATGTTAGGAGTTGGAAGGGACCTTCATAGGTTGAGTCCAACCCTCCTGCTACAGCAGCATCATACACTCTAGTTCAGGTCACAGAGGAACACATCCAGGCAGGGGTTGAAACTCCCCAGAGAAAGAGACTCCTTAGCCTCTCTGGGCAGCCTGTTCCAGTGCTCTGGGACCCTTACAGTGAAGGAGTTCTTCCTTGTGTTGAGGTGGAACCTCCTGTCTTGTAGTTTATACCCATTGCCCCTTGTCCTATCTCAGGGCACAACTGAGAAGAGTTTGTCCCCTCCCTCTCGACCTCCAGCCCTCAGATATTTATAACCATTAATTAAATCCCTTCTAAGTCTTCTCTTTACCAAACCAAAAAGCCCCAGGTCCCTCAGCCTCTCCTCACAGGGCAGTGCTCCAGCCCCATCATCATCTTTATAGCACTCTCTTGGACTCTCTCTAGTAGATCCCTGAACTGGGGAGCCCAGAACTGGGTGCAATATTCCAGTTGAGGTCTCACCAGGACAGAGTACAGGCAGAGGATAAACCTCCCTGGATCTGCTGGCCACACTCCTCTTAATGTCCCTCAGGATCCCATTGGCCTCCTTAGCCAGCAGGGCACATTGCTGTGCCATGGATGTTCTCCACCAGCACTCCCAGCTCCCTCTCCACAGGGCTGCTCTCCAGCAGTCACCTCCCAGCCTGGACTGGTGCAGTTTATTATTCCTTCCCAGGTGCAGAACCCTGCACCTGGGCTGCATCAAAAGATGTGTGAACAGCAGACCTTGAAAGGTGATTCTGCTGAGATCTCAGAGTACTGCATCCGGGTCTGGAGCCCTCAACAAAGCATAGACATGGACCTGATGGAGCAGGTCCAGGAAAATGATCAAGGGGTTGGAGCACCTCTGCTGTGAGGAGAGGCTGAGGGAGCTGGGGGTGTTCAGCCTGGAGAAGAGAAGGCTCTGGGGAGACCTCATAGCAGCCTGCCAGTACCTGAAGAGGGCTACAAGGAAGCTGCAGAGACACTGTTTGCAAAGCTCTGCAGGGACAGGACGAGGACAATGGCTTCAAACCAGGGAAGAGCAGGTTTAGATTAATCTCAACTAAATTTAGGTTAAATAAATCCAATGAATAAATTGAAATAAATAAATGTAGGTTAAATAAAACCAGATTTAAATTGATCTAAATCTAATTGGGAACAGGCTCTTTGCTATGAGGCTGGTGGAACACTGGGACAGGTGATTGGAGATCAAGGGATCATAGGATGTTAGGGGTTGGAAGGGACACAAAGAGATCATCGAGTCCAATCCCTCTGCCAGGACAGATCACAGAGGGAGATACTGCAGGTGAGGCTCGACAGGGCTCTGGGCAACCTGATCTAGTTGAGCTAACTGCAGGGGGGGGTTTGGACTGGGTGACCTTTGGAGGTCCCTTCCAGCCAGGACGATGCTGTGATTCTATCCGTAAGCTGAGCTCCTCCTTGTGGGTCATTTTTGAAGCACACTGCTGCTCTGGAAGCGTTGCCCGGGTTTAGAAAGAGCAAATGGTTAAGGATTAACAAGCAAAAAGCATTTCAGCCTTGTGTCAGCACTGGCTTCACACCTGGGGTTCGTGTGGGAGCCAAAGAGCCAATGTCACAGTGTCACCAAGGTTGGAAGAGACCTCACAGATCATCAAGTCCAACCCTTTACCACAGAGCTCAAGGCCAGACCATGGCACCAAGTGCCACGTCCAGTCCTGCCTTGAACAGCTCCAGGGACGGCGACTCCACCACCTCCCCGGGCAGCCCATTCCAGTGTCCAATGACTCTCTCAGGGAAGAACTTTCTCCTCACCTCCAGCCTAAATTTCCCCTGGCATAGCTTGAGGCTGTGTCCTCTTGTTCTGGTGCTGGCCACCTGAGAGAATAGGTCAGGCAATCCTCTTGTTGTTTTGCTTTCATTCTGACTTTCATCCCAGACAGACCCAATAAGTGATTACTTTTCCTCCTGAGGTCTTTCTAAGTGTGGCAGAGACCAGACATGCACAGGCTCACAGGATGTTAGGAGTTGGAAGGGACCCTAAGAGATCATCCAGTCCAACCCCCCTACCAGAGCAGGGCAATCCTATCTAACACAGATCACAGAGGAACACATCCAGACAGGCCTTGGAAAGCTCCAGAGAAGGAGACTCCACAACCTCTCTGGGCAGCCTGTGCCAGTGCTCTGTGACCCTTACAGTAAAGAAGTTCCCCCTTGTGTTGAGGCAGAACCTCTTTTGCTGCAACTTACACCCACTGCTCCTTGTCCTATCCCAGGGAGCAGTGAGCAGAGCCTGTTCCCCACTCCTGGCCAACCCTCAGATACTTATAAACATCAAATCCCCTCTAAGTCCTCTGTACCTAAGTGTGAGCAGTCACAAGTGCAAGCTCTGTCCTGTGAGCTCCATGCACAGTGGATCTGCTTGCACCCTTGTTGCCTGTTAGGAGCTTGCTCAGCAACAAGAACATGGTCCAGGCTTTTCTCCTGTCTGTTTATCCATTCCATAGCTTCACCCTGTGAAGTGTCACCTGAGCCTCAGAAGAACCAGGGGAGTTGCCAAGCCGGTAAAACTAACCTGCCATGAGGATTTAACTGCTTGTGTCCTTGGGAGGGGATTCCATGGGGCTAGGAGCAGGCGTTGATCAGTTGGAGGGTAGGAGAGCCCTGCAGAGGGACCTGGCTAGGCTGGATGGGTGGGCAGAGGCCAAGGGGATGAGATTGCACAAGGCCAAGTGCAGGGTTCTGCACTTTGGCCACAACAACCCCAAGCAGTGCTACAGGCTGGGGCCAGAGTGGCTGAGAGCAGCCAGGAGGAAAGGGACCTGGGGGTACTGATAGATAGTAGCTGAAGATGAGCCAGCAGTGTGCCCAGGTGGCCAAGAGAGCCAATGGCATCCTGGCCTGCATCAGGAGCAGTGTGGCCAGCAGGACAAGGGAGGTTATTCTGCCCCTGTGCTCAGCACTGCTCAGGCCACACCTTGAGTGCTGTGTCCAGTTCTGGGCTACTCCGTTCAAGAGAGATGTTGAGGTGCTGGAAGGTGTCCAGAGAAGGGCAACAAAGCTGGGGAGGGATCTGGAGCACAAACCCTGTGAGGAGAGGCTGAGGGAGCTGGGGGTGTGCAGCCTGCAGCAGAGGAGACTCAGGGCAGAGCTCATTGCTGTCTACAGCTACCTGAAGGGACATTGTAGCCAGGGGGGGTTGGGCTCTTCGCTCAGGCACCCAGCAATAGAACGAGGGGACACAGTCTCAAGCTGTGCCAGGGGAGGTCTAGGCTGGATGTTAGGAGGAAGTTGTTGGCAGAGAGAGTGATTGGCATTGGAATGGGCTGCCCAGGGAGGTGGTGGAGTCGCTGTGCCTGGAGGTGTTGAAGCAAAGCCTGGATGAGGCACTTAGTGCCATGGTCTGGTTGACTGGCTAGGGCTGGGTGCTAGGTTGCGCTGACTGATCTTGGAGGTCTCTTCCAACCTGGTTGATTCTTTGTCCAACCTGGTTGATTCTTTGTCCAACCTGGTTGATTCTTTGTCCAACCTGGTTGATTCTTTGTCCAGCCTGGACAAGAGAAGGCTCAAGGGAGACCTTGTTACCATGGGTCAGCTCATAAAGGGTGGCTGCCAGGAGGATGGGGGCTCTCTTTTTACAGGGAGTCCCATGGAAAAGACAAGGGGTGATGGGGACAAGCTACTGCTGAGGAGGTTCCAATTAGGCTCCAGAGGAAATTGTTTCTCCATGAGAGCAGTCAGAGGTTGGAATCGTATCCCAAGGTAAGAGTTGGATTCCTCTCCACTGGACAGTTTGAAGCCTCATCTTGCCAGGGTACTGGACCCTGCACTATCACCTAGAAAGGTTGGACCAGATGATTCTTGGGGTCCCTTCCAATCTGGCATTCTGTGATCCTTAACAACTGTGTTCAAAGCCAGGTTGGATGTGGCCTGGTCTGGTGGGTATATCTTTGCCCATGGTGAGGAGTGGAGCTGAGTGGTCTTTAGGGTCCCTTCCAAACCAGACCTTTCTGTGATTCTATAGAATCATAGAATGATTTATGTTGGAAGGGACCTCAAAGATCATCCAGTTCCAACCCCTTACCATAGGTAGGGACACCCCCTCCACTAGAACAGGTTGCTCAAGGCTTGTGATCTTATTAATGTCCACAAACATGTGGGTGTCAAGAAGGAGCCAGTCTCTCCTCAGTGGTGCCCTGTGCCAGGACAAGCAGCAGCAGACACAAATTGAAACCCAGGAAGTTCCACCTCAACACGAGGAGAGCAGAGCCCTGAGGCAGGCTGCCCAGAGAGGATGTGCAGTCTCCTTCCCTTGAGACTTTCAAGACCCATCTGGATGCATTCCCATGTGATCTTCTCTGGGTGATCCTGCTTTGGCAGAAGGCTGGACTTTATGATTTCCAGAGATCCCTTCCCACTTTCACCATTCTATTATTCTCTGAAACAGATAAGAGCACTCTGGGTGATCCTGCTCTGGCAGGGGCTTTGGACTTGATGGTCTCTGGAGATCTCTTCCAACCTCTAAGGTCCTGTGATGCTATGTTTGTTGTCATGCTGCCCAGCATGCTTCCCTTGGCTTCTGGAAGGAAGGGGAAGGGACTGAGACACTGAAGTCAGGAAAGGGCTGTGCTGTAACATTTGAAGTTGTGCTTTGAAGCTTTCCAAAGTGCCTGTGACATTTGAATTTCCTCCACATGACTGCTTGAAAGCAGCATCTGAATGGCATTTCTGCTTGATGTTTCTTACATCTTTGGTCCAGCTACTAGCAGGGTCTCTCTGGAAATGCTTACCCAGCTTGCAAGCCTGAATGTGGATGTGCTGTGGCTGGCACAAGCTGAATGACTCATGTGTCAAGAACGCCCCTCTCCAGATTCAGCTCAGCTTTATAGCCTGAGATTGCTTGGCCTTTGCCTTTCAGCTGACCTCAGAGAGTGTTAAAATAGATGGGCTTTTGTCTCCAAGCATTTTCCTTGCTTTCAATTGGAATTCTCAAGTGTTTCCATTTCACAGAGCAGGACATACAGTATTTTGTGCCCAGGAATGCTTTTCCTGATGTAGAATCAAAGAATCAGTCAGGGTTGGAAGGGATCATCCAGTTGCAACCCTGCTGCTATGCCCAGGGACACCCTACCCTAGATCAGACTGGCCAGAGCCCCATCCAGCCTGGCCTTAAACACCTCCAGGCATGCAGCCTCAACCACCTCCCTGGGCAACCCATTCCAGCCTCTCACCACTCTCATGCTGAAGAACTTCCTCACGTCCAGCCTGAACCTACCCATCTCCAGCTTTGCTCCATTCCCCCAGTTCTGTCACTCCCTGAGAGCCTAAAAAGTCCTTCCCCATCTTTTTTGTAGGTCCCTTTCAGATACTGAAAGGTCACAGTAAGGTCACATTGTGCAGCCATGTCCTTCTCAAGTTCCTCCTTCCATTAATTGATCTCTTCTCTCTCTTTCCTTAATCAGACAACTACTCTTCAGAAGATTGACTCTCTGTGCTTAAAAACATCCTTCTGGAGCAAGTCATTTGGAACACTGTTAACATTGAGTGTCAATATTTTTCTAGGACCAAGGCCTGTATCTCTATCATAGAATCATTTTGGTTGGCCCCTAAGATCAAGCCCAACCATCAACCTAACACCCCTGTGGCCATTAAACCACATCCCAAAGTGCCACGTCCATATGTTCCTTGAACACCTTCAGGGAGGGTGAGTCAACCACCTTTGTGGGCAGTTTCTTGCTTTATGGAAAGAAACAGCCAATGTAAACCTCCTTTGGCACATTTTCAAGCTGTTTTATCTTATTCTATCATCTGATGCAAGGGAGAAGAGACTAAATTTTGCCTCTCCTTATGGATGAGGATGTGTTTGTTCTCGTTTTCTGCCTATCAGGTTAGGCAGGCAGCATCTCTGATAGCTCCCATTAGTTCTTCCATCCTTCTCAGCAAGTGAAAAGTTTAAGGCTAGCTCTAAATTACATTTAAGTGTTTAAGAAGAGGCTGAATGCAGCACGTAGTGCCATGATGTAGTTAATTAGAAGGGTTAGGAGATAGGCTGAGGTCCACGGTCCTTGAGGTTTTTTCCAACCTGGTTAATTCTGTGATTCTGTAAATTACTTTCTCCATCATGGCAGGGAAATCTCAGGAAGTGCATCAGCTCTCAATCTCCAAAAGCATTTTCTTATGGGGGAAACTATTCCAAAGAACAAATAAATGCAGGAAAATGTAAAGCAAGAGAATAATGCATGGTATGAGGGGGGGGAAAGGTGGGAGGATCATAGAATCAACCAGGTTGGAAGAGTCCTCCAAGCTCAGCCAGGCCAACCTAGCACCCAGCCCTAGCCAGTCAACCAGACCATGGCACCAAGTGCTCTACCCAGTCTTCTCTTTAACACCTCCAGGGACAGTGATTCCACCACCTCCCTGGGCTGCCCATTCCAATGCCAATCACTCTCTCTGACAACAACTTCCTCCTAATATCCAGCCTAGACCTCCCCTGGCACAACTTGAGACTGTGTCCCTGTGTTCTGGTGCTGCTTGCCTGGGAGAAGAGACCAACCTCACCTGGCTACAGCCTCCCTTCAGGTAGTTGTAGACAGCAATGAGCTCTGCCCTGAGCCTCCTCTGCTGCAGGCTGCACACCCCCAGCTCCCTCAGCCTCTCCTCATAGGGTTTGTGTTCCAGGCCCCTCACCAGCTTTGTTGCCCTTCTCTGGACACCTTCCAGCATCTCAACATCTCTCTTGAATTGAGGAGCCCAGAACTGGACACAGCACTCAAGGTGTGGCCTGAGCAGTGCTGAGTCCAGGGGCAGAATAACCTCCCTTGTCCTACTGGCCACACTGCTCCTGATGCAGCCCAGGATGCCATTGGCTCTCTTGGCCACCTGGGCACACTGCTGCCTCATCTTCAGCTACTATCCACCAGTACCCCCAGGTCCCTCTCTGCTTGGCTGCTCTCAGCCACTCTGTCCCCAGCCTGCAGCCCTGCTTGGGCTTGCTGTGGCCAAAGCAATAGATGGAAGGCTCCCCGGAATGACAACGGCAGCTTTTGGATTAGGAAACTTGTTTCATGTTTGATCATTTTACGCCTTCCCTGCCAGTTCAGGGCGGAGCGATCGCGTAAGGAGAGGCAAAACCGGAGCTGTTTCCCCGCTTGAATTCGTCCAGGGCCAGGGAAGGAGCAGCCAGACAGGGGGCAGCATCTGACCGCCCAGCGGCGAGCCCCGGCCGCGCCCCGGGACAGCTCCGCGGCGGCTCCGGCTGGGGCGCGGCAGGCTGCGGAGCCAACAAGCCAGAGGCAGCCGCTCGGAGCTTCGGGGAGCGCAGGGAAGAAGTGTTGCTCCTTTTCGCTACGCCGCGGGAGCTGCTGTGTTGGGGGTGGATCTCAGTACCGGCAGCTCCGCGGATGAAGTTACTTACGGAGAGAGCAAAGTGTTCTGCAGAAGGAGACCTGCTGCTGCGGCTGCTGCAGCCGTGGGTGCTGAAGCAAGGAGTGGGGGCAACGAACAGAGCGCCTGCGGGGGAGCTTTTCTGCAGCATCACCTTGTGCAGAGAGCTGAGGTTTGTGGTGGCAGCTCAAAGTGACAGGTTAGTCCAGATTGCTGCTAACCTAAGAGGTTCTTCTCCTATCATAGAATCAACCAGGCTGGAAGAGACCTCCAAGATCATCCAGTCCAAGCTAGCACCCAGCCCTGGCCAATCACCCAGACCATGGCACTAAGTGCCTCCTTCTTCAGCACTTCCAGGGATGGTGACTCCACCACCTCCCTGGGCAGCCCATTCCAATGCCAATCACTCTCTCTGCCAGGAACTTCCTCCTAACAGCTGTGCCTAGACCTCCCCTGGCACAGGTTGAGGCTGTGTCCCCTTCTTCTGTTGCTGGTTGCAACTGGGAGAAGAGAACAACCCCACCTGGCTACAGCTTCCATTCATGTCGTTGTAGCCAGCAATGAGCTCTGCCCTGAGCCTCCTCTTCTGCAGGCTGCACACCCCCAGCTCCCTCAGCCTCTCCTCATAGGGTTTGTGTTCCAGGCCCCTCACCAGCTTTGTTGCCCTTCTCTGGACACCTTCCAGCATCTCAACATCTCTCTTGAATTGAGGAGCCCAGAACTGGACACAGCACTCAAGGTGTGGCCTGAGCAGTGCTGAGTCCAGGGGCAGAAGAACCTCCCTTGTCCTGCTGGCCACACTGCTCCTGATGCAGGCCAGGATGCCATTGGCTCTCTTGGCCACGTGGGCACACTGCTGGCTCATCTTCAGCTACTCTCTACCAGCACTTACCAGAGAAGCTTTTATTTGCAAAAAAAACCCAAAACCCTGAATAAACTCCTGAGCCTCCTGTAAAAGGGACTATACAAAAAGGAGCAGGAACAACAACTCCTTTTTAGACCACAACTACCTAAAAATCAGCATCTCACAGTCAGTATCACCAGTCCTGAGTGTCTTTGTACAGCAGAGCCTGCACGAGGCAATTAACACCTGTCTGATGAGGTTTGTTCTTTCCTTCATCTCATCCCTTAGAGAACTTTGTGAGCAGTGTAGTATTTGCTCCTTAGAATCACAGAATCAACCAGGTTGGAAGAGACCTCCAAGATCATCCAGTCCAACCTAGCACCCAGCCTTAGCCAATCAACTAGACCATGGCACTAAGTGCCTCAGCCAGGCTTTGCTTGAAGACCCCCAGGCACGGCCACTCCACCACCTCCTTGGGCAGCCCATTCCAATGCCAATCACTCTCTCTGTGAAGAACTTCTTCCTAATATCCAGCCTAGACCTACTCTGGCACAACTTGAGACTGTGTCCCCTTGTGTGTGAGGCATTGATTATCTTCATCCACCACAAGGCTTCTCCACTCTGAAGTCCCCAGCTCTCCTTACTGGTGGGTTAGAGGTGCTGGATATGTCTACTGAAGCCTTTTACTAGGGTTAAGTTAAATACCAGCTCTACAACAGCCTGCATCTTCCTGGAAGAGAGACTATGGCAGAGCTGAGCACTGGCTAGAGACCTTGAGTCTTGAGCCCAAGTGAGTCCTCCACCCTCCCTTACCAGCATCTGGAGCTCTGGGCACACCTTCCTCTGCCCATCTGGCTGCCAGGTGTCCAGCAGCCTGGCAGGTTAGCATTAAAGCAGTTGCCTGCTTCAGAGTGGCCTGTAGAGTGCCAAACAAAAGAGAGGTGCCAGTTGCAGTCTTTGTGTGATATGTTTTGGTCCTGATCTGCACCCTGGGAGACCTTTGGAAGGAGAAGCAGAGGATTCCTGAGATGGTAAGCTGGTGTTGATGTGCTTGAAGAAGGGACAGTGCAGTGAACTCCAGATGTTTTTTGGAGGTGATGGCCTTGTGCCCACTATTAGCACAGTGGGATTCATAGTGCAATGCACCACTGCAGAGGAGCTATTTCCTCAGCCAGGGCTGGACAGCTGACACTGTCCCTTCCAGAGCACACTGGAGTGCAGAGGAGGTTTGGTGTTCCTTGAAATTGGGACAAGATTTGTCCTTGAGGGTTAGAGTCAGAACTTAATTTAGGCAGATCCCTGAAGGGATCTGGCCCAGAAGTGATTTAGTATTTAGTCCTAGATGTTTCTCTTGAGTTCTTACACTGCCTGCTGTGGTGTCCTCAGCTCAGGACAGTAGGTGCAGGGCTTCCTCCCTCACAGACAGGTCAGACTAGGGGAAATAACCAGAGGGGTGCCTCATAGAATCAACCAGGTTGGCAGAGACCTCCAAGCTCATCCAGTCCAACCTAGCTGCAGCCAGAGGAGTGTGGGCAGCAGGGCAAGAGAGGATTCTGCCCCTTTGCTCTGCTGAGAACTCAACTCCAATCCTGCCTCCAGTTCTGGTGTCCCCAGCAATAAGGAGCAGAGCTGCTGGAGTGAATCCAGAGGAGGGTCACAAAGATGATCCAAGGGCTGGAACACCTCTGCTGTGAGGATAGGCTGAGGGAGCTGGTGGTGTTCAGCCTGGAGAAGACTCCAGGGGGACCTTAGAGCTGCCTTCCAGTACCTGAAGGGATCCTCCAAGAAGGCTGCATAGGAACCTTTCCTAAGGGTGCCCAGAGACAGGACAAGGGGGAATGGTTTGAAGCTGAGGGAGAGCAGGGTTAGACTGGAGCTTAGGAAGGAGTTGTTCTGTATGAGGGTGGTGAGACTCTGTAATAGGCTGCCCACAGAGGTTGTGGATAACTCCTTTCTGGGTGTGTTTAAGTCCATATGGGATGAGGCCTTGGGCAACCAAATCTAGTTGAGAAATGTCCCTCCCCATGGCAGGGAGGTTGAAGTAGATGATCTGTGAGGTCTCTTCCAGCCTGAGCCATTCCATCACTCTGTGATGGTTTTCCTTACCTAAAAGCAACAGTGTGCATAATGGCACCCAGAGCAGGCAAAGTGGGACCCAAGGCAGCATCATGGCTTACTCAGGGCAGAAGATTTTGTATGTTGAATGATTACTTCATTAAAATCATTGTTTGGACTCGATGATCTTTAAAGTCTCTTCCAACCAAAGTGATTCTATGATTCAGAACCAGAATGGTATCACTGTACCAGCAATGGTGTGACCAGCAGGAGAAGGGAGGTGACCATGCCCCTGTACTTGGCACTTGTCAGACCACACCTCAAGTACTGTGCCTGGTTTTGCTCACCACAGCACAGGAGGGACATTGAGGTGCTGGAGCAGGTGCAGAGAAGGGTGATGAGGCTGGGGAGAGCTCTGGCAAACAGGAGCTATGAGGAGCAGCTGAGGGAGCTGGGGATGTTTAGTCTGGAGAAGAGGAGGCTGAGAGGGACCTTATTGCCCTCTACAACTACCTAAAAGGAGGTTGCAGTGAGGCTGGAGCTGGTCTCTTCTCCCCAGTTACTAATGTAGGACAAGAAGAAATGGCCTCAAGTTCCATCAGAGGAGGTTTAGGTTGGATGTTGGGAGGAAGTTCATTACCAAGCAGATGGTCAGGCACTGGAACAGGCTGCCCAGGGAGGTGGTGGAGTTGCCATCCCTGGAAGGGTTTAAAAGGAGAGTGGATGTGGTGCTTGAGGCTATGGTCTAGTGATGAAGGCTGCTGGGATGAAGGTTGGACTGGCTGATCCTGGTGGTCTTTTGCAACCATAGCAATTCACAGTGATCTCATCACTGTGCTGGGAGATTTGGTTTGGTCAAGGACTTAGCAGTGTGAAACTCACGATTGGACTCAATGAGCTTGGAGGTCTTTTCCAACCTAAGAAATGCTGTGATTCTATGATTCCAGTAGTGGGGGCATGGTCACATTCTCAAATAGAGGTGTGGGGTTTCCCCTCCCCCCCCAAGTTAACAGAATAGGAATCTTTAAGTCCAAATGCTTGTTTCAGCCTCTGCAAAGTTCAATCCAAATCAAGCAGCTTATCCTGCATGATTAGGATCTTAAAACTCAGCTGCATGTGCTACTCTTTTTTTTCCTCACAAGGGCTAGGTTGCCAGAACTCATAAATACTCAATCTTATGCTAGCAAAACTGCAGGCCTGTTTGTTTGCACATCCAGTTTCAATTAGGACAAGACCACTGTGAATCATTTGTAAGGTCCTTGGGACTTCATTTTAATGACATCCTTTTGCCTGTGTTTTCCATGCAGACCTCAGCTGGTGCACTCATGGAAAAGATAATTGTTGAGCCACAAATGTAGTCCTCAGAAAGCAAAGCTGCCTTTGTTACTTAGTAAAACAAGCAACTCAAACAAAGCCATGGCTCTCCTTCAGGCATGCCAAATGTCTGGCTGGTAGGTAGGTAAGTGAACAACTGAAGGGAAACTTTTGGTGTCTCTCTTTCATCTTTCTCAGGTGCAACTTGGGACAAGAAGAAATGGCCTGGTTTTGCCTCAGGGTGAGGTTTAGGTTAGTTAGCCATTAGAAGGAAGTTCTTCACTGAATGGGTTCTCAATCACTGGTGGGGTGGGGTGAATTCCCCTCCCTGGAGGTGCCTAAAAGACAGAGATGTTGGAATGTGTCCAGGGAAAGGCCACGAGGATGGAGCTCATCTCCTCTGAGGGCAGGCTGAGAGAGTTGGGGCTGTACAGTCTGGAGAGGAGAAGGCTCCAAGGAGACCTTGTTGTAGCCTTTTTGGTGTCTGAAGGAGGGCTACAAGAAAGCTGGGGAGGGACTGTTTAGGCTGTCAGGCAGTGATAGGACTGGGGGGAATGGAACAGAGCTAGAAGTGAGTAGATTCAGATTGGATGTTTGGAAGAAGCTGTTCAGCATGAGAATGATGAGATACTGGCACAGGTTGCCCAGGGAGGTGGTGGAAGCCTCATCCCTGGAAGTTTTTAAGGCCAGGTTGGATGTGCTTCTGGGCAACCTGATCTAGTGTGAGTTGTCTCTGCCCAAAGCAGCAGGGCTGGAACTGAATGATCCTGGAGGTCCCTTCCAGCCCTGACAGTTCTATGACTTTATGTGGTGCTGAGGGACATGGTTTAGCACCAGCCTTGGTAGAGTTAGAGAATGGTTGGGCTAGATGACCTTAAAGGTCTTTTCCAACCAAAGCCATTCTATGATTTAGACCCCCCCAAAAAAAAAGAAGATGGAGAGGACTCTCCTCCTGCTGTGATACTGCATACTGGAAGAGCACTGCCACTTCCTACTCACAGTTGCTAAAAGGGAAGCAACAACCCTGAGTTAGTTCTAGGGGTGCCTGTATAGCAGCACAGTAGGTCCATGTTGGCCCATGCCTGTCTGCCCAGAGGAATCATAGAATTAACCAGGTTGGAAGAGAGCTCCAAGATCAGCCAGTCCAACCTAGCACCCAGCCCTGGCCAATCAACCAGACCATGGCACTAAGTGCCTCATCCAGGCTTTTCTTGCACACCTCCAGGGAGGGTGACTCCACCACCTCCCTGGGCAGCCCATTCCAATGCCAATCACTCTCTCTGCCAACAACTTCCTCCTAACATCCAGCCTAGACCTGCCCTGGCACAACTTGAGACTCTGTCCCCTTGTTCTGTTGCTGGTTGCCTGGCAGAGGAGCCCAACCCCACCTGGCTACAGTCTCCCATCAGGTAGCTGTAGACAGCAATGTCATCACCTGTTGCCCAGCATGGGTTCTAAATTCAGAACTGCTTCCATCACATGTCTGAAGTGGTCTATATGCCACATATCCAATACCTCAGCCCTTCTTCTGGTGGAAGCTCTTCTGTGGTCTGTTGACCCTCTCTGCAGTCTCCTTTAAACTTGTGTCAGTCGTATAGGAGCCTCTGTGGGATGGCTGCAAAGCCTCCTCTCTATCCCACTGAAGTCAGAAGAAGGAGTTCCATTAACTTCAACAGGCTTTGGATCAGTGCCTGTGGGAAGCTCTTTTATAAAGCCCAGATTGCCTTGAGCAGCCTAATAATGCCTACAGCTGTTGTAACATACTAGGATATGTTTTGATACGAAGCCATTCTTCAGTTGTGGAGGAATAAGGTCACCCTGTTGAGCTGAAATCCAGGGTCTGGAGGTTAAGAGAAGCAACTGGTGGTAGGTCCAGCATTCTCTTTGATGCAGTCCTGTTTATTTGTGAAGAATGTAAATAGCTCTTTTTATTATTTTTTTTGCCCCCCCCCCCCCCAGGGCACAGATGGGCTCAAGAAGGTTGCAACTCTCTTCTAGCACCAAAATCTCTTTGCAAAAGCATCTCTGTCTTCTTACAAATGCACCCTTATGCCTGTCCACAAGACTGCCCTTGTCTGACTGCGTTGCTCTCTGTGATGGTTTGGGAGTTACCTGCCCCCCACCCTTTAAGAAAATCACCCAGACTCGATTTAGCCAAGCTGGAAATTAAGGAATGAAGCTTTATATTTACAGCCTAGCACAAGATACATTAAGATATTTACAATAGATACAGCCATAGACAGAAAGAGACAAGTGAAAAGCAATACACAAACACAGCAGCCCTGCCAGAAAGCAGAGTCCCCAGGAGGGGCTTCCAACCTCCTTTCCACCCCTCTACCTTATCCCAGACTTTGCTTTATGCTCAAGGTGAGCTTGGAGAATTGGCCAGGGGGATTAAGAAGCAGAAGGATTAGACAGTAGGTTAAAGAGAGAAGGGAGGCAGCCAGAGAGAGCAACTCTGTTATCTGTCTTTGTGTTCTTGTTCTTATCCATCTCAGCAAGCCTATGAGTGCAGCAGACATCACCTTTGTTTCCTTGTCACAGCCTAGCATCTAATTCTTCTCACCAGAATATTCCAGCTAGCTTCAAACTAGCACACTCTCTCTTGTGCAGTCCTCTTGCTGTCTCTTCCAGCATAAACTAGACCCTCAGCCACAGAATCTCCCAGGAGTGACTATTTCCCTACCTATCACCCTCTGTTCCGGCACTGTTTCTGCTGAGTTGCTTGATCTGTGCAAGCTTCTGAGGAAAGTGACTGCTTTGTCTTCTGTGTTTCCACATCAGTGGTCTCCTGGTCCACCATAATGACAACAATAGCAGTAAAAATCACCTACTGGTTCTCCCAGTTTCCTGCTGCTCTGCCCACCTCCCTCTGCGCCCACTACTGCTTTGGTAACCCTCTCTTGTTGAGGTGCTGGAACATGTCCAGAGAAGGGCAACAAAGCTGGTGAGGGGCCTGGAGCACAGCCCTGTGAGGAGAGGCTGAGGGAGCTGGGCCTGTTTAGCCTGGAGAAGAGGAGGCTCAGGGGTGATCTTATTACTGTCTACAACTACCTGAAGGGGCATTGTAGCCAGGTGGGGGGTGGCCTCTTCTGCCAGGCAACCAGCAATAGAACAAGGGGACACAGTCTCAAGTTGTGCCAGGGTAGGTATAGGTTGGATGTTAGGAAGAAGTTCTTCACAGAGAGAGAGAGATTGGCATTGGAATGGGCTGCCCAGGGAGGTGGTGGAGGCACCGTCCCTGGGGGTCTTCAAGCAAAGCCTGGCTGAGGCACTTAGTGCCATGGTCTGGTTGATTGGCCAGGGCTGGGTGCTAGGTTGGACTGGCTGAGCTTGGAGGTCTCTTCCAACTTGTTTGATTCTGTGATTCTAAAAAGGATGAGGACAAGGCCATGGATCTTGTCTACCTAGACTTTGATAAAGCCTTTGCCACTGACAAGCAGCTGAATATGACCCAGCAGTGTGCCCAGGTGGCAAAGGAATCTGATGGCATTCTGGCATGTATTAGAACTGCTGTGTCCAGCAGGAGCAGGGAGGTGATTGTCCCCTTGTACAGAGCTCTGGTGAGGCCACACCTTGAGTGTTGTGTTCAGTTTTGGGCACTGCAATACAAGAGAGATGTGGAGGTGCTGGAGCCAGTGCAGGGTGGGGGGGGGGGGGGTGTGCTCGAGAATAAATCTTATGGGGATTGACTGAAGGAGCTGGGGATGGTTAGCTTGAAAAAGAGAAGGCTGAGGGGAGACCTCCATCACTGTCTACAGCTACCTGAAAGGATGTTGTGGAGAGGTTGGTGCTGGTCTCTTCTCACAGGTAATCAGTGACAGAACAAGAGGGAATGGCCTCAAGCTGCCACTGGGGAGGTTTAGACTGGCTAGTAGGAAAAAATGTTTTCCCAGCAAGAGTGGTCAGGCATTGGAATGGGCTGCCCAGGGAGGTGGTAGAGTGCCCAACTCTGTGTGTGTTTGAAGGTCATTTGGATGTGCTTGAGAGTGGTCAGGCATTGGAATGGGCTGCCCAGGGAGGTGGTAGAGTCTCCAACTCTGTGTGTGTTTGAAGGTCATTTGGATGTGCTTGGGGATATGGTTTAGGGTGCACCTTGTAGAGTAAGGTTAATGGTTGGACTTGGTGACCCTGAGGGTCTTTTCCAACCTGAATGTTTCTGTCAAGAGGGAGAAAGGAGCTGAAATATTGTGTCTGGCCATTCCTTTCACAGCTGAACCCCACAAAAGGCTGAACCACCTGATTGAGGTCTGGGGGCAAGAATTCAGGTCCCTTTCTCTCCTTCCTTGCAGGTGCCTTTGGCCAGGGCTGCCCCTGTGCATGTGGACAGCTTGTTTTGAGCAGCCAAGCTGCTTCTGAGAATTGACTAATCAACGTCAGAGGGAAATGCTTGCCAGAGCTGCTGCTGACAGGATTTCCTGTCTTAAAGCTTTGTAAGCAAAGGGGCAAACACTTTCTGGAAGCAAATTCAACTCGTGAAGAGCAACTTGGCACCAAGCAAACAATTCACTGTGCTTGCCCATCAGTTTGGACTCCTGGCTGATGCTTGTCCTGCTGGAGCATGAGGCTGATCCGTGCATGTGCACAGTGTTTACAGGGAGGGGAATGTGAGCTGGGCACAGCCAAAGAGCAGAGTTACAGGATGCCAGCCTGGTTTCTCCTAAAGGAGGATTATGTGCAGCGTTTGTAATGCAGCTTGGGCACCAGCTGCCTTCTGAGGGCCTGGGATGGTCGTTGTAATGGCACATTGCATTCCTCAGTGCTGGGGGACAGTTTAACCACAGCATTCGAAGTATAAACTCAAGTCAAAGTGGAGAGCAGGCTTTTTATTGCTGGCGGGAAGCTGGTGGTGTGCCCTGCCAAGGGAGAGCTCCGGGCACAGCAGAGGGCATCACTGAACAGAGGTAGTGAAGCCTTTTGCTTCGGCTGAGCAATGGCAGCGATGCTTTGGACACAACTGCTGTTTCCATGGAGTCACAGAGTGTCAGGGGCTGGAAGGGACCTGAGAAGCTCATCCTGCCAGAGCAGGATCACCTGTGATTGGAGCCACACTGACAGACTCGAAGCAGCGACTGAATCACAAACAGGGGATTTACTTTTACAGATTCACAGGTGGAATCGGGTTGGAAGGGAGCCTCAAAGGTCATCCTGGCCAATCCTGTGCTCAGCAAGGACACCCAAGGCCATAGAGGATGGTGTGGGTGCAGTCACAGAGGATGGTGTGGGTGCAGTTGGTACAGGAACGTGGCTCAGCAGAAGATACCCAAGGTAGCTTAAGAGGGACAAACAAAGAGGCATGCCAACATCCAGAGATGTTCAAGGCCAGGTTGGATGAGGCTTTAAGCAGCTTCCCAGTTAAAGAGGGACAGGGATCTGCTGGAAAGTGTCCAGCAGAGGACTATGAGGATGATGAGGGGACAGGAGGGCATGGCTGATGAGGAGAGGCTGAGTGACCTGGGACTGTTTAGTCTGGAGAAGAGAAGACTGAGAGGGGATTTGATCAATGTTTATAAGTATCTGAGGGCTGCCAGGAGTGGGGGCACAGGCTCTGCCCAGTGCCACATCCAGTTTGATCTTGAATGTCTCCAGGAACAGAGCCTCAACCACATTATGAGCAAGTTAAAACACCTTCTCTAGCACTAGAACAATGAAAAGATGAAATGAGTAGGGCATTTATAAGTTGATGTAAGGCAAAATCCTTGTTTGTCTTAATTATTAATAGTGAAGTCAGATTCACTATCACAGGACACAGAATCACAGAAGGTTAGGGGCTGAAAGGGACCTCAAAAGCTCATCCAGTCCAACCCCCCTGTTGTGGTAGGCTTCATAGGCTCCAAAACAGGTTTGTACATGTCCTGCCTTGCCTAGGCGTGCTCCTGCTCCACCAGAGAGGCAAGCATGGGAACGGACAGAAAAGGACCTGGAGCCAGAGAGTCTGGCCTGCCCAGGGTCCTGTGGCATAAGGCACACACACTTAGCTTGTGCCTGCCTAGTGCCAGGCCTGTGCTGTTCCCAAAGTAGGGAAAAGTGAGCCTGTGGCTTTGCCTAATGGGGCAAGGTTTGGCTAACTGCCATCCTGATTGGCCATTCTGTGTCCAAAGGGCAGTTAATCTCAGCCCACATTGATAGGAGATATGCAGGTGAACAACCTGCTCTGGCTTCCCTGCTCTGCTGCCCTGCTCTCTGCCTGCTCTCTCTGCTGTGCCCAGCCCTGCTGCCATTGCTCACTGCCTTATTGCTGCCTGCTGAACTCCACTGCCGCCAGGTACCAGCAGCAGACCCTGGATGCCTGCAGGCAATCAGCCTCTGTGGCCAGCCTGACACCGTGCTGAGACTGCACCACATCTGCCTCTGCACCTGAAGGTCCTGCCTGGAATCCCTGGACACATACACAGATCACCCAGAAGAGGCCAGCAGACAAGGGCAGAGATTGGCTGCGTCCTGTCCCCAGGAGCCAGGAAGATTCAAGCCTCAACATCCAACAAGACAGAGCCCCCTGAGAGCATTTGGGCACTGTCTGGGCTCTGGCCAGCCCCCATGAGGGTAGTAATAATAATCTGTGAGTTGTGGATTCTTCCTCCCTTGGGATGTTCAAGGCCAGACTGCAGGAGGTCTTGAGCAGCTAAGTCTACGTTAGAGGCATCTCTGCCCATGGTGGAGTAGATGATCTCTAAGGTCATTCCAACCTAAACCATTCTATCATTCACCTGATCTGTCTGTTCCAGAACACTTTTGGCCTGCTAATGTATTGTCCCACTGAGGTTTTGTCCCACTGGTGTTTCAGCCCGTGGTCTTAGAGCCTGTTTTAAACTCTGAGCAGCACTAGTAGGAAAGAACAAGCCTACCCTGACTAACACAGGCCAGTGGAGAGCAGCTGTGTTGTGCCTATCTATCATTAAATACAGACTAGGGCTCTGAAAGTGTTTACAGACTGTAAAATGAAAGCAGATTGAATATGCTTTAAATTCTAGGAACAAACCTAAAATGTGCTATAAAACAAATCTATGGCTTACAGCTGGAAACCTGTCAAAACCCCAAAGGGATTGCTCTGTTCTGCCTGGGCAGAGTTTCTGTGCTCAAAGACTTTGGAACAGCACAACAGCTGCACCGTTGTGCAGGGGAGATGCCCCTGGGTTGAATTCCAGCGAGGCATAAAATAGAGCCAATGGGATGAGACTGAACAAGGCCAAGTGCAGGGTTCTGCACTTTGGCCACAACAACCCCAAGCAGCACTACAGGCTGGGGACTGAGTGGATGGAAAGCAGCCAGGAAGAAAGGGACCTGGGGGTACTGGTAGAGAGGAGCTGAAGATGAGCCAGCAGTGTGCCCAGGTGGCCAAGAGAGCCAATGGCATCCTGGCCTGCATCAGGAACAGTGTGGCCAGTAGGACAAGGGAGGTTATTCTTCCCCTGTACTCAGCACTGCTCAGGCCACCCCTTGAGTGCTGTGTCCAGTTCTGGGCCCCTCAATTCAAGAAAGATGTTGAGGTGCTGGAAGGTGTCTAGAGAAGGGCAACAAAGCTGGTGAGGGGCCTGGAGCACAAACCCTGTGAGGAGAGGCTGAGGGAGCTGGGCCTGTTTAGCCTGGAGAAGAGGAGGCTCAGGGGTGATCTTATTGCTGTCTACAACTACCTGAAGGGAGGCTGTAGCCAGGTGGGGGGTGGCCTCTTCTCCCAGGCAAGCAGCAATAGAACAAGGGGACACAGTCTCAAGTTGTGTCAGGGTAGGTCTAGGCTGGATGTTAGGAAGAAGTTCTTCACAGAGAGAGTGATTGGCATTGGAATGGGCTGCCCAGGGAGGTGGTGGAGTCACCATCCCTGAAGGTGTTGAAGCAAAGCCTGGATGAGGCACTTAGTGCCATGGTCTGGTTGACTGGCTAGGGCTGGGGGATAGGTTGGACTGGCTGAGCTTGGAGGTCTCTTCCAACCTGGTTGATTCTATGATTCTATGATTCTCACCATACCCAGCTCCCTCTGCTTCCTCCCTTGCATCTCACTCCATCTCCTTCCCCTATCTTAAAGGGATGAGAAGAGATAGGGAAGGATGAGAAGCTATCTCCTATGAAGAGGAAAAAGCCATCTGGCTCAGCGCTTGTGGCTGGCCCTTAATTCAGCTGTGTTGGCTTTTTCCATGCACCCTCAAGCCCCTCCTTTTCCAGAAACAATCTCTGTGATCCCACATCTCCTCTCCACTAACGTGTTCCAGATGGTCAGATTCACAGGGAAGGGATTTGCCTCAGCTTCTCTGTTTGTTCCTGCTTGCTTTGTTTTCAGATGGCTTCCCTTTTCTTCGACCCCCCCCTTGGCCCAACCTTTTAGCTCTCCCTGGATCTTGCCCCCTGTTTTCACAGTGTGATCAGAGGGCATCTTGTGCCACACGAACGTTTGGATCAGGCTCAGTGCCTGCCACACAGAGAGAGTGAGACTTTTCCTGTCTCTAAATGAAGATGAGGAAGAGAGGCTGTGGGAGGCTATGCAGGCAGTTTGATACAGAGCAGCCAATCAGTCAGGATGAATTTGGCACTTTCACTCAATATTCTATTCAATTAATTAATATTACTAATATCAGTCCTCAGTATCACCTCTGGGACTTTAGGATGGCCTCAAAGATCATCTCCTCCAAACCCCCTGCACTCAGCAAGGGCACCTCCAGCTAGAGCAGGCTGCCCAGGGTCTCATCCTGTCTGATCTTGAATGTCTCCAGGGATGGGGCCTCAGCCACATCCTTGGGCAGCCTGTGCCAGTGTAAAGAACTGTTCTCACTGTAAAGAACTTCCCCCTGGAGTCCAAGTTAAATTTGCCCTGCTCCAGTTTCAATCCATTGTCCTTCATCCTACCATCACAAGCCCTTCTAAACAGCCTTTCCCAGCCTCCCTGTAGGTCCCATTCAGATATTGAAATGCAGCCCAAAGGCCTCTCTGGAGACCTTCTTTCCTCTGGGCACATCCAGCAGGTCCACATGTCCCTGTGTTGGGGGCACCAGAGTTGGACACGGCACTGCAGGTGAGGTCCCAGCAGAGTAGAGTTGCAGAAACAGCACTCTCTGTCTCCAGACACACTGCTTTTGATGCAGCCCAGGCTGCCATTGGCCTTCTGGGCTGCAAGTGCCCATTGCCAGCTCATGTTCAGCTGCTCCTCCATCAGCACCTCCAAGTCCTTTTCTGCAGGTTTGCTCTCGATTTCATCATCTCCCAGCCTGGACTGATATCCCTAGGTGCAGGACCTTGCACTTTGCCTTATTGAACCTCTCAAGATTCTGCTTTGCCCACCTGTCCAGACTGCCCATGGCCTCTGGATGTCAACCATCCCATCCTTCAGTCTTGTACACACTTGCTGAGGGTGCCTCAGTCTCCCATCCTTCCATCTTGTCATTTGCACCCCTCAGCTTGGTGCACACTTGCTGAGGGTGCCTCAGTCTCCCATCCTTCCATCTTGTCATTTGCACCCCTCAGCTTGGTGCACACTTGCTGAGGGTGCCTCAGTCTCCCATCCTTCCATCTTGTCATTTGCACCTCTCAGCTTGGTGCACCCTTGCTGAGGGTGCCTCAGTCTCCCATCCTTCCATCTTGTCACTTGCACCTCTCAGCTTGGTGCACTCTTGATGAGAGTGCCTCAGTCTCACTGTCTGTATCATTGACAAAGATATTGAACAGCACTGGTCCCAGTACAGACCCTGGAGGGACACCACTTATGACCCATCTCTGTCTTGACTTCAAGCCATTGACCACTACCCCTTGGATGCTACCATCCAACCAATTCCTCATCCACTAGACAGTCCACCCATCAGGCTGAGGACAGGCTGTCCCCCTTGAGCAGTACAGGCTTATACAATGCATAGAACCATAGAGTCAACCAGGTTGGAAGAGACCTCCAAGCTCATCCAGTCCAACCTAGCACCCAGCCCTGGCCAATCACCCAGACCATGGCACTAAGTGCCTCAGCCAGGCTTTGCTTGAACACCTCCAGGGACGGTGACTCCACCACCTCCCTGGGCAGCCCATTCCAATGCCAATCACTCTCTCTGACAGGAACTTCCTCCTCACATCCAGCCTGAATCTGCCCTGACACAACTTGAGACTGTGTCCCCTTGTTCTGTTGCTGGTTGCCTGGGAGAAGAGCCCAACCCCACCTGGCTACAGCCTCCCTTCAGGTAGTTGCAGACAGCAATGAGCTCTGCCCTGAGCCTCCTCTGCTGCAGGCTGCACACCCCCAGCTCCCTCAGCCTCTCCTCACAGGGTTTGTGTTCCAGGCCCCTCACCATCTTTGTCACCCTTCTCTGGGCACCTTCCAGCACCTCAACATCTCTCTTGATGAGGAGCCCAGAACTGTACACAGCACTCAAGGTGTGGCCTGACATGCTATCCTGGGAATAGTCCCCTGGAGGTATGTATGCATTACCCAGGAGGGGACCTGCTAGCTGGCACCAAGATCACAGCGGGCACTTGATCTGGGCAGGGGAACCACATGTGCCAGTTGCATGTCAGCCTTGAAGCCCTGTTCAGTTTATTCACACCAGTGGGGCTGAGGACTCCCTGTTTACAAGAAGTTTTAGAAACTGGATGCAATTATGGAAACATCTCCAAAGCTCCTGGGAGTTCACTCATTCTGAAGATGGAAAAAGATGGTCTCTTAGGACCAGAGTGTTACACCCTCGGTCCAGCTTTCCAGGGCAAGAAGCAGAGACTGGGATCATTAGGTTAGGAAGCTTTCCCACATTTTCCATCTGTTGGTGCAAAGTGTTGAGGCGAGGAATGTGTGGCATTCCACCATCTCCAGAGACTCAAGCTGTAGCCTGGGGCTCTTCCTGCTCAATGAAAGCTCAGGCTTTAACCTCCAGCTTTCTGGGAGAGTAGCAAGAGTCTGTGGTGCCAGGCCAGAGCAGCTGGAGACACCCCTGCACAGCCCTGCCACGGCTTGGAGGTCCCAGTGGGAAGCAAGCTGGTCACCTCTGTGCCCTTCAGCACAACCCCCACCCCTCTTCTTTGCTGCTTCTCCCTGCCTCCAACAGCAGGAGTGCATCAATTAAAAGCAGAGACACAGTAAAATGCAAAAGAAGGGAATGTCTTCTATAAATACACCTCCAAACAAACAGGCTGCTGCTGCTGCTGCTGCCTTTTTTTTCCTTAACATGGAAAAAAATATTAACCAAAACAGTGGAGATCTCTCACAGCTCTTATTGTTTAGAAACAGGGATTTTATTTTTCCACTCTGCTCTTAATTTTTCCATTCTCTCCCCACGTGGAGCACGGTGCAAACCCAGCAGAGCCACGTTCCTGCTTCCCACCACGCTGCCATCAGGTTAAGGGAAAGGATTGCTCGGTTACAAAGGTCGTTTGATTTACAGGAACTCCTAGGGCTGGAGACTTTACCATTGCTCCCCTGCAGGAGACCAGCAAAGAAAGAATGTAGTGTGGGTTCTGCTGCATGGTTTTGTTTGTGTGTTTGCTGTCTCTCTGAGCTCGCAGGACTTGGGAAGGAGGAAAAAAAACCCAAACCCTTGAGTTGGAGATCTTGCTTGTCAAAGCTGTTGAGTAAACTCAGTTCCATACCCTTAGGCACAAAGACAAAAGCAATCACAGAATGAATCTGGTTGGAAAAGGCCTTTGAGATCATTGAGTCCAACATAGAATCAGCCAGGTTGGAAGAGACCTCCAAGCTCAGCCAGGCCAACCCAGCCCTGCCCAATCAACCAGACCATGGCACTAAGTGCCTCAGCCAGGCTTTGCTTCAACACCTCCAAGGAGGGCAACTCCACCACCTCCCTGGGCAGCCCATTCCAATGCCAATCACTCTCTCTGCCAACAACTTCCTCCTAACATCCAGCCTAGACCTGCCCTGGCACAGCTTGAGACTGTGTCCCCTTCTTCTGTTGCTGGTTGCCTGGCAGAAGAGACCAACCCCACCTGGCTACATAGCACCTAACACCTTCAAACAACTAAACCATGGCACTAAGTGCCTCATTCAATCTCCTTTTAAACACCTTCAGGGATGGCAACTTCACCACCTCCCAGAGCAGCTCATCCTGGTGCCAATCACTCTTTCTGTGAAGAACTTCTTCCTAACATCCAGCCTAAACCTGCCCTGGTACAGCTTGAAGCTGTGTCCTCTTGTTTTGTCACTGAATGCCTGGGAGAATCAATCAAGCCAGCCTACTTCTTCTTGTTTCATGGAAACATAGAACCATGGAGTCTGGAAAAGACCTTTAAGATCATAGAATCATAGAATCAAGCAGGTTGGAAGAGACCTCCAAGATCATCCAGTCCCACCTATCCCCCAGCCCTAACCAATCAACCAGACCATGGCACTGAGTGCCTCATCCAGTCTTTTCTTGAAGACCCCCAGGGACAGTGCCTCCACCACCTCTCTGGGCAGCCCATTCCAATGCCAATCACTCCCTCTGCCAGGAACTTCCTCCTAACATCCAGCCTAGACCTCCCCTGGCACAACTTGAGACTGTGTCCCCTTGTTCTATTGCTGGTTGCCTGGGAGAAGTCCAGCCATAACCCAACTACCATGACCACTAAACCACATGTTAGGAACAGATTCTTTACCATGAGGGTAGTAGAACGCTGGGACAGGTTGTCCAAGGAGGTGTCTGGGGCCTCATCCCTAGATATATTCAAGGTGAGGCTCAAGAGGGCTCTTAAGCAGCCTGATCCACTCTGTCACCACCTCCAGATCCAGGCTGTCCATGATTATGCCTTTTGCAGAATTCTGAAGCATGATGGACACTGTGTACAGCTACCTGAAAGGAGGTTGTAGAGAGGCTGCTGCTGGTCTCTTCTCACAGGTAAATAGAATCATAAAATCAGTCAGGGTTGGAAGGAACCACAAGGAGCAGCCAATTCCAACCCCCCTGCCATGGCCAGGGACACCCTACCCTAGAGCAGGCTGCACACAGCCTCATCCAGCCTGGCCTGAAACACCTCCAGCCATGGGGCCTCAACCACCTCCCTGGGCAACCCATTCCAGCCTCTCACCACTCTCCTGCTCAACAACTTCCTCCTCATGTCCAATCGCAATCTCTCCACCTCCAGCTTTGCTCCATTCCCCCCAGTCCTGTCACTCCCTGAGAGCCTAAAAAGTCCCTCCCCAGCTTTTTCGTAGTCCCCCTTCAGATACTGAAAAGCCACAAGAAGGTCACCTGGGAGCCTCCTCTTCTCCAGCCTGCACAGCCCCAACTCTTTCAGTCTGTGCTCACAGCAGAGCTGCTGCAGCCCTCTGAGCATCCTCCTGGCCCTGCTCTGGACACACTCCAGCATCTCCACATCCCTCCTGTAATGGGGGCTCCAGAGCTGGATGCAGTACTCCAGGTGGGGTCTCAGTAGAGTGCAGTAGAGGAGGAGAATCACCTCCCTGGCCCTGCTGGCCACACTGCTCCTGCTGCAACCCAGGCTCTGGTTGGCTTTCTGGGCTGCAAGTGCACACTGCTGGCTCCTGTTGAGCTTCTGGTCCAGCAGCACCCCCAAGTCCCTTTCCTCAGGGCTGCTCTCCAGCCACTCACTGCCCAGCCTGCATTTGTGCTTGGGATATAGTGATAGAACAAGAGGGAATGGCCTTAAGCTGCCACTGGGTGAGGCTAGGCTGGACATTAGGAAACATTTATTCCCAGTAAGAGTGGTCAGGCGCTGGAATGGGCTGCCCAGGGAGGTGGTGGAGTCACCAACTCTGGATGTGGTGATTGAGGATGTGGTTTAAGGGTGAGCTTTGTGGAGCAGAGATAACAGTTAGACTTAGTGATCCTGGGGGGCTTTTCCTACTGGAATGTTTCTGTGGTTCTGCAGCCTTAGAGCTGCCCAGAGCTAAGCTGTGCTCTGCTTAGTTTTTGCTCTGTGATCTGGGTCATGCCTTTGCTCTGTGTCTCGTGGCATACACAAGTGATTTTACACTGTAAATACTATGGGCTTAAAGGTTACTTTCTCTGAGTGTTCTAACTGAGAAATAGATGTGTTCTTTAACGTGCTGGTTACAGCAGAACCATAGGGGCAACTCTTGCCTGTTGGGAACATGCCTTCTCCATTCAGGAGGGCACAGAGATGGTGCAAAGTAGATCATAAAATCAGTCAGGGTTGGAAGGGACCACAGGGATCATCTCAGTCCTTGCTATGGGCAGGGACACTTCACACTAGATTAGGCTGTCTAGAGCCTCATCCAGCCTGGCCCTAAACACCTCCAGGGATGGGGCACCTGCAGTGCTCCAAGGGTCAGGGAAGAGGCATCTCACCTTTTCCTGACATCTGTACTCATCCTGTGCTACTTTAAGGGTGTAACTGTAGTAAAACTCCTTCGTGCTGGTGCTTAGGGAGTTGCTGTGGGTGGGCTGATGCTCAGTGTGTTGCTGTAGAACTAAACACAGCCTGGGTTTAAGGTCTGAGGACCCTGACAGCAGTGGCAGATGGTGGAAGGGAGGTCTCACAGCAGACAGGGAAAGTAGCCTGGCAGTAGAGGTGGGGAGCAGAGAACGCCCAGGAGAAGACACTGTGCTGCAGGATCTGTGTGCTCACAGCGTGGTCTCCTCTGGTGAGAGCCATCATAGCAGCCCTATGGTTGCTCCAGGCCAGCAGCTTCACCAGATCTGTGTGAGGTGAAGTCTCCTGGCAGGGAGAGCTTTGTGGAAAAAGCAAAAGTTGTCACTGGGTCTTGTTTTGATTATTTGCTTCTAACCTCACTACAAATAGGAAAAAAGTTCCCTGGCAAGCATCTGCTTATTATTTTCCTATTGTTGTATCATCCTCCCAGCTCTCTAGGGGGATGAATAACCCTCAAATGCCACTCCAAAGGCTGACACTTAGGCCAGGTTGTAGAGCTGCAGCACTGGAGCTGGATCTTTTCCTTCTCTTGGATTATTTCCCCCACTCCCAATTTCACTTCTTTTCTGCTTCTGCTCCATTTTCTCCTTCTCCTCTTTTCTTTCTGCCTTTCCAGCCACTAAGTGCAACCAGAAATCCTTCCCCCTCTTCCCAATTCTATTTGGAGGTGAGAGATAACATTGAAACACAGAGTGGTAGGGACCAGACTGGAACTCTAGAGATCATTCAGTCCAGAGTCACCTCGGGCAGGTCACACAGGACCACATCCAGGTGGGTTTTGAATGTCTCCAGAGAAAGAGACTCCACAATATCTCTGGGCAGCCTGCTCCAGTGCTCCAGCACCCTCACCATAAAGATATATCTCCTTGTGCTGAGGTGGCACCTCCTAGGTTCCAGCTTGTCCCTATTGT
This sequence comes from Pogoniulus pusillus, assembly GCF_015220805.1. Classification (NCBI taxonomy): domain Eukaryota; kingdom Metazoa; phylum Chordata; class Aves; order Piciformes; family Lybiidae; genus Pogoniulus; species Pogoniulus pusillus. The sequence goes on from NC_087277.1 coordinate 27,954,184, forward strand.
TCCTTGTGCTGTCACTGGACACTACTAAAAAAAAGACCATCATCTTCATCCTGACACTCACCCCTTAGATATTCATAGATGTTGGTAGGATTCCCTCTCAGCTTTCTCTTCTCAAGGCCCTGTGTGGTTTGGTCTTGTAAACATAGGATCACAGGATGCTAGGGGTTGGAAGGGACCCAAAGAGATCATTGAGTCCAACCCCCCTGCCAGAGCAGGGCATGAACATTTTCTGTAACCAAGGCAAGCAAGCTGTGAGTAGTTCATCCACACAGAGGCAAGCAGTATAAGCATTTCCCACAAACACTGAAAAGCAAGGAGTTAGGTGTATCACTATGGCTGGGTGCTAGGTTGGACTGGATGAGCTTGGAGGTCTCTTCCAACCTGGCTGATTCTATGATTCCATGAAATTTGCAGCTCCTGAATCAAATTGATCCAAAGATTATATTCAAATTGACCTTCTTTGCATCCTTAGAGACTCAGGGAGGTAAAGGGGAAGGGAAGAGAGAGATGAAGTGGAAAGGAAGAGAAACTTCAGCAAGACTTGGCTAGGCTGGAGAGTTGGGCAGGGAGAAAGTTAATGAAGTTCAACAAAGGCAAGTGTAGAGTCTGGCACCTGGGAAAGAACAAGCCCAGGGGTCAGCATAGGTTGGAAACTGACCTGTTGGAAGGCAGTGAAGGGGAAAAGGATCTGGAGGTCCTGGTGGATGGGAGGGTGCCCATGAGCCAGCAAGGTGCTTTGGTGGCCAGGAGGGCCAATGCCATTCTGGGGTGGATTCTGGGCTGTTGAGAGAGGTACTCCTCCTCCCCTACTCTGCCTTGATGAGGCCATATCTGGAGTACTGTGTCCAGCTCTGGGCCTCCCAGATCAGGCAGGACAAAGAACTGCTTAAGAGAGCCCAGCACAAAGCCACAAAGATGATGAAGGGCATGGAAGATCTTCCTTACAAGGAGAGCCCAAGGGAGCCCCACGTTGGGCACCAAATAAATTGCCTTGGTTCTAATTTAAATTCCCAGAGATTCAGATAGATTTGATAGAACCAATAACAATTTGTAGAGTGCCCTCCTCTCTTCCCCCTCCTCTCCCAAAGAAAGGAATTAGAAGTAGAGAGAGAGAGGAAAGGTAAGCACACCCAAATAAATCAATCTCACTCAATTAGGAAGTTAAAAAGAATAAGTTTAGCAATAACTTAAAAGAGGTATCTGAGGTAGGGAGGTTACAAAGGTATAGGGAAGGGAAAAGCAAAATGCAAAAGGTATAAATACAACCTGAATTTGTGATGGTGATGGCTTTGGCTGCCTCGTGGGTGATGGCCACGTGGCATGCAGGGAGATGCAGGGAGGTGCAGAGAGATGCAGGGAAATGCAGAGAAGTGCAGAGAGATGCAGGGAGGTGCAGAGAGATGCAGGGAGGTGCAGAGAGATGCAGGGAAATGCAGGGAGGTGCAGAGAGATGCAGGGAGGTGCAGAGAGATGCAGGGAGATGCAGAGAGATGCAGGGAAATGCAGAGAGGTGCAGAGAGATGCAGGGAGGTGCAGAGAGATGCAGGGAGGTGCAGAGAGATGCAGGCAGGTGCAGAGAGATGCAGGGAGATGCAGAGAGGTGCAGAGAGATGCAGAGAGATGTAGGGAGATGCAGAGAGGTGCAGAGAGAGCGAGGCAGAGAGAGAGGAACAGGAAGTCCCCATGCTTAAATGGGATGGGAAGAGGGGAGTGGGCTAACCATCACCTGGTGATGTTCAGACCCACCCCTGGGGAGGGATCAGGACCCCCATGGTCAGGTTCAGGGTTACTCCCCTGGAGTGTTAACTCTGTACACTACACATCACAGAAGGATGCAAATCACAGTATCACAGTATCCCAGTATCATCAGGGTTGGAAGAGACCTCACAGATCATCAAGTCCAACCCTTTACCACAGAGCTCAAGGCCAGACCATGGCACCAAGTGCCACGTCCAGTCCTGCCTTGAACAGCTCCAGGGACGGCGACTCCACCACCTCCCCGGGCAGCCCATTCCAGTGTCCAATGACTCTCTCAGGGAAGAACTTTCTCCTCACCTCCAGCCTAAATTTCCCCTGGCATAGCCTGAGGCTGTGTCCTCTCGTTCTGGTGCTGGCCACCTGAGAGAAGAGAGCAACCTCCTCCTGGCCACAACCACCCTTCAGGTAGTTGTAGACAGCAATAAGGTCTCCCCTGAGCCTCTTCTTCCCTGGAAACAAAATATCCCTCTCCCAGTATGCCTCTGGAACTCTTGTTTGGCTAATCTCATTATAGGAACTCGAAAACTTGAACAGAGCAACACTCCTTTCCCCCTTTCTTTGTTGTTGAAGCAATTACTTTCCTTTAAAAGCAAAACCTCTCTTCTTTTAACTTCTGCTGAGCTCTAATCTTGGTAAAATCTAATGCTCATAAAAACCATGCCACTGCCCTAGGAATTTTTTTTTTCTCTTTCTGCCAGACTGGATTATTTATTCCTGCTGAACTTTCAGCTTGCAAGAAAAAAAAGACACTGCCCTTTCTAAAAATATATTCTGCCAGCTACCCTTAGAAAGAAATCTGTCAGCAGGTCCCAGCTGGTGAGACCTAGGCTGGAGAGCTGGGCAGGGGCAAACAGAATGAAGGTCAACAAGAGCAAGTGTTGGCATCTGGGAAAGGATCACTGCAGCTTGGGGACTGACCTAATGGAGAGCAGGGATAGGGAAAAGGCCCTGGGGGTCCCAGTGGGTGGAAGGTTGACTGTGAGCCAGCAAGGTGCTCTTGTGGTCAAGAAGGCCAGTGCCATTCTGGGGTGTATTAGAAGGGCTGTGGTTAGTAGGTGAAGAGAGGTTCTCCTCCTGCTCCTCTACTCTGCCTTGGTGAGGCCACATCTGGAGTACTGTGCTCAGTTCTGGGGGCCCCCAGTTCAAGAATGACCTCAGGGAACTGCTCAGATGAATCCAGTGCAGAGCCACAGAAATGCTGAAGGGAGTGGAAGATCTTCCTTATGTGGAGAGCCTGGGGGAGACTGAGAGGTGACCTCATTTATGGTTATAAAGATGTGCAGGGTGAGTGGCAGGAGGCTGGAGCCAGGCTCTGCTGGGTGATGCCTGATGACAGCACAGGGGTAATGGGTGCAAGCTGAGGCATAGGAAGTTCCATGGAAACATGAGGATGATTTTTTTTCAGTGTGAGGGTGCCAGAACACTGGAACAGGCTGCCCAGGGGGGTTGTGGAGTCTCCCTCTCTGGAGATGTTCAATGAGCTCTGCCCTGAGCCTCCTCTTCTCCAGGCTCTGTAGACACAGACCAGTTTTAGACAGACCAAATCAAAGAGATATTCTGTTGGTTTGGGAATTTTTTTTTAGGTGACATGAAAAAAACTTCACCTCTCTCTCAGCTTTGCCTTCATTCTCTTGCAGAGCCACTGTCAGGGTCAAGATTCATGGTTCCCCCCATGACTGCATTTGTCATCACCTGATAAAGCTCATTAAAATGCTGCCTGCAACACTTCTCTTAGCTTATTTCTTCTTAGTGGCACCACATTGCATGGTTTAATTGATTCCCATGGGAAATAAGGGCCCCACTATTCAGCTGTTGGGATGAGGGAGAAAATCTCTTGCATTCCAAACTAAGGGAGATAGATTAATAAGAAAACAATGTCATAAGCCTCTGAGTTTCACTGATCTAAGGCTCATTTCTGTTGTTCCTCTTGGGAACAGTGTTTGATTAAAGACAGCAAAAGCTGACCCAGTGAACTCCTGTTTAAGGAATCTTCTGCCAGAAAGTGAAATCAACTCAAACCTATGTTTCTGATGGGATCAAATTATGGATGGACCCAGTTAATGGGGAGAAATAGCCCTGAGTTGTGTGGCTGCTCTGATCTCCTTTTATGATCAGGTTACCTGCCTGGTGAATGTGGGGCAGGCAGTGGATGGAGTCTGCCTGGACTTCAGCAAAGTCTTTGACACTGTCTGCCACAAGAAGCTCCTAGCCAAGCTGGCAGCTCATGGCTTGGACAGATTCACTCTGTGCTGGGTCAAGAACTGGCTGCATGGCAGAGCCCAGAGAGTGGTGGTGAATGGTGCCACAGCCAGTGGCACTGGTGGTGTGCCCCAAGGATCAGTGCTGGGCACAGTCCTGTTCAATATCTTTATTGATGATCTGGACCAGGGGATTGAGTCCAGCATCAGTAAGTTTGCAGATGACACCAAGCTAGGAGCAGCTGTGGAGCTGTTGGAGGGTAGGAGAGCCCTGCAGAGGGACCTGGCCAGGCTGGATGGGTGGGCAGAGGCCAATGGGATGAGATTGAACAAGGCCAAGTGCAGGGTTCTACACTTTGGCTACAACAACCCCAAGCAGCACTACAGGCTGGGGACTGAGTGGCTGAGAGCAGCCAGGAAGAAAGGGACCTGGGGGTACTGGTAGAGAGGAGCTGAAGGTGAGGCAGCAGTGTGCCCAGGTGGCCAAGAGAGCCAATGGCATCCTGGCCTGCATCAGGAGCAGTGTGGCCAGTAGGACAAGGGAGGTTATTCTGCCCCTGTACTCAGCACTGGTCAGGCCACACCTTGAGTGCTGTGTCCAGTTCTGGGCCCCTCAATTCAAGAGAGATGTTGAGGTGCTGGAAGGTGCCCAGAGAAGGGCAGCAAGGCTGGGGAGGGGCCTGGAACACAAACCCCGTGAGGAGAGGCTGAGGGAGCTGGAGGTTGTTTAGCCTGCAGAAGAGGAGGCTCAGGGCAGAGCTCATTGCTGTCTGCAGCTACCTGGGAGGCTGTAGCCAGGTGGGGTTGGGCTCTTCTCCCAGTTGCAACCAGCAACAGAAGAAGGGGACACAGTCTCAAGTTGTGCCAGGGCAGGTCTAGGCTGGATGTTAGGAGGAAGTTGTTGGCAGAGAGAGTGATTGGCATTGGAATAGGCTGCCCAAGGAGGTGGTGGAGTCACTGTCCCTGGAGGTTTTCAAGCAAAGCCTGGCTGAGGCACTTAGTGCCATGGTCTGGTTGACTGGCTAGGGCTGGGTGCTAGGTTGGACTGGCTGATCTTGGAGGTCTCTTCCAACCTGCTTGATTCTATGATTCTATGATTCTATGATAGGTTCCCACCACTAGCCCCAGAGAGTCAGTAAATCAGCACACTCCAGCAAGGAAATGTTGCTGCAGTGGAGACTTATGCAACCACCAATACATTAGTGATAAAGGAAAGATCACAGAAGCATTTCTGGGTTATCAGCCACAAAAGCACTTCAGAACAGCACAGTAACAAGGGCCCATTAGTTTCTAAATGAGAGTTTGTGTTTCTGGATGAAAGAGAAAGAAACGTGAATTAAAAACAAACCACCTTTTACCCAGGGGAATTGGAGTCTGTGACTGCAAAAACACAACCCTGAAAGCTACAAAAGAGCAAGAAATGTTTTGGGTTTGGTCTTTACACCATTTTTACCTGCTTGATGTCAAGAAGATCACTGCTTGTGGATTCGAGGGAGCCTGGGCAGAAGCAGACTGGAAATGGGATGGGAGTCTGCACAGGAGAGGGGAGCTCCTGGGTTTTGCTTGTTTGGTTGGGTTTTTCCCCTTAGGTAATTAAGTGTGTTTAAAGTGGTGCCTTCATCAGCACAAGTCCCTGCAGAAATAAGCCCTGAGGCAGTAGGTCTGCATCTTAGGTGACTGCCTTAAAAACATACAAGACTAGGGGTGAGACCTCACTGGCTCTGCAGCCATTGCTTTTATATCATAGAGCCTTGTGTGCTAGGTTGAGCCTAGCTGGGATGTTTTGGTGAGAAAGATTAGACTATAGGCTGTGAGAAGGGAACAAAAGTGATGTCTGCTGCACTCATAGGCTTGCTGAGATGGATAAGAACAAGAACACAAACACAGGTAACCCAGAGTCTCTCTCTTTGGGGCTGCACTTCTCTCTCTAACCTGCTGTCTGTGTGACTTCTGCTTCCTAACCCCCCTGGCCAATTCTCCATACTCACTCAAAGGCAAAGTCTGGGGTAAGGTAGAGGGGTGGGAGAAGGTGGAAGGGTGGCTGGGAGCCCCTCCTGGGGATTCTGCTTTCTGGCAGGGCTGTTGTGTTTGTGTATTACTTTTTAACTCATGTATTCTGTCTATAGCTGCATAGATTGTAAATGCCTGCCTGTATGTTGTGCTAAGCTATGAAATTCAAAGCTTTATTCAATTTCCAGCTTGGCTGAGCCTGGTCTGGGTGATTTTCTTAAGTGTGGGGGGGTGGGTAACACCCAAACCATCACACCTTGTCAGAGGCAAAGCTGCTCCGGGAGCCCCCATGAAGGTGTTGAGGCCAGGGCTGGGTGGAACCAGCACTTAGCCTAACTCCAGCAAGCCGAGGGCACGTGAAGATTTCACGTGTGGCTCTTACTGCATCTTCCCTGGAGAGCCTGAGGAGAAGGAAAGGGGGGGCCCAGCCAGCTCTCTGGCCAGGCATTTGTTCACTGGAGTCAGATTTAATGCTGACGTCCACCAATGTTGTGGTTCTCATCTGCAAGCGTGCCTCAGCCCTGGAATACGTTTGGGATTGTCAAACCTTCATGCAAAATGGACTTGCCTGAAGCTGAAGCCAGGCTCTTGTGGTATCCAAGCAACTGTTCCAAAACAGCAGCTAACAGGAGGCTGGGATGAGCAGAGCTGCAGGCACAGCGAGCGCCGGCGGCTGCGCATCCGCTGCCTCCCTGCTCTGAGCCCTTGCCCGGGGTGCTTGTACAGTTTAAAAGGGACATTGAGATGCTTGAGCGTGTCCAGAGAAGGGAGACGAGGCTGGGGAGAGGCCTTGAGCACAGCCCTACGAGGAGAGGCTGAGGGAGCTGGGATTGGTTAGCCTGGAGAAGAGGAGAATCATAGAATCATAGAATCAGTCAGGGTTGGAAGGGACCACAAGGATCATCCACTTCCAACAGCACTGCCATGGGCAGGGACACCCTACAGCCTCATCCAGCCTGCCCTTAAACACCTCCAGCCATGGGGCCTCAACCACCCCCCTGGGCAACCCATTCCAGGCTCTCACCACTCTCATGCTCAACAACTTCCTCTTTGTGTCCAGTCTGAATCTGCCCATCTCCAGCTTTGCTCCATTCCCCCCAGTCCTGGCACTCCCTGAGAGCCTAGAAAGTCCTTCCCCAGCTTTCTTGTAGGCCCCCTTCAGATACTGGAAGGCCACAAGAAGGTCACCTTGGAGCCTCTTCTTCTCCAGACTGAACAGCCAGCACAGACAGAGAGTAATTTGGGATGCCCAAGGCAGGCTTTGGTGCTCAGATCCCTTCTGAAGGTGACCATTTCTCAACAAGCTACCTGTGTAGGAAACCTGCTGTGCAACATCTCTGCTACTCAGCTGAGTTTCCCCAAGTTGCAAATCCCTCTCGACCTGCCTGGCTGCCAGCCTTACCTTCACCTTCTTGCATCCAAAACCAGGTGCATGGCTGTATTAACATAGAATGCTAGGGGTTGGAAGGGACCCAAGGAGATCATCCAGTCCAACCCCCCTGCCAGAGCAGGACAATCCTATCTGACACAGATCACAGAGGAACACATCCAGACAGGCCTTGAAAGGCTCCAGAGAAGGAGACTCCACAGCCTCTCTGGGCAGCCTGTGCCAGTACTCTGTGACCCTTACAGTCAAGAAGTTCCCCCTTGTGTTGAGGCAGAACCTATTTTGCTGCAGCTTACACCCATTGCTCCTTGTCCTATCCCAGGGAGCAGTGAGCAGAGCCTGTCCCCCCCTCCTGGCAGCCCTCAGATACTTACAAACATTTATCAAATCTACTCTCAGTCTTCTCTTCTCCAGAGTAAACAGCCCCAGGGCCATCAGCCTCTCCTCATCAGCCATGCCCTCCGGTCCCCCCATCATCCTCATAGCCTCTACTGGACCCTCTCCAGCAGATCCCTGTCCCTCTTCAACTGGGGAGCCCAAAACTGAAGGCAGTATTCAAGATGAGGTCTCACCAGGGCAGAGTAGAGGGAGATGAGAACCTGCCTTGATCTGCTGGACACACTCCTGCTAACACACCCCAGGATCCCATTGGCCTTCTTGGCCACCAGGGCACATTGCTGTGCCATGGATGTTCTCCACCAGCACTCCCAGGTCCCTCTCCCCAGGGCTGCTCTCCAGCAGTCACCTCCCAGCCTGTACTGGTGCAGTTTGTTATCCCTTCCCAGATGCAGGACTCTGCACTTGTCCTTGTTGAACCTCATCTGGTTCCTCTGTGCCCAGCTCTCAGTCTGCCCAGGTCTCTCTGGAAGGCAGCACAGCCTGCAGCTGTCTCAGCCAAGCCTCCCAGCTTGGTGTCAGCAGCAAACTTGCTGAGCAGACTCTGTCTGTGCCCTCATCAATGTCACTGATGAAGATGTTGAACAGGACTGGCCCCAGCACTGATCCCTGGGGGACACCATTGGTAACAGCTCTCCAGCTGGACCTGGCACCATTGATCACCACCCTCTGAACTCTGTCTTGCAGCCAGTTCCTAACCCACCTCACTGCCTGCTCTTCCACCCCACACTTCCTCAGCTTGCTCACTAGGATGTCATGGGAGACAGTGCCAGAGGCCTTGCTAAGGTCAAGGTAGACTCCATCCACTGCTCTCCCTGAATCTACCCATTCAGTTATGGCATCATAAAATGCTGTCAGGTTAGTTAGCATTTTGTGATGCCATAACTGAAGGAGTTTGAGTTTGTTTGATTTAATCTGGACTTTAAATTAGAATTGAGGCTTTGGGGTGCATGCAAAGCAAGGAGGTATGAGCCAGAGCTCAGCTTGCAGCTGCAGTGACAGACATTTTTTTAGTCCAAGCAGTCCCTCTCCACAAATCCAACTGCAAAATGTCATGCTGCTGTGGCCATGACACCTCAGCTGGCTTCATAAGCAATTTCAGAGCTCAGCCTAAATGGAGGCAGAGGCTGCCATCAATACAAATCTTTCAGGATCATTTAGGAAGAGAACAGTACTGAAAGCTGCAGGCTGTTTTTTCTTTCTGCCTGGCCCCCAGTAACTCTCAAATCAGAGTATTGAACTGAACTAGATTGACTTGCATCCTGCACTCTGCTCAGTGCACTGCTGTGCTGCCTGCCATCTAAATGGAAATATCACTGCTCTGCAGCGTGGGGTGATGGTTGGACAGGACAATGTGCTTCCTGGCTCTTCATATTCAAGTCACCCACCTGGATGATGGGTTTTGCACAGACTCACAGACTACATCAAGTTGGAAGGGACCCTCAAAGGTAGTCTCAGCCAGCTCCCCTGCAGTCAGCAGGGACACCTCCAACTACAGCAGGCTGCCTAGGGTCACATTCAGTCTGATCTTGAATGCCTCCAGGGATAGGGCTTCAACCACATCCCTGGGCAGCCTGTTCTAGCATTTCACCATTCTCACTGTGCAGAGCTTCCTCCTGATGTCCAACCTAAATCTGCCCTGCTCCAGTTTCAAACCATTGCCTCTCATCCTATCACCACAGGCCCTTCTAAACAGTCCCTCCCCAGCCTTCCTGTAGGTCCCCTCTATATACCAAAGTGCTGCTCTAAGGCCTTCAGGGAGCCTTCTCCTCTCCAGTCTGAACAGCCCAAATTCTTTCAGCCTGTCTTCAAAGCAGAGGTGCTGCAGCCCTCTGAGTGTCTTGGTGGCTTCTTCTGGACTTGCTCCATCAGGTCATAGAATCACAGAATCAGCCAGGTTGGAAGAGAACTCCAACATCATGCAGTCCAGCCTAGTACCCAGCCCTAGCCAGTCAACCAGACCATGGCACTAAGTGCCTCAGCCAGGCTTTTCCTGAACACCTCCAGGGATGGTGACTCCACCACCTCCCTGGGCAGCCCATTCCAATGCCAATCACTCTCTATGCCAACAGCTTCCTCCTAACATCCAGCCTAGACCTGCCCTGGCACAACTTGAGACTCTGTCCCCTTGTTCTGTTGCTGGACAGAAGTCATCCTAACAGCCTAACACATTAGCAATGGGACAGGGTTTGCATTTCAGCCACCAGAAAGCAAAGTTCAGCTGTCTGAGGATGCCCTTCCATATGGTAATTGCATTGCCACACGGTGATGGCCCAAAAGCAGGAAGAGAATGGTGGATCAACTCCATCTCCTGCATCTGGGAGGGTCTCTGTGCCCACCCACCTCCCAGAAACCCAGTCCACTGCCAATCATCTTTTCTCAGAAGCCATTTCACAAATGGAATTACAGCCCTTGAGTAGAACAGCAATTCTCTGGGGGCTGAAACCTCATGGAAACAACCCAAACAAGTAGCTTTAATCCACCAGTTACTGCTTTTTCTTTAGTACCAGCATTACCCTCACGTTTTTCTTCTCAGCTTGCCTATTAGCCATCTTTCCAATGAGGAAAGATTGAGAGCCCTGGGGCTGTTTGGTCTGGAGGAGGCTGAAAGAGGATCTTATTGATGTCTATAAGTATCTGAGGGGTGGGTGTCAAGATGAAGGTGTTGGTCTCTTTTTGGTGGTGCTCAGGGATAGGACAAGGAACAATGGGTACAAGTTGGAACACCTCAACATGAGGAAAGATCTCTTTACTATGAGGATGGCAGAGCCCTGAAGCAAGCTTCTCGTAGAGCTTGTGGAGATTCCTTCTCTGGAGACTTCCAAAATCCTCCTGGATGTGTTGCTGTGGACTTGATGATCTCTGGAGGTCTCTTCCAGCCCCTACCATTCTGTGATTTGATGATTTGGTGTCTCTTTAGCTTTGCCCTGTGCTTGGAACAGCAATAATCAGGTATCAGTGGCTTGTGGAGCTGAGCCCTGAAGGCAGGCTGTGGGTCATTGTTTAACCCTTCCCTCAGAGGACAGAGTTGTACTAAGCACCATAAATTATGTCAGCAACTAAAACTTCATAGAAAAGGTGAGACAGGAGAGGAAAAAGGCAGCAAACCTACCAAGCACTTCTTGCTAAGGAAGAAATGTACATCCTTAGCCAGCCATTTCAGCTGATGCTAAGAAAAGGTCTAATAAAAGGTTCTTGTTTTAGTTAATCATTCCTTCTAGCTCCCTCAGACCAGCTGAGCTGCACTCCACGAGGTCAGCATGCTCCTTGTACTCAAAGCCAGCACTCCCTTTTTTATGAGTGCATTGACAGCACAGGCTACTCCAGTAACAGCTTCAGGGCCTCCTTTTCCTTGGCATGATGCTGTTTCCACTTCACCTGCTGTGTTTGTTGTAGTAGACAGACTGTTCCTGCCTTGTATGCCTTGACTTTGTCTTGCAAGCTTCTTCAGACGTTGTACAGGCCAATTTGTGACTTATTACTCAGCTCCCCAAAGTAGCTCAATGTCTTTTCCATGGAGAAGAATGTCTGGAATATTGTGTCCATTTCTGGGCTCCCCAGTTCAAGAGGGACAGGAAACTGCTGGCGAGAGTTCAATGGAGAGCTACAAGGATGATCATAGAATCACAGAATCAAGCAGGTTGGAAGAGACCTCCAAGCTCAGCCAGTCCAACCTAGCACCCAGCCCTGGCCAATCAACCAGACCATGGCACTAAGTGCCCCAGCCAGGCTTGGCTTCAACACCTCCAAGGACGACTCCACCACCTCCCTGGGCAGCCCATTCCAAGGCCAATCACTCTCTCTGCCAACAACTTCCTCCTAACATCCAGCCTAGACCTCCCCTGGCACAACTTGAGGCTGTGTCCCCTTATTCTGTTGCTGCTTGCCTGGCAGCAGAGACCAACCCCACCTGGCTACAGCCTCCCTTCAGGTAGTTGAAGGCTGAGGCTGTTCAGTCTGAAGAAGAGAAGGCTGAGAGGGGACCTGATCAATGTCTACAACCATATGCAGAGGGGCTGTCAGGAGGGTGCAGCCAGGCTCTTTTCAGTGATACCCAGGGCTAGGTTGAGGGGCAAGGGACAGAAAGGAAATCACAGGAAATTCTACCTCAGCATCAGAAAATACTTCTTTACTGTGAGCCCTGAAACAGACTGCCCAGAGATGCTGTGGAGTCTCCTAGTCTAGATCTTCAAAACCTGCCTGGATGTGTTCCTGTGTGACCTGTGCTAAGTGGTTCTGCTTTGCAGGGGTATGGTTTGGACTGGATGATCTCCAGAGGTCCCTTCCAACCCCTAGCATTCCATGGTTCTATGATTCACAGTCCTTATTGCTAGCTGGTCATGTGTGGGCACTCTAAAGCTAACAGCCACCTGAGAGGCATGAGTGTAAGATGTATGGCAATGTCTAATAAGTTCTAAGACATCAGCAGGGTTTAAAAGTTGTCAGGCTGTCAGAAATGTGCAAATTAAGAAAGTCAAAGGAATTTTATACTCAGAGAACCCCTTAAGGTAAAGGGAGCAATTCCCATCTCACCTCAAGGTAAAGAGAGCAATTCCCATCTCACCTCAAGGTAAAGGGAGCAATTCCCTTCTCCCCTTAAGGTAAAGGGAGCAATTCCCTTCTCCCCTTAAGGTAAAGGGAGCAATTCCCATCTCACCTTAAGGTAAAGGGAGCAATTCCCTTCTCACCTTAAGGTAAAGGGAGCAATTCCCTTCTCACCTTAAGGTAAAGGGAGCAATTCCCTTCTCCTCAGCTGTCAGTGAGGGGAAGAAACTTCAAAACCATGAATGGATTTGAAGAGCAAAAACAAAGAAACGAGGCAGAACATTCCTACCTTTAACAGAGGAAGGCAAAGGACATAAAAAGCCTGGAGGCTCTAAGGAAGCCAGGAAATGATAGGGGAAAGGAGAGATTTGAGCCTAGCCTCTGCTAGCTAAATAAAGGGGGAAGCTAAGGAGGAGCCTTGCTGTTAAACAGCAGCAAGATGCATTTTGTTACTCCATGTGCCTAAAAACATCATTCTTAGCTTGCTGACTAAAAACATCATTCTTAGCTTGCTGACTAAAAACATCATTCTTAGCTTGTTGGTGGAGAATAAAACGTGCTCATTTCTCCTGAAACTCACCCAGCATTAAAAGCAGCTCCAGAAAACTCTGATGCACACAAGGATTCCTGCAGGTGATGGACCTAAAGTGCCAGCTTTAGAGGCATTCACAAGCCAGGATACCTTTGAGGCTCCTCCAAAACGCAGTGTGCTCTCCCTAAAGCTGTGCTTGTGAGCTCAAGCAATCAGATCACAGGCTCACAGGAGGTTAGGGGTTGGAAGGGACCCAAAGAGATCATCGTGTCCAACCCCCTGCCAGAGCAGGACAATCCTATCTAACACAGATCACAGAGGAACACATCCAGGCAGGCCTTGAAAGGCTCCAGAGAAGGAGACTCCACAACCTCTCTGGGCAGCCTGTGCCAGTGCTCTGGGACCCTTCCAGTCAAGAAGTTCCCCCTCGTGTTGAGGTAGAACCTCTTTTGCTGCAACTTACACATTATCCACATTATCAACATCTTTTCTCTCCAGCATCCAGGTGGTGTGCACCTAGGAATGGCCTCTAACCACATCACCTCCCCAGTGTCCCATCCCAAACCCAGAGTGCAGGGCATCCACCCAGCTGTACAGCAGCTCAGCATGACCTGATCCAACTCCATCCCCACGCACAGCCAGAGCTGACACATCTCACCCCACAATCTGAGCTGGGCTTTGAAGTGGTGGGAAATAGATGGCCAAAGTGGTGCTTGCATGACTGCCCCCTTCGAGCTCGGCTCAGATGGGTCATGTGTTGGCAGGGGCAGGTCAGTAGTTTCCATTGAGATCTGGTTGTTGATCAGTGAGTGTGCAGCAGACTAGCCACAGGGTGATTTCTTCTCCTTATTTAATCAAATGGAAACTTTCAATCCATTCTCTCTCTCTTTTTTTTTTTTTTTCACACTCCCAGAATGGCCTCTGCAGTTTATTTAAGTAGGTTAAACACAAATCAGCACCAAAAAGCACCTCAGCAGCATAGTGATGCTCTCTCTTCCTTACAAATATTATCTTTATTTCCCTTGGTCTTGTGACATCTCAGAAGTGTTTCCCTTTAGTGCCCACTGGCATTTGCTTCCTAATGCACAGAGATCTCTGACATAAAAGCTTTGCCTTAATGCTGGGGCTTCAAGCACAGCTCCAGCACAGGGAGAAACGAGTGATAGGACAAGAGCAAACATAGAATCCACATAGAATCCACATAGAATCCACATAGAATCAACCAGGTTGGAAGAGACCTCCAAGATCATCCAGGCCAACCTAGCACCCAGCCCTATCCAATCAACCAGACCATGGCACTAAGTGCCTCAGGCAGGCTTGGCTTCAACACTTCCAGAGATGGCAACTCCACCACCTCCCTGGGCAGCCCATTCCAATGCCAATCACTCTCTCTGCCAACAACTTCCTCCTAACATCCAGCCTAGACCTACCCTGGCACAACTTGAGACTGTGTCCCCTTGTTCTGTTGCTGGTTGCCTGGGAGAAGAGGCCACCCCCCACCTGGCTACAATGCCCCTTCAGGTAGTTGTAGACAGTAATAAGATCACCCCTGAGCCTCCTCTTCTCCAGGCTGCACTCCCAGCTCCCTCAGTCTCTTCTCATAGGATTTGTGCTCCAGGCCCCTCACCAGCTTTGTTGCCCTTAACAGCCTCAAGTAGCCCCGGGGGAGGTTTAGGTTGGACATGAGGAACAATTTCTTCCCCCAAGAGTTGTCAAGACCTGGTATAGGCTGCCCAAGGTCAGGGGAGGAGTTCCTATCCCTGGAGGAGGCTGTTTTCTTCTTCTTCCCAGAGTTCTCAGCGTGACTGTGAGAGAAGTAGACAATAGGTATGGAGGTGGCTTCCCCTTCCCGGGAGGCTCTTTTGTCCACAAGGGAGAGTGCTCTGGATTGCTGCCATTCACACAGCTCACAGCCACATGCCTTTGGACTCTGTTCAATGCCACTGCTCAATGTGTGTCTGATGGCATTTAGTCACTCAAGAAAGAGGGTCTCTTGCCAAAAGTCATTGCTAAAGCTGTGGCTGAGCAGCCTCAAAACCTCGAGCTGTGAGTTCTGACCTGCCTGGGCTTGTGGGGCAGGATTGGACGTGGCACTTGGTGCCATGGTCTGGCCTTGAGCTCTGTGGTAAAGGGTTGGACTTGATGATCTGTGAGGTCTCTTCCAGCCTTGGTGATACTGTGATACTGTGGTATCATTGACAACAGTGTCCTTGAGCTGTAGGTGAGGGTTGGAGTCTATAACTGTGTTTACTTCTTGACAGGGGGGGAAATAAAACAGCATTGCAAACTGATCTGGCACGAAAGGAAAAGGCAGTCAGAAGACTTGCTAGCAAATACTGATCTTATCTGTGACATGAAGCAACAGTCCCAGAAGCGGTCACATTCATCAGGACACGGAGTTAACTTGGGGAAGCTCCAAGAGTTTATGTACAAACACATACAGCAATGTACTCTCAAAATGTTAACAAAGAGTTCACTCACATCCCTCACACCACCCACAGCACGTCGTCCTGGGGAGGGGAGTAGCAGTGGGCTGGGGAGGCATCAAGAGCAGCGTGAAAGCAGAAGGGACAACTGCCTAGAAAAGGGTGCATAGCAGGAGCGGATGCCACCATAGAATCATTGAATCAGCCAGGTTGGAAGAGACCTCCAAGATCATCCAGGCCAACCTAGCACCCAGCCCTAGCCAGTCAACCAGACCATGGCACTAAGTGCCTCAGCCAGGCTTTGCTTCAACACCTCCAGGCACAGCGACTCCACCACCTCCCTGGGCAGCCCATTCCAATGCAAATCACTCTCTCTGCCAACAACTTCCTCCTAACATCCAGCCTAGACCTCCCCTGGCACAGCTTGAGACTGTGTCCCCTTCTTCTGTTGCTGGTTGCCTGGGAGGAGAGACCAACCCCACCTGGCTACAGCCTCCCTTCAGGTAGCTGCAGACAGCAATGAGCTCTGCCCTGAGCCTCCTCTTCTGCAGGCTGCACACCCCCAGCTCCCTCAGCCTCTCCTCATAGGGTTTGTGTTCCAGGCCCCTCACCAGCTTTGTTGCCATTCTCTGGACACCTTCCAGCACCTCAACATCTCTCTTGAACTGAGTAGCCCAGAACTGGACACAGCACTCAAGGTGTGGCCTGACCAGTGTTGAGTCCAGGGGCAGAATAACCTCCCTTGTCCTGCTGGCCACACAGTTCCTGATGCAGGCCAGGATGCCATTGGCTCTCTTGGCCACCTGGGCACACTGCTGGCTCATCTTTAGCTCCTATCTACCAGCACCCCCAGGTGCCTTTCCTCCTGCCTGCTCTCAGCCATTCTGTCCCCAGCCTGTAGTGCTGCTTGGGGTTGTTGTGGCCAAAGTGCAGAACCCTGCACTTGGCCTTGTTCAATCTCATCCCATTGGCCTCTGCCCACCCATGCAGCCTGGCCAGGTCCCTCTGCAGGGCTCTCCTACCCTCCAACAGCTGTTGGGTTTATCTCAGCCACAGTTTCCCTTTGCTTGGATCTCCTTTGGGGAATACTTTCCCACTGCACACGCAGTGGATGGGCACAGTTTTAGCCTCACTGCAAAGCCAGGAGGATCCCCAAATCTTGGTGGACCTGAGGTTCCCTCTGTGACAAAGAAGCTGATCTACAAACTGATGGCTGGTGCCTGGAAAGGGTTGTGCTGGCCATAGCCTATAGCCTGATGTTAGCTGGCCCCCAGCACAGATCAGTGTTTCTGTTTTTCCATGGAAATCACATCCTAATGTCAAAAGCAACATGAGGACAAGGAAAGACAAATTAATTTACTCCTCTTAAGGCTGGATTCTTGTAATGAACTGAGCAGGGTGTCGTAAGCCAGCAATGATCTGATGCTGCACAGCAGTGATTCATCTGCTCAGCAGAGACTGCAAACAGACGAGACCTTTGTGCTGTTGCTTTGCTGCTGGTGCTGACAAACGGTGACAGGAGGAAAGACTTGTGTAAAGAGAAGGGTTTGAGGAGCAGGCTTCTTGCCCCTCCTCCCATGACCGATCCTGCCAGCAGCTCTGAGTGCAAAGGAACGCCACAGGCTGTCTGCCTCCGTGCTGGGCTGCTCTTGTGTCACTGCAAGTGATGGGAACTGACACAAGTGCTTCAGACTTGACATTAGGTTCAGACACTAACGTCCTGCACTGTCTGCTGAGGTGTGGAACCCTTGGTGTTCATGTTGTCCCTTCAGTATCACACAGTACCACAGTATCACCAAGTTTGGAAGAGACCTCACAGAGCATCAAGTCCAACCCTTTACCACAGAGCTCAATACCAGACCATGGCACCAAGTGCCACGTCCAGTCCTGCCTTGAACAGCTCCAGGGACGGCGACTCCACCACCTCCCCGGGCAGCCCATTCCAGTGTCCAATGACTCTCTCAGGGAAGAACTTTCTCCTCACCTCCAGCCTAAATCTCCCCTGGTGCAGCCTGAGGCTGTGTCCTCTTGTTCTGGTGCTGGCCACCTGAGAGAAGAGAGCAACCTCCTCCTGGCCACAACCTCCCCTCAGGTAGTTGTAGACAGCAATAAGGTCACCCCTGAGCCTCCTCTTCTCCAGGCTAACCAATCCCAGCTCCCTCAGCCTCTCCTCGTAGGGCTGTGCTCAAGGCCTCTCCCCAGCCTCGTCGCCCTTCTCTGGACACGCTCAAGCATCTCAATGTCCCTCCTAAACTGGGGGGCCCAGAACTGAACACAGCACTCAAGGTGTGGTCTAACCAATGCAGAGTACAGGGGCAGAATGACCTCCCTGCTCCTGCTGGCCACACCATTCCTGATGCAGGCCAGGATGCCACTGACTCTCTTGGCCACCTGGGCACACTGCTGGCTCATGTTCAGGTGGGTACCAATCAGCACCCCCAGATCCCTCTCCGTCTGGCTGCTCTCCAGCCACTCTGACCCCAGCCTGTATCTCTGCATGGGGTTGTTGTGGCCAAAGTGCAGCACCCTGCACTTGGAGCTATTGAATGCCATCCCCTTGGCCTCTGCCCATCTGTCCAGGCGGTCAAGGTCCTGCTGCAGAGCCCTTCTGCCCTCCAACTCAGTCACATCTGCCCCCAGCTTGGTGTCACCTGCAAACTTGCTGATGACTGACTCCATGCCCTCATCCAGATCATCTATGAAGATGTTAAAGAGGATGGGGCCCAGCACTGATCCCTGAGGGACACCACTAGTGACAGCTGCCAGCTGGATGTGGCACCATTCACCACCACTCTCTGGGCCCGGCCCTCCAGCCAGTTCCCAACCCAGCACACCCTTAGCTGCCTTTAAGAAGCAAGAGGAATAGCACCTCTGAAATAGCCACATCTAGTCCTAACAACAGCTTCTCCTCCTTCCCTGCCTTGAGAATAATTAAGAAAAACCACTGAGCCCCTTGCCATAGTGCACTTCTTGGAGGAGTCCATCAATGATAAAGGAAGATCCCACTCCTAGCTGAGGCTCAGCTCCATCAGTCTTTGCACCAGCACTGCTGGGGCTGTGAACTCACCTGCTGTGGGATGATGTGGAAATATTGATGCAATCAGAGCACTGGAAACCAAGACCTACTCTGCATAATACCTCTTCTTTGACATACCTGTGCACAAAGCTTACACTCAGCCACCTTGGCTGTCTCAGAAATCCTCCTCACGTGCTACACAAGCAGGTAGACCATAAATGCCAAGGCCTTGCCTCAGGCTGGCACTACCCATTCTGCTTCCATGCAGAACTCCTTCAACTGTCAGTAATCAGCACTCACTCAGTATCACTCAGCTCTGGGGTATTGGAGAGCCAAAGTGCAACATAACCAAGCACTGTCTATGCATTGAGGGCCAGAGTCCATCCCAGCTGGGGTACTGGAGAGCCAAAGTGTAACATAACCAAGCACTGTCTATGCATTGAGGGCCAGAGCCTGCCCATGCAGCTGGGGTACTGGAGAGCAAAAGTGCAACATAACCAAGCACTGTCTATGCATTGAGGGCCAGAGTCCATCCCAGCTGGGGTACTGGAGAGCCAAAGTGCAACATAACCAAGCACTGTCTATGCATTGAGGGCCAGAGTCCATCCCAGCTGGGGTACTGGAGAGCCAAAGTGCAACATAACCAAGCACTGTCTATGCATTGAGGGCCAGAGCCTGCCCATGCAGCTGGGGTACTGGAGAGCCAAAGTGCAACATAACCAAGCACTGTCTATGCATTGAGGGCCAGAGCCTGCCCATGCAGCTGGGGTACTCCACACCTTGTCTCTTCTGGCAAGGTGTTAGGATGGGGTCTGTGGTTTGACCCCATGGTGCAAATGCAGAGCTGGAAGTGATGATTGCCCTGAAAACCTGCAGCTTGCAGGGTCTCAGTGGGGAAAGGACTGATGTTGAAAAAGGAGAAGGTGCACACATCAATGAACAGAGCAGCAGCAAATGTGTTCTCTCTGCTCCTTTTCCTACTGGGCAGAGCTTTTTTTTGGGGGGTGGGGAGAGGTGCAGGGAGGGAGCAGGGGACTAACTCATCAAGACTGGAAGAAGATATTAAAGAGAAAGAGAAGGGTGTGGGTGGCCCCCCAAGAATGAGCCAATATTTTGTCCAGGGGTCAAACAGTGCCATTCATCTCCAAACTGGAAGTTCTGTGGAAAGATGATTTTTTTTTTTCAGTAGCATTTTAGTTTGGAAAAGGAAAACCTCCAGAAGAAAGGTGGAGTGTTTCAGTCTGTTGTTGTTGCTGTTGCTGTCATTATTGCTTGGCAGACACTTTTTAAAGTGCAACGTTTGGGTTTGGTTTTTTTTTCTCTCTTTTATTTCAGGATAACATTTTTCAAAGCATTTGATTGTTGTTGGTTGGTTTGGGTTTTTTTTCTTATTGGAAATGCAAAAGTCAAGGTGAAATAATTCTTAGGGACAGCAAATGGTGGAGAGGTTCAGCAGTACCATTTGCTATGTGAAAATCACACTGTGCTAATTGGAAACAGAAAGAAACTCCCCAATGTAGCTATTCTGATTCTCATGTGGCTCCAGGAATAACAAACAGAGCCTGGAAGGAAGGAGGAAATCACAAAATGCAGTCATGGCATCAGCAGGGATCAAATGCCCAAGCAAATGCCCAGCACTACTCAAGTGCTGCTTACTCCCTAACACCAGGCAGCTCTGGGTACCTTCTCCTGCACACTGCCTTTTCCTTCTGGGCTCAAGGAAGGGGAAAAGGTGGAGGAGTGACTAAAAGACCTCCAGCTTTGCTCCATTCCCCCCAGTCCTGGCACTCCCTGCAAACCTAAAAAGTCCCTCCCCAGCTTTCTTGAAGGCCCCCTTCAGATCCTGGAAGGCCACAAGAAGGTCACCTGGGAGCCTCCTCTTCTCCAGACTGCACAGCCCCAACTCTTTCAGTCTGTGCTCACAGCAGAGCTGCTGCAGCCTCTGAGCATCCTCCTGGTCCTTCTCTGGACACACTCCAGCAGCATCTCCACATCTCTCTTGTAATGGGGGCTCCAGAACTGGATGCAGTACTCCAGGTGGGGTCTCAGCAGAGTGCAGTAGAGGAGGAGAATCCCCTCCCTGGCCCTGCTGGCCACACTGCTCCTGCTGCAGCCCAGGCTCTAGTTGCTCTCTGGGCTGTATGTGCACACTGCTGCCTCCTGTTGAGCTTCTCATCCACCAGCACCCCCAAGTCCCTCTCCTCAGGGCTGCTCTCCAGACACTCACTGCCCAGCCTGCATTTGTGCTTGGCATTCCCTCAACCCAGCTGCAGGACCTTGCACTTGGTCCTGTTGAACCTGATGAGGTTGGCTTGTACCCCCCTCTGCAGCCTGCCCAGGTCCCTCTGGATGGATCCCTGCCCTCCAGCCTGGCTGCTGCACCACACAGCTTGGTGTGGGCAGCAAACTTGCTGAGGCTGCACTCAGTGCCTCTGTCCATGGCACCCACAAAGATGTTGAACAGGACTGGTGCCAGGACTGATCCCTGAGGGACTCCTCTTGCCACTGGCCCCCACTTGGACATGGACCCATGAACAGCCACTTTTTGGGTGCAGCCATCAAGCCAGTAGTGGCCTTGGGCAGCTTGCTCTAGTTGGAGGTGTCCCTGCTGACTGCAGGGGGTTTGGACAAGATGACCTTGGAAGAATCCTTTCCAACCCAAAGCAATCTGCAACTCTGCATTTCCTCTCATGTGCTATATCCCCTACCACGAACACTGAATTCCTCTTTTTCCTGCCTTTTTTTTCCCCCCTAAATCCTGGTCCCAGTGTATCCCAAATTATTCACACACTTGCAGTGAGCATGGAACATCCACACCTGACTCACGAGGTCCTGTGCTCTAGGCAGGGCACTTAACACATGGCTTGTGGTTGCACCCATAACTGTGCAAGTCGAGGGCTACACCACCCCCCAATTCCCTGCAGCCCAGCAGCCTTTTGCTTTAAAAAGGCACAAAGTGAAATGGAAGAACAGCAAAGACAGCAAAATGATTGCTTCCTGGGCAGATTAGCTTCACCCAGGCTGAGACTTCAAAGAGACTTTGTAACTTGTAAACAAAGCAGTTCTCCTCATCACATACCTCTGATAAAACAGTGGCAGCCCTAAATCCCCTTTGTGCATTTCAGCACTCACTGGAGCCTGGTTTTGTTCTGCTTTGCTTACTGTACTGCCAAAGACATTTGTTATGAGCAAGGAGAATGCTTTGCAAAGCTGTCCACAGCTAGGAAACTGCTTTGCAGAGCTATCCACAGCTGATGGTTTAATTATGTCATGCATGGCCTCTGGGAAAATTGATTTTTCTGTAATTTAAATAATCTTCCAATGCAAGAAGTCAGGTCCTGTGTTGTCTGTAAGGGAAAACATATTCCTGGTGCTCAGGAGAAGCAGCAGTCCCAAAAAGGGAGCAGAGTGTGTGTTGCTCCACTGTGGAATGGTGGTGGTGGTGCCATTGGAATGGGCTTCCCAGGGAGGTGGTGGAGGCATCATCCCTGGAGGTGTCCAAGAAAAGCCTGGCTGAGGCACTTGGTGTCATGGTCTGGTTGACTGGCTAGGGCTGGGTGCTAGGTTGGCCTGGATGATCTTGGAAATCTCTTCCAACCTGGTTGATTCTATGATTCTATGTCTGAAAGTGCTATAGTGTAACCTCAAGGATCAGTGCTGGGCCCCATCCTCTTTAACATCTGCATAGATGATCTGGATGAGGGCATGGAGTCAGTCATCAGCAAGTGTGCAGATGACACCTGCCAGAGCAGGACAATCCTATCTAACACAGATCACAGAGGAACACATCCAGACAGGCCTTGGAAGGCTCCAGAGAAGGAGACTCCACAGCCTCTCTGGGCAGCCTGTGCCAGTGCTCTGGGACCCTTCCAGTAAAGAAGTTCCCTCTTGTGTTGAGGCAGAACCTCTTTTGCTGAGGTTCTCCTGCTCCTCTGCTCTGCCCTGGTGAGGCTGTGTCTGGAATATTGTGTCAAATTCTGGGCCACTCTCTTCAAGAAGGACCTCAGGGAATTGCTTGAATGACTCCAGTGTGGTCTCCTTTCTGGAGGCTTCCAAGGCCTGTCTGGATGTGTTCCTCTGTGATCTGTGTTAGACAGGATTGTTCTGCTCTGGCAGGGGGGTTGGACTCAATGACCTCCTTGGGTCCCTTCCAACCCCTAACATCTTGTGATGCTGTGATCCTGTATTCCAGTGCAGAGCCACAGAAATGCTGAAGGGAATGGAAGATCTTCCTTATGAAGAGAGCCTGAGAGAGCTGGGGCCCTGCTGTTTGGAGAGGAGGAGACTGAGAGGTGACCTCATTCATGGTTACAAGGATGTGCAGGGTGAGTGGCAGGAGGCTGGAGCCAGGCTCTGCTGGGTGATGCCCAGTGACAGGACAGGGGCAATGGGTGCAAGCTGAGGCATAGGAAGCTCCATGGAAACATGAGGAGGCATCTTTTCATTGTAAGGGTGCCAGAATGCTGGGACAGGCTGCCCAGGGGGGTTGTGGAGTCTTTCTCTCTGGAGATACCCAAAACCTGCCTGGAGGTGTTCCTGTGTGATCTGCTCTAGGTGATCCTGCTCTGGTAGGGGCGTTGGACTGGATGAGCTTTGGAGGTCCCTTCCAGCCCCTGACATTCTGTGATTCTGTGATATCTTTTCTATCCTATGTTTAGATAGTTGTTCTTCTGTTCTTCAGTGCAACCACACAAGCTCTACTGCTTTGTTTCCTCTCTGTAACCCTGTATAAACCTTTCCTTTTTCTCCCTCACTGCTTGCTTTCTTCTCTCAATGCCACATTTCTCCTGCTCCCCTTCTCACATCAGTATCTGCATTTTGTATGTCTGCATAACATCTTTTAAGAGATCTTAGATGTTCCTCTTCTGGATATTTCTTTTGATAGTGGGAGCTTGGCTGCTGCTTCAACTAATTAAAAGCTGCCTGCTTCCTCGTTGGTGCCTGTCACAGAGGACAGACATCATCTCCAAAGTGGAGATGTTCATTTTGCTTTGGAGCAGCTGAAGTAGCTGGTCCTCAGCCTTGCACTTATGCACTGAAGCCCAGCTCCTCTTTGTGGGGGCAGGTCCTTCTAGTTCTGCAGTTAAGGCTGTGCTATCAAACAAGGCATGGCATGGTCCTTGCTCTCCTCAGTGTTTAGGTTTCTGTAAGTTACTTATCAGCCAAGTAAACAAAAGAGCAAGGCAGACACCCAGCAAAGGACAAATGCAGCTTAGGCTGTTCTAAGACCTCCCAGTTGCAACAGAGGAGGAAAAAAAAGTGATGTTTGCAGTTGGCTGTGGTGGAATTATCCTAGTAAGGAAGTTCCAGGAGAACTCCTAGTGCAGATCTGCCCTACCTTGACAGATAAAGCCAAAGGTCCTGGATTTGATTTGCCTTCCAGTCTGCAGGTGGCCACTGCTGGCTCACTCCCAGCTTCTTATCCACCAGCACCTCTGAGTCCTTTTCTGCAGGGTTGTTCTTTGCCATTGGAATGGGCTGCCCAAGGAGGTGGTGGAGTCACCATCCCTGGAGGTGTTCAAGAATACTGGATGGGGCACTTAGTGCCATGGTCTAGTTGATTGGATAGGACTGGGTGACAGGTTGGACTGGATGAGCTTGGAAGGTCTCTTCCAACCTGGTTGATTCTATGACTGATTCTATGATTCTCCATTTCATCATCCCCCAGCCTGGATTGACATTGATATTGCCTATTGAAGGTGCAGCACCCTACACTTTGCCTTATTGACTCTCGTGAGATCCTCCTCAGTCCACCTCTCCAACCTGTCCAGGTCCCTCTGGATGTCAACCATCCCATCCTTCAGTCTTATCAACCACACCACTCAGCTGGGTGCAAGCTTGCTGAGGGTGCCTCAATCTCACTGTTTGTATCACTGATGAAGGTATTGAACAGACCTGGTCCCAGTACAGACCCTTGAGGGACACCACTTGTCACCAATCTCCATATGGATGTTGAGCCATTGCCCTTGGCATGCCATCACCCAACCAATTCCTTATCCACAGAACAGTCCACCCATCAAATTCCCACGCCTCCAGTTTAGAGAGAAGGATGTTGAGGGAGATTGTGTCAAAGGCTTGACAAAAGTTGAGTTGTACTTCATGTTATTCCTCCTCTCATGTGCTCTGCTGGCACCCCTCAACATGTGCTGTGGAGAAGGAAGCCCTGCTTTGAACCACGGTGTTAAAAAGAGGGACTCCACAGAAGGTGTTGGCAAGAGCTCAACTTTCAGGCAGATCTGGACAGTGATTCTAGTGGGTAGTTTGTGAAGAGCAGCTGTAGATCTTGCTGTGGGATCACAGAATCACAGGATGTTAGGGGTTGGAAGTGATCTCCATGGATTTTCCAGTGCAACCTCCTGCCAGAGCAGGACCATACAATCTAGCACAGGTCGCACAGGAACGCATCCAGACAGGGCTCCAAAGTCTCCAGAGAGGGAGACTCCACAACCTCTCTGGAGAGCCTGTTCCAATGCTCTGTCACCCTTACAGGAAAGCAGTTCTTCCTCACGTTGTGGTGGAACTTGCTGTGCTGTAGTTTATACCCTGTGTGTGTTTGGTAACCCATCACCCCTGGTCCTTCCACCCCTTGGGAACTTAGGAGTCTGGAGCACGGCAAAACCCTGGTATGCAACGCGGGAGAAAAACCAGCAGAGTTTGTTTAAGACTCTCGGCGATAGGAAAGCTCCTGACAGTGTTTGAACAGCCACAGGCCTGTCGGAGGGGTGGGGAAGGCTTCTAGCTGCGAATGAGAGCGCTGCAAAAGGAAATGAATGCGCTTGGTGCCTGCGCAGGAATGCACATCAAAGGCAGGCTGGGGCTGGGTGAGAGACCCTTGCAAATCAAACAGGCTCTGGAGATTAGCCGTGTCAATAACATTTAGACGTCCGGGCTATCTTGCTCTCCAAATACTCTGGGAAAGTGGCTATCGTCACAGCTCTGCTGTGAGAACGCTGCCCGGAGCCCCTGGGAAAGGAGCTCTGCGCACATCGCTGCGCTCGGAGCATCCCTCGCACGGCACCCGGCAACGCGCTCGGCGCTCCATGCCTCTGCCGGGGCTCCCTCCTCTGCCCGGGCTCCCTCCTCTGCCCGGGCTCCCTCCTCTGCCCGAGCTGCTGCCTCCGCCCGACCTCCCTCCTCTGCCCGACCTCCCTCCTCCGCCCGACCTCCCTCCTCGCCCGACCTCCCTCCTCTGCCCGACCTCCCTCCTCCGCCCGACCTCCCTCCTCTGCCCGACCTCCCTCCTCCGCCCGACCTCCCTCCTCTGCCCGACCTCCCTCCTCTGCCCGACCTCCCTCCTCTGCCCGACCTCCCTCCTCCGCCCGAGCTCCCTCCTCTGCCCGACCTCCCTCCTCCGCCCGAGCTCCCTCCTCTGCCTGACCTCCCTCCTCCGCCCGGGCTCCCTCCTCCGCCCGGGCTCCCTCCTCTGCCCGACCTCCCTCCTCTCCCACTGCCCATGCAGAGCTCTCCTCTGCCGCAGATGCTCCTGCTGCAGCAGCCGCTCCGGCTCGAACCGCCGCACGGCCGCTTTTGCTTCTTGCTGCCTGTGTCAGGCGTTTGCTGAGGCATGCAACCGAGGAATCAAAGAATCATAGAATCATAGAATCAGCCAGGTTGGGAGAGACCTCCAGGATCATCCAGTCCAACCTAGCACCCAGCCCTGTCCAATCAACTAGACCATGGCACTAAGTGCCTCATCCAGGCTTTGCTTGAGCACCTCCAGGGATGGCAACTCCACCACCTCCCTGGGCAGCCCATTCCAATGCCAATCACTCTCTCTGCCAGCAACTTCCTCCTGACATCCAGCCTAGACCTGCCCTGGCACAACTTGAGACTCTGTCCCCTTGTTCTGTTGTTGGTTGCCTGGCAGAAGAGGCCAACCTCACCTGGCTACAGCCTCCCTGCAGGCAGCTGCAGGCAGTAATGAGCTCTGCCCTGAGCCTCCTCTTCTGCAGGCTGCACACCCCCAGCTCCCTCAGCCTCTCCTCACAGGGCTGTGCTCCAGGCCCCTCCCCAGCCTTGCTGCCCTTCTCTGGACACCTTCCAGCACCTCAGCATCTCTCTTGAACTGAAGAGGCCAGAACTGGACATAGTCCACACGAAATTGTCTTTGCTGTCTGAGCTGGGAATGTCATCCAGATGGGAAGTGTGAAGGGAAGTGTTGGGTGCCTTCAGGCGAGCAGGAGGCAGGGTCTGCTGAGCAACCTGCAACAGCACAAGAAGGCTGCAGCCCAGCAAGGGTTCTCCAGGGGCTGCCCGCAGCCACATAGGCAATGAAATTCTCCAAGTGGACTTAAAAGGTCTTTCTCAGCAGGTCTGACTTTTGCAGGTGAGGCATGAACCTGGCAGAGACAACATCTGCATTTGTAACTACAGCTGGCAGCTTTCTGGAGCTCGTTTAAGCAAAAAGAAATCAGCCATGCTTGTGGGCTGTTGTCTGCAAAGCAAACAAGAGACTAATGCAGACGAGACACAGGAGGGGACACGTTGTAACATGCCCTAACTCAGGGCCCCTGCTCCCAGGGTCACCCTTTCCTGCAGTATCAGAGGGCTCTGCAAAGGGAAGGGACATCAGCAGGTGACAAAACTGCAAGCCAAACCCCCAGGATGCTCATAAACGGCAAGATAATTACAACTAGAGGATTAATCAGTACCGAATGATTTACTGATGCTTGAATCCACAGAAGCCAGAAGCATGAGCAAACACACTCACTGCCTAGGGCTTCCCGTGTGCCTCCTTCTCATTTCCTTATCTTAACCAATCAGGCATCACTGAGCTTTCTTTTGGCCTCAGCTTCCCTGATGTATCCCAGTATCATCAGGGTTGGAAGAGACCTCACAGATCATCAAGTCCAACCCTTTACCACAGAGCTCAAGGCTAGACCATGGCACCAAGTGCCACATCCAATCCTGCCTTGAACAGCTCCAGGGACATGTAATGAATATTAATATTAATCTACAGTGGTTGGGGGTGGTGAGAGTCCAGAATAGTAAGATTAATAAATATCTCACCCCTATTAATTTCTCCCCTCTGCCAAATAGATGTAGGCACTGAGAATCCCCCTCTGCGACACCTATCTCTTACTCCTTCACCCTGTCTGCTACCCCACACTGACAGCCTGACTTAGCCAGCAATAACAAACCCCTCTGAGCTGTGTCTCCCTTGAAAGAAGTTCATGGAAACCAAAAAAAGAAAAGTGGAGCCCAGCACAACACTTCACAACCAGGACCTGAGACAATAAACGTAAGGCTCTAAAAATTAGCCTTGGCAAAAGGCAGTGCAGATAAAATCATAAGGAAAGCAGATTTAAATAGGAGCACAAAATATTTCCTGGGGAAATGGAAAAAAGTTTCATAAGAGGAGATTTTAACATCAACAGAGTTATCCAAAGGACAAGGGGGAAAAAAAAAAGTCAATCTGTAGCCTTTCAGATGTTGGCCAAAAATGAAAGAAACCTGAGTTCCTTCTCAGCCAGATCTGGCAGCAGCAGCCACCAGCAAAAGCAGCTCAGGATGCGTGGCAGCTGGAAATCCCCTGGCTCCTGAAGCCACTGGCATTGCTACCTCTAACCCTTCTTCAGCCACCAGACCCTGAAGGATGTATGTGCATCCCAGAGTTCACCAACCTCCTTCTAGGTAGGAAAGACAGCGGTGGCTCAAGAGGAGCTGCACAGCCTCCAGGCATGGCCACTCACTGAGGTCTTCAGCTGGAGCTCAGAGTATGCCTCTGATCTCAGGGTTTTTGTCTTGTTGTTGTTTTTGTGTTCTTTCTGCCCTCTGAGCCTTCCCAGCATCACCTCTTCTGGTAAGCCTTGAGAATCTGGGGTGAGTGTGTGAAAGCAGCACAGCACCAGCTGTGCCCATGCCTGCCTCTCATTAATCTGCCCAGCTGGCTTAGCCAAGCTGCTTTTGAAAGCTTGCTTGAGTTGTAGCTCAGGTGAATCAAATCAGTAAATTACTGGCTCCATGCTCTCACTGCTAGCCCTCCTTGCCATCCAACAGTGGCCTTTCAGTGCTCAGTGAGGACAGGAAAGTCACTTTGCTGAGAAGGGCTCAGCAGCACGGGTGAGCTCTCTGCGCTGCTCAGAGGGGTGCAATAAACAAGCCCTCCATAAGCCTCGTCTGAGGAAACAGCTGCTGGGCTAACTTAGACTTTGCCAAGCAAAAGAAATCATTCCAATGCAGAAAGGTGGTGCTGCACCAGAGAGCACCCTTAGTTTGTGGCTTCCAGCTCACTTCCATGGATCAGGAATGATGTGCTGGACATAAACTTCCCTGGATGACTTGGAAGCTAGTCCTGAGGAGCAGTGCCCTGGAAGAGGAAGCTGTGGAAACACATTTCTTGGCCATTTTCATTAGTGTCTGCCTTATGGAATGGTTCAGGAAGTGAGATTCACACATTCACAGTGCACAGAGTTGGAAGACACCCTCAAAAGTGACCTGGTCCAATGCTTCTGCAGTCAGCAGAGACACCTTCAGCCAGATCAGGCTGCCCAGGGCCACATCCAGTCTGATCTTCAATGCCCACATCCCTGGGCAGCCTGTTCCAGGATTTCACCACTCTCACTGTGCACAACTGCCTCCTGATGTCCAACCTAAACCTGCCCTGATCCAGTTTCAAACCATTGCCCCTCGTCCTATCCCCACAGGCCCTTCTGAACAGTCCCTGACCAGTCTTCCTGTAGGTCCCCCCAGAGATTGAAATGTGACTTTAAGGTCTCCCCAGAGCCTTCTCTTCTCCAGGCTGAACAGCCCCAATTCTTTCAGCATGTCTTTGTGAGAGAGGTGCTGCAGCCCTCTGACCATCTGTGGCCTCCTCTGCATCTGTTCCAGCAGGTCCATGTCTCTCTTGTGTTGGGAGCCCCAGAGCTGGACAGACTACTGCAGATGAGGTCAGTAGAGCAGAGTGTTAGGACCACCTCTCTTGACCTGCTGGCCACACTGCTTTTGATGAAGCCCAGGATGCAAGATGAGCCCACTCATGATACTGGATGAGCTGGGTGCAGGTATGCATGCAGCTCATGCAGTAGTAGTTGTCATCTTCTCAGATAGAAACTCATAACTCTTCTTCCCTTTGAGCCCATCTGTGGCATAATGTCCTTCAGCAGCTGCACTCATTGCCCATCTCTGTCCCCCAGGCTACAAACAGCACAGGCTGGAGTAGCTTTTCTGCCTGTGCTGTGCAATCTTTGGCTATCAGGGCAGGAACATGCTGTTCAGCAACCAGTTCAAAGATCTGCTGCTGGTTTGCCTTTAATCTTCAGTTTGCTTTTGGAATGTGCCACTTTAGAAAAAGGGAAAGAAAGGGAAGTGTTTTTCCTGGCTTAGCATCCCTGCCATGCTGATGGTGTCAGTCTGTCTGAGCATTTCCATGGATGCTCACCTACATCCCTGTAACCCTTTGGGCACAGGCTGTGCTGAGCTCCCTTTTCTGAGCTCTCTTCACAGAGGATATTCCCCCTGCTGTGACATAAATCTGTGGCTCTAGGACTTTGTCTTGTGATTTAAGCTGCGTCCTCTGATCGAGACCCAAAGTCAACCAACGTTGGAGGACTTCTCTGAGGGGCTGAATGCCATTGGAATGACATTTAGAGACTGGGCACAAGACCTCTGGTGTCTAGGGGTGGTCAGGGAGGGCTTGTGTGGCCTCTTGCTCTAGCTTACACAAGCCATCAGCTAATTCCAGCTCCTGGTTCTGGCACAAGTGTGGGAAACAATGCTACAAATAAATGTGTTTATTGTTTTTGAAGCAACTCCTCCTCAAACTCTGTGTGAGGTACATCCAGGGTTAGCTACTGCACTGAGGGACTGGGAGAGCCTGCAGTGGTAGGACGAGGGACACTGGCTTCAACCTAGAGAAGAGCAGATTTAGACTGGGTGATAGGAACAAGTTCTGCACCTTGAGGGTAAGAGAATAGTGGAACAGGTTGCCCAGAGGAGTAGTTTGGGCCCCATCCTGAGAGAGCTCAACAGGGCTCTGATCTAGTTGAGGATGCCCCTGCTGACTGCAGAGGGGATTGGACTGGATGACCTTTGGAGGTCCCTTCCAACCCAGACTATTTGTGCTAGAATGTTTTGGTGAGAAGGATTAGATTACAGGCTGTGGAAGGAAAACAATGGTGATGTCTACTTCACTCACAGGCTTGCTGAGATGTACAAGAACAAGAATCCAAACACAGATAAAGGAGTCTACTGCTTCTTCTGGGGGAACTGGCTGAGCCACATCTCTCTCTCTAGCCTCTCTGACGTCTCTCTGGCTAATCCACTTTGCTTCCTAACCCCCTGGCCAAACTTCCATTCTTCCTTGGGACTGGGATAAGGTTGAGGGGGTGGGGAGAAGGTGGAATGGCAGTTGGGAGCTCCTCCTGGGGACTCAGGTTTCTGGGAGGGGAGTTGTGTTTCTCTATTACCTTTTACCTCATCTATTTCTGTCTATAACTGTATATACTGTAACTATCTGCTTGTATATTGAGCTAAGCTGTAAATATAAGCTGCACTCCATTTCCAGAGCTGGCTGAGTCTAGTCTGGGTGATTTCTAAAGCAGGGTGGTGGGGAACACCCAAACCATCACACCATCCTACAATTCTGTGCATTGGGCCATTTTAAAGGGTTGGACTTGGTGATCTATGAGGTCTCTTCCAACCTTGGTGATACTGTGATGCTGTGATACTGTGATACTGTGATACTGTGATTTGGAGACCAGCACCATCTTTGCCTTCATTGCAGATCTGTACATCTGTGCTTTTGCAGCTGTCTCACAGCTTTGCTGTGACCATGGTTCACTGGAGCACACAAGCAATGGAATACTCTTTCAGCCCCTTGTTCCTCTTTACCAGTCAGCTTTCTGCTCCCAGCTCCGTGCCCTCTGCTCCTCCACAAGGTGCTTGCCTGGCTCAAGGGCACAGCTCACTACAGAGTGGTTTGCTGGCTGAAGACATGTTTCTCCCTGCCCTCCTCAGGCCTAGAAGAAGTGTGTGTCCCCTTGAGCATCAGTGGCTCCAACCAGCTGGGCAGCACTCTGGTCCCAGCCACGCAGCTGGCACGTAGCCCTCCTCACCCATCGCTGTGCCACCTTATCTTTATCCCCTTTAACAGGCACAGCAGTAGTTATGAGTGTAGGTACAGCCTCGTGAGCAGAGCTGATGAACTACACTCCAAAACGTGGATGAAGGACACTTTTCTTTCTCCCAGGAGCTGCCCCTCTGTGGCATTTGCTCTATAAACCCAGATAAAAATCTTGTTCCCACTTTTCAAGTTTGTATTTGCAAAAGGGTTGGGAAATAGGCACAATGACAGCTTAATGAATGCATGCCCTTAATCCTGGAGATAATCAACCTCCTCCTGATAAGCCTCTAATCTTGTAAAAAGAAAAAGAATGACAAAGCACTGAGACATCTTTTGCTGTCTGTGAACCTTGCAATGAGATGTTGCACGCTTGGAGGAGGAGCCATGCAAAGGAACAGTGCCAGAGGACATATTCTCAGCACATTTCACCACTGGCCTGCTTGTGTGATATTGTTCTTGGCAGAAAGGTTGTAACTGGAGTCTAAGGCCATCAACACCGTGTTCAAACATTCTCCTGCTACCAACACATCAAGTTGTGGATGTAAAGAAGAGCTTCAGCTTCTCTACCATTTCAGTAGATTCATAGAGTGGATTGGGTTGGACCTTTAAGATCATCTAGTTCCAACCTGGCCTTGACCACCTCCAGGGAGGGAGCATCCACAACCTCCCTGGGCACCTCCCTGGGTGATGAGACATGTGCCAGTGTCTCCCCACCCTCACTGCAAAGGATTTCTTCCTGATCCCCAGTCTCAATCTGTCCCCCTCAAGCTTCAATCCATTCTCTCTCATCCTATCACTACAAGCCCTTGTCAAAAGTCCCTTCTTGGCTTTCTCGCAGTTCCCTTCAGGTACTGGGAAGTTGCTCTAAGGTCTCCCTGGAGCCTTCTCTTCTTCAGGCTGAACAGTCCCAGCTCCCTCAGCCTGTGCCCATAGGGGAGGTTCTCTAGTCCTCTCTTCACCTTGGTGGCCTCCTCTGGACCCTCTCCAGCAGCTCCATGTCCCTCTTACTCACCAGGGCTGGAAGCAGTGTTGCAGGTGTGGTCTCAGCCGAGCAGAGCAGAGGAGCCAAATCCCCTCCCTGTGCTGCTGCTTTCCCTGCTCTGGCTGCAGCCAGCACACAGCTGCCTGCTGGGCTGCCAGCGACCAGTGCTGCCTCATGGGGAGTTTGTCACCAACTGACACCCCAAATCCTTCTCCTCCACACTGCTCTCAGCCACTCCTCACCCAGCCTGGATTTGTGCTTGAGATTGCTCTGACCCAGCTGCAGGACCTTGCACTTGGCCTTCCTGAACTTCACGAGGTTGACTTGGGACCACCTCTGAAGCCCTCTGGATGGATCCCTTCCCTCCAGCATATCCACAGGATCACACAGCTTTACCTGTCACCTACAGACTTAGAATCATAGAATCATAGAATCAACCAGGTTGGAAGAGACCTCCAAGATCAGCCAGTCCAACCTAGCACCCAGCCCTGGCTAATCAACCAGACCATGGCACTA
The DNA here is from genome assembly GCF_015220805.1 of Pogoniulus pusillus. Taxonomy (NCBI): domain Eukaryota; kingdom Metazoa; phylum Chordata; class Aves; order Piciformes; family Lybiidae; genus Pogoniulus; species Pogoniulus pusillus. Next base: position 27,987,013 of record NC_087277.1, read on the forward strand.
AGTGCCTCAGCCAGGCTTTTCTTGAAGACCCCCAGGGATGGTGCCTCCACCACCTCCTGGGCAGCCCATTCCAATGCCAATCACTCTCTCTGTGAAGAACTTCTTCCTAACATCCAGCCTAGACCTACCCTGGCACAACTTGAGACTGTGTCCCCTTGTTCTATTGCTGGTTACCTGGGAGAAGAGGCCACCCCCCACCTGGCTACAATGCCCCTTCAGGTAGTTGTAGACAGTAATAAGATCACCTCTGAGCCTCCTCTTCTCCAGGCTAAACAGGCCCAGCTCCCTCAACCTCTCCTCATAGGATTTGTGCTCCAGGCCCCTCACCAGCTTTGTTGCCCTTCTCTGGACATGTTCCAGCACCTCAGCATCTCTCTTGAATTGAGGGTTCTTGCTGAGGTTCTCTTGTTTTAAGTTTCATGTGCTTAAAGCACTGAGTTCCAATGCTTGCAGACCTTACTAGCTGCTTCATACTGAACCATCTGTGTGTGTGCAAACCATGGCACTGTGCCACAGAGAATTGTTGAAACATCAAACAATGAGTGTGAGACAGTATGTCAGTGCTGGTAATATTTATTTTACTTAAGATGACCAATCTCAGAGCATTCTTTTTGGGAAGGTTACACTAAGTTCTGCTTTCAATGCTGTCTGTGTCTTCACGGAATCACAGAATCAGAGAATCAGGCAGGGTTGGAAGGGACCACAAGGATCAATCAGTTCCAACTCCCCTGCCATGGGCAGGGACACCTTACCCTAGAGCAGGCTGCCCACAGCCTCATCCAGCCTGGCCTGAAACACCTCCAGGCATGGGGCCTCAACCACCTCCCTGGGCAACCCATTCCAGCCTCTCACCACTCTCATGGCCAACAACTTCCTCCTTGTGCCCAATCTCAGTCTCCCCACCTCCAGCTTTGCTCCATTCCCCCCAGTCCTGTCACTCCCTGACAGCCTCAAAAGTCCCTCCCCAGCTTTTTTGCAGCCCCCCTTCAGATCCTGGAAGGCCACAAGAAGGTCACCTGGGAGCCTCCTCTTCTCCAGCCTGCACAGCCCCAACTCTTTCAGTCTGTCCTCAGAGCAGAGCTTCTGCAGACCTCTGAGCACCCTCATACTTTTAGACATAAGAAAGTGCAGTTTATGTGTTGTTAGTAGCTACAAAGAAGTGTTAGAGAAGCTGCTTTGAAGGGTGGTGACTAACAGAGGTGGACCAGGATTTAAGGAGCTCCTTTAAAACTTGGATTCAGAGCAAAATGTAATGTACCAGGGCAAAATACCTGCTGCTTCTGGGGAGACCTGGGAACCAGCTGTGGCTGATGAGGTGGGAAGGAGCAATAACAAGTATTGCTTCTCTTCCCCTCCAGAGACCCAAAGAAAACTGAATTTGTCCTCTGCAAAGCCAGCAGTCTGTTGTGGAGGGAGGGATAAAGCTGGGTGAGAGCTTTTTTCTGACTCCCAAAAGAGCCTGAACAGATGGAGGAGCCAGAGCAGGACTGGGTTAAATCAACCCCCAGAGGGCTGGTGTTGAAGGCAAGCAGGAGGAGGGTGAGGAAAACGAGAATATTTGTGGCAGAGTTGGAAATGTTTTGGGGTTTATTTTTGTCTTTCTTTTTTTCTTCTCTTTCCATTTTCCCTTTGAGACAAAAAGCAATGCACAGGGCAAGAGGAGCTAAGAAGCATGTGGTGCTCCAGCCACAGGTTACCTAGCAGCTTAAATCATGCCCATGCAAGCATGAATGTGACACCTCCCCTGAGTGGAGAGGACTTTGGGCAAGTGGACTGAGGAATGGGGTGTGGGTGGGTGGGGTGTGGCAGTCAGGATGCTGTGAGCTCTGGCTGTGCTCTGCCACTGTTAAGCGACTGGCTGGCAGGGGATTAGTGCAGCAGCAAGGGTGAATGTACTCACCCCCCAGAGAGACAATCACCCAGGGCAGAGGAAAATGTACTCACCCCCCAGAGAGACAATCACCCAGGGCAGAGGAAAATGTACTCACCCCCCAGAGAGACAATCACCCAGGGCAGAGGAAAATGTACTCACCCCCCAGAGAGACAATCACCCAGGGCAGAGGAAAATGTACTCACCCCCAAAGAGACAATCACCCAGGGCAGAGGAAAATGTACTCACCCCCAGAGAGACACTCACCCAGGGCAGAGGAAAATGTACTCACCCCCCAGAGAGACAATCAACCAGGGCAGAGGAAAAAGTGCTTAGCCCCTGGAGATAGTCATCCAGAGCAGGGGAAAATTTGCTCAGCCCATAGAGGAGCTCTAGAGATGCTCACACAAGACAGGAGAAAATGTGCTTATCCCTAGAGCTGCTCTCCCAGGACAGGCAAAGTGTTCTCAGCCTCTAGAGATGCACCCCAAGACAGGAGAAAATGTGCTTAGCACTAGAGCTGCTCCCCCAGGACAGAGGAACACTTGCTCAGCCCATAGAGGTGTTGGCCCAGGACAGCCACCAGAGAGGGTGCACCCCAAGGCAGTTTCAATTCAGACCTGTCCTACCACACATGAACAACACTGAGTAGAGTGATACATGAAGAAGGGTTGATGCCCAATAAGCTTGACCAAAAATCTTCAAGATGTTGTCAAGACCCTGAGGAGGGAGCTTATTTTTTGTTTGTCCTAGAATCATAGAATGGTTTAGTTTGGAAGGGACCTCAAGGATCATCCAGCTCCAACTCCTCGCCATAGCCAGGGACCCCTCTCACTAGAGCAGGTTGCTCAAGGCAGAGCAGGTTGCTCAAGGCTTCATCCAACCTGGCCTCAAACACCTCCAGGGAGGAAGTGTATAAGGTCAGGTTGGATGGGGCCTGGAGAAGCTCTGCTGTCCATCAGTCTAAGGGCTGCTGGGCAGAGGGCACAGTGAATTAACCCCTGAGACACAAGACATTGTGGCTGTGCCTCTGTGGGCTGAGGGAAGGGACCAGGTCCTGCTACCAAACCAGCCATGAGTCCATGGAAATGGTTTTTTTTTTTCACTCTTCCTTAGAAAAGAAACTGTTGAAAATAGGAGATGCTTTGGGGTGAAATTAGCAAGCAGAAAAACACACAAGGTGCCCTTGTGGCCAAGAAGGCCAATGGGATCCTGGGGTGTATTGGGAAGAGTGTGCCCAGCAGATCCAGGGAGGTTCTCCTCCCCCCTACTCTCCCCTGGGGAGACCTCATCTTGAAAACTGTGTTCAGTTTTGGGCTCCCCAGTTTATGGGGAACAGGGATCTGCTGGAGAGTCCAGTGGAGGGCTAGGAGGATGATGAGAGGACAGGAGGGCATGGCTGATGAGGAGAGGCTGAGGGACCTGGGGCTGCTTAATCTGGAAAAGAAAAGACTTAGAGGGGATTTGATACATATCTGAGGGCTACCCAGGAGCGGGGGGACAGGCTCTGCCCACTGCTCCCTGGGACAGGACAAGCAGCAATGGGTGTAAGTTGCAGCCAAAGAGGTTCTGCCTCAGCACAAGGGGGAACTTCTTTATTGCAAGGGTCACAGAGCACTGGCACAGGCTGCCCAGAGAGGTTGTGGAGTCTCCTTCTCTGGAGCCTTTCAAGGATGTGTTCCTCTGTGATCTGTGTTAGATAGGATTGTCCTGCTCTGGCAGGGACATTGGACTGGATGAACTCCTTGGGTCCTTTCCAACCCCTGACATCCTGTGAGCCTGTGAGACAAAGCAAAATGGAACTTCTTTGGGTTTTGCCTGTCTTGGGCTGAAGCCCTCCTGCTTATGCACTAAGCCTGCTGAACTTTGGCTCCTTTATTTATACACCCATCTGCTAATCCAAATCCCTGGACACCCTGACGTAGCTGCATGTCATACTTTCCAAATAGAATGGGTTGCATTCCCATCATAAAATAAATACATTCCAGCAGCAAGCCCCACAGCAAGCAACAGAGCTCCAACAGCTGGGCTGAGAGGTACAACAATTGGGCTTGAGTGGCTGAAGCCCGAAAGCAAAGTGTTTGCTGGCAGCACTCTAGGAAAACCTATTACAATGCAGTGCTACCCCCTCCACAAAAAAAAGAAGTGCTCTTTTCTTTCTAGTTCTGTGCTGTATTCAAAAGCTATTAGCAAAATCCTGCACAAACAAAGAGACTCTTTTCCATATGAACCTTTCCTTCAGTCTTTTCCAAAGTATACTCTGTTGTTCAGTCTAACACACTGCTTGGTCAGCTTTTATTTATAGCTTTAAAGGAAAGCCTCCCTCAAACTGTCACCAGAAATGTCCTTCTATAGGCATGCTGTCAGGAGAGTGCCTTTCCTTCTCTGAGTGTCATCCTGGGCTCAAATCATAGGATGGCTTAGGATGGAAGGGACCTCAGAGATTGTCTACTCCACCCTCCCGTGCCATGGGCAGGGATGCCTCTCAACTAGACACAGATGCTCAGAGTCTCATCCAGCCTGGCCTTGAACACCCCGAGGGAGAGGCAGCCACAACTTCCCTGGGTAACCTATTCTAGAGTCTCAGCACCCTCATACTGGAGAACATCTTCCTAAGATGCAGTTTGACCCTGCTTTTCCTCAGTTTAAAACCATTCCTATTGTCCTTCTCCCTTAGGAAATGTCCCTCTGCAGCCTTCCTGGAGGCTCCCTTCAGCTATTGGAATGCAGCTCTAAGGTCCCCCAGGAGTCTTCTCTTCTCCAGGCTGAACACCCTCAGCTTCCTCAGCCTATCCTCACAGCAGAGATGCTCCAGCCCATGGATCATCTTTGTGGCCTCCTCTGGACTCACTCCAGCAGTTCTGTGTCCTTATGCTGGACACCAGAAGTGGACAGAGTATTCGAGGTGGGATTTCACATTTCACTGAACCAAAAACTCCTTGTATCCTCAACTAACCACATGTACACAGCAGATACCCAAGCAGCAATGCTTTGCTCTGATGGAAAAGCAAGGGTTGAACACAGCAGATGACCAAGCAGCAATGCTTTGCTCTGGTGCAAAAGCAAGGGTTGAACACAGCAGATGACCAAGCAGCAATGCTTTGCTCTGATGCAAAAGCAAGGGTTGAACACAGCAGATGACCAAGCAGCAATGCTTTGCTCTGATGCAAAAGCAGGGTTGAACACAGCAGATGACCAAGCAGCACTGCTTTGCTCTGGTGCAAAAGCAAGGGTTGAACACAGCAGATGACCAAGCAGCAATGCTTTGCTCTGATGCAAAAGCAAGGGTTGAACACAGCAGATGACCAAGCAGCAATGCTTTGCTCTGATGCAAAAGCAGGGTTGAACACAGCAGATGACCAAGCAGCAATGCTTTGCTCTGATGCAAAAGCAAGGGTTGAACACAGCAGATGACCAAGCAGCAATGCTTTGCTCTGATGCAAAAGCAGGGTTGAACACAGCAGATGACCAAGCAGCAATGCTTTGCTCTGATGCAAAAGCAGGGTTGAACACAGCAGATGACCAAGCAGCAATGCTTTGCTCTGATGCAAAAGCAGGGTTGAACACAGCAGATGACCAAGCAGCAATGCTTTGCTCTGGTGCAAAAGCAGGGTTGAACACAGCAGATGACCAAGCAGCAATGCTTTGCTCTGATGCAAAAGCAAGGGTTGAACACAGCAGATGACCAAGCAGCAATGCTTTGCTCTGATGCAAAAGCAAGGGTTGAACACAGCAGATGACCAAGCAGCAATGCTTTGCTCTGATGCAAAAGCAGGGTTGAACACAGCAGATGACCAAGCAGCAATGCTTTGCTCTGATGCAAAAGCAAGGGTCGAACACAGCAGATGACCAAGCAGCAATGCTTTGCTCTGATGCAAAAGCAGGGTTGAACACAGCAGATGACCAAGCAGCAATGCTTTGCTCTGGTGCAAAAGCAGGGTTGAACACAGCAGATGACCAAGCAGCAATGCTTTGCTCTGGAGCAAAAGCAAGGGTTGAACACAGCAGATGACCAAGCAGCAATGCTTTGCTCTGATGCAAAAGCAGGGTTGAACACAGCAGATGACCAAGCAGCAATGCTTTGCTCTGATGCAAAAGCAAGGGTTGAACACAGCAGATGACCAAGCAGCAATGCTTTGCTCTGATGCAAAAGCAGGGTTGAACACAGCAGATGACCAAGCAGCAATGCTTTGCTCTGGTGCAAAAGCAGGTTTGAACACAGCAGATGACCAAGCAGCAATGCTTTGCTCTGGTGCAAAAGCAAGGGTTGAACACAGCAGATGACCAAGCAGCAATGCTTTGCTCTGGTGCAAAAGCAGGGTTGAACACAGCAGATGACCAAGCAGCAATGCTTTGCTCTGGTGCAAAAGCAAGGGTTGAACACAGCAGATGACCAAGCAGCAATGCTTTGCTCTGATGCAAAAGCAGGGTTGAACACAGCAGATGACCAAGCAGCAATGCTTTGCTCTGGTGCAAAAGCAAGGGTTAAACACAGCAGATGACCAAGCAGCAATGCTTTGCTCTGGAGCAAAAGCAGGGTTGAGCACAGCAGATGACCAAGCAGCACTGCTTTGCTCTGATGCAAAAGCAAGGGTTAAACAGCAGATGACCAAGCAGCAATGCTTTGCTCTGGAGCAAAAGCAAGGGTTGAACACAGCAGATGTCCAAGCAGCAATGCTTTGCTCTGGAGCAAAAGCAAGGGTTGAACACAGCAGATGTCCAAGCAGCACTGCTTTGCTCTGATGCACTGTCTCTCTCTTCTTTTTTGAATAAAATAAGCAGACACTAACCCCTTGAACAAACATTTTAATTCTTCTCTAAGGTGTAGGAGGCAAGAACAGCTTTTGCAGCAGTATGACAGAACAGCACACTACCCAAGACCACCTGACTCAGTATCTATTTCTTTTAACTTAGAAACAGTAAGGAAAGGCCATGGTGCTTCACAAACTGGTTATACTCTGTGGACAGCAACAATGAAACCCTGAAATGTCACTCTGATAAGGAATATTATCAGCATAATGTAAGCAGCTATGACCTGGGGCAGACTACCAATTGCAGTGAATTTAGGAGCTCTTTTGCTGAGAGGTGAAGAGGTCCCTGCAGCTTCGTGGGGCATCTCTAAACGTAGCACAGGACTTTGTGCCTCGTTCTGCTGTTCAGTAACTTACTGAGATGGAAAGGGCTGAAGATGTGCAGTAAGATAAAATGCAGTCCTCTGGAGAGTCCACATTTTCTTCAGCTGCCAAACAAAGAAGGCTGGTCCCATGGATTGATCTTTGCAGGAGCTCAGCGTTTGGTGGTGTCGTGAGTTAACACTTCAGTCAAAGCCAATATTGCTATGAAAGGCTGCTGCTTGGGTTTGTGGTTTCCTGACTGAAGAGTGTTACCTACCAAAGTGAGGATCGACCCCTGGGAGCCTGCTTTTGTATCCTCAGTTTGTGATAGTGCACTTTTGGGCTCTGGGAGCTCACCAGTTCACTCCTTCCCAGCACAAAGGGCATGTCTGACCGTGGATGGAGCAGTCACTAAGCCAGCCTGTTCAGTTCAGACTTGTCCTTTGCATCTTTCTCCTGGCTTTTATTTTCATCTTTCTCCTTGCGTCTCATATGCCAAAATGCACCTCCCACGATGGCACCTGGAAAACAGAGAGCACTCATCAGGAGAGGGAAGGGAAAGCTTTCTGGAAAGGTATTTCAGCAAAAGCTCTGACACCCACACCTCTATGCCTCTTGAACAGAACCCTTGCAGTGTTGGACTAGCAGTGTGTTCAGGGAACTGAGGCACTGGTGAGCAAGATCAGATGCTTCAGGGCTCAGGAGATGTCTCCCCAAGGTGGACTTCTCCTCTAAGATCTGACTAGATCTGACTCATCTTGAATACTGTGCTCAGGTTTGGGGCTCCCCAGTTGAAGAGGGACAGGGATCTGCTGGAGAGGGTCCAGTGGAGGGCTAGGAGGATGATGAGGGGACAGGAGGGCATGGCTGATGAGGAGAGGCTGAGGGATCTGAGGCTGCTTAGTCTGGAGAAGAGAAGACTGAGAGGGGATTTGATAAATGTTTATAAGTATCTGAGGGCTGCCAGGAGGGGGGGACAGGCTCTGCTCACTGCTGCCTGGGGTAGGACAAGGAACAATGAGTGTAAGTTGCAGCAAAAGAGGTTCTGCCTCAACACAAGGGAGAACTTCTTTGCTGTAAGGGTCCCAGAGCACTGGCACAGGCTGCCCAGAGAGATTGTGTGGTCTCCTTCTCTGGAGCCTCTCAAGGCCTGTCTGGATGTGTTCCTCTGTGATCTGTGTCAGATAGGATTGTCCTGCTCTGGCAGGGGGGTTGGACTGGATGATCTCCTTGGGTCCCTTCCAACCCCTAAAAACCTGTGAGCCTGTGAGCCTGCAATTTACACCCAGTGTAAGAAGCTCATCATGATTCTAAAAGACCAGACATATATACACCTAAAATATGCATATTGGATGTGGCATCTTAAATTGGATATGATGAGTGATGCTAAAAGTTTGAGGCACTTGGAATCTAGGTCAGAGGAACGTCTCTGCCATCCTCAGTCACAGGTGCACGAATGTCTGGGGGTCTATCAGCTATTCCTAACTGATCCCAAGGAGATCCTGAAGAACAGTTTTGCTGTCAGCAGACTCAGCTTTGCTGTGAGAGAATTGCCACTCCATTGGGGGGGGGGGGGGGAAACCCACAGCAAGAGTTCAAGACAAAGCCACAACAAATCCCTGCCTAAGGGAGAGGAGGCTAAACCCTACACTTTGATATCATTGCCTGAGCTGCACTTCTCTCTAGCCTCTCTGCCACCTCTCTTATAAGTCCACTTTATTTCCTAACCCCCTGGCTGAACCTCCATTCTTCCTTGGGACTGGAGTAAGGTTGAGAAGGGGTGGGAGAAGGTGGAAGGGCAGTTGGGAGACCCTCTTGGGGACTCAGGTTTCTGGGAGGGCTGTTGTGTTTCTGTATTGCCTTTTACCTTGTATATGTCTGTCTATAACTGTATATACTGTAACTATCTGCTTGTATATTGAGCTAAGCTGTAAATATAAGCTGCATTCCATTTCCAGAGCTGGCTGAGTCTAGCCTGGGTGATTTCCAAAGTGTGGGGGAGGCAGGGAACACCCAAACCACTGCACCACTTTAAGTTCTTTTGCAGTTGTATACAGAACCAGAGGCCAAACAGAGCTGTTCCTGTGATCCAAAACTTACAAGTCTGAAGCAACCATGATACACAATCACGAGATCTTCCCCTTTTACACCCAACAGGTGACCTGGTGTCAGAAATGCATTGGCATCATCATGCCTTAGAGGCTGGCTTCATATGGAGCAAGAAAGTGTGAATTACCAATGACAAGCAGGACTCCAAAGAGAATCCCAAATGCCTGGCCAGCAGTTGGCCAGGAGTGCTCACGTTGCACTTCAATGAAACATGACTTCTCACTCGAACACTTGCAGATGTTCACTGCAAAAAGAAATGCCAACAGGTTAATTAGAAGTTCAGCAGTCCTGTTTGACTCTTCATAGCTGCATAGAAAGGTTTAGGTTGGAAGCTCATCCAGTTTCAACCCCCCCTGCCATGGGCAGGGACACCACACCCCCCACCTAGAGCACACTGCTGAGGATCTCATCCAACCTGGCTTTGAATGCATCCAGGGAGGGGACATCCACAACTTCCCTGGGCAACCTGGGCCAGTATCTCACCACCTACACTGTCAAGAATTTCTTCCTCCTCTCCAGTCTCAATCTGCCCTCCTCAAGCTTCAATCCATTCCCTCTCATCCCAGCACTACAAGCCTTTTGGAAGAAGTTCCTTCCTGGCTTTCTTGTAGTCCCTGCAGGTACTGGAAGGCTGCTCTAAGGTATCCCTGGAGCCTCCTTTTCTCCAGGCTGAACAGCCCCAACTCCCTCAGCCTGTGAGGTTCTCCAACCCTCTAATCATCTTTGTGAACTCCTCTACAGCTGCCCCAGCAGCTCATAAATGTAACTGCTGTCTTGAAACAAACAGTTCTGTGCACAGTATACCTCCAAGATTCACTTTTCCTTCCAAAGGTGGCTTTCCATTGTCATTGATTGTCACTGGAACATAGTAGACCTTCTCTTCAAATTGTGTGTGCTTTGGAGAGAGGTAGGCATGAGTAGCTGTAAATAGAGAATGGAACATTCATGTCAGCACCAGAAAGAAACTGAGCTCAATGCCCACACCAGCTGCAAAGTCTGGGGTCTGAGGCTGCTTTGCACAGGATGCTTTGCTTCTGTTTTTCCCATGTTTATCTCACTGGCCTGCAGACATCAAAAGGAACCACTGAAATACTTAGTCTGGCCTTTGGCATAATGTGGGCAGGGAATTTCCCTTCTGATCCCTACAGCAGGCCAGGCTGGATCTTGGGTACTGCAGCAGAACACATAAACCCCTCACACTTACAGAAACCATAACAAACTTAAAGTGTTCCCATACTCATTAGGCACACAGAACATTTATTGTTACAGATCTCATCTCTTTTAAGCACTGATGAAATTTTAGCTTGCTACATGCTGGTCATCACCTCTCAAATTAATGGCTTAGATGTTCAAATAAATAGATGCAAAATGCCTCTGAGATCATCCAGCCCAACCTAGCACCCAGCCCTATCCAGTCAACCAGACCATGGCACTAAGTGCCTCATCCAGGCTTTGCTTGAGCACCTCCAGGGACGGTGACTCCAGCACCTCCCTGGGCAGCCCATTCCAATGCCAATCACCCTCTCTGTCAACAACTTCCTAACAACATCCAGCCTATACTATCCCTGGCACAGCTTGAGACTGTGTCCCCTTGTTCTATTGCTGGTTGCAACTGGCAGCAGAGCCCAACCCCACCTGGCTACAGTCTCCCTTTAGGTAGTTGTAGACAGCATTGAGCTCTGCCCTGAGTCTCCTCTGCTGCAGGCTGCACACCCCCAGCTCCCTCAGCCTCTCCTCATAGGGTTTGTGCTCCAGGCCCCTCACCAGCCTTGCTGCCCTTCTCTGGACACCTTCCAGCACCTCAACATCTCTCTTGAATTGAGGGGCCCAGAACTGGACACAGCACTCAAGGTGTGGCCTGAGCAGTGCTGAGCACAGGGGCAGAATAACCTCCCTTGTCCTACTGGCCACACTGCTCCTGATGCAGGCCAGGATGCCATTGGCTCCCCTGGCCACGTGGGCACACTGCTGGCTCATCTTCAGCTACTCTCTACCAGCACCCCCAGCTCCCTCTCTGCCTGGCTGCTCTCAGCCACTCTGTCCCCAGCCTGTAGTGCTGCTTGGGGTTGTTGTAGCCAAAGTGTAGAACCCTGCACTTGGCCTTGTTAAATCTCATCCCATTGGCCTCTGCCCACCCATTAAGCCTGTCCAGGTCCCTCTGCAGGGCTCTCCTACCCTCCATAAGATCCACACCTGTTCCTTGCTTGGTGTCATTATAAGAACAGCACTGTCAACTTACCATTGAATTTTGAGATTTCCCAGTTACTTCTTGCAGGCAAATCATCAGCCAGAGAAAAGCTGAATGATGAGTACCACCACAGTTCATCAGCATCCACAGCTTGGATCAAAGCTCTCTCTCCTCCACTGAGTGGGTAGCAGAAGAAAGGAGGATTATCTGTGTCCAAGCGTGGAGGGTTGTCATTAACATCTTTTAAGTGCAGCACCAGAGTTGCCCTGGATTGCTGAGCTGCATTGTCTGTAGGGTTCAACAGAATGGAAAGTTACATCACTTTGGGTTGCTGTGTCTGTAGCCATAGTGTAGGTAACCATAGAATCAACCAGGTTGGAAGAGACCTCCAAGCTCATCCAGGCCCACCTAGCACCCAGCCCTAGCCAATCAACCAGACCATGACACTAAGTGCCTCATCCAGTCTCTGCCTGAACACCTCCAGGGATGGTGACTCCACCACCTCCCTGGGCAGCCCATTCCAATGCCAATCACTCTCTCTGCCAGCAACTTCCTCCTCACATCCAGCCTAGAACTCCCCTAGCACAACTTGAGACTGTGTCCCCTTGTTCTATTGGTGGTTGCCTGGGAGAAGAGCCCAACCCCACCTGGCTACAGCCTCCCTTCAAGTAGTTGCAGACAGCAATGAGCTCTGCCCTGAGCCTCCTCTTCTGCAGGCTGCACACCCCCAGCTCCCTCAGCCTCTCCTCATAGGGTTTGTGTCCCATTAGACAGGCTGCAGGAGGTGGTTTGTGTGTGTTCACATCCAAGGTGAGCAGTGCTCTTTGGAGTGCTCTGCTAAATGTGACATTCCCTTAGTTTCCCATTTCTCTTCTTTATAAACATTTATCAAATCCCCTCTCAGTCTTCTCTTCTCCAGACTAAACAGCTCCAAGTCTCTCAGCCTCTCCTCACAAGCCATGCCCTCCAGTCCCCTCATCATCCTCCTAGCCCTCTGCTGGACCTTCTCCAGCAGATCCCTGTCCCTCTGCAACTGGGGAGCCCAAACCTGAGCACAGTATTCAAAATGAGGTTGTCTCACCTGCTTCCCTACTTCCTATGGGAAGTCATTCAAGATCAGACTCGAGGTAGCCCTGTGCAGCCTGATCTAATTCACAGAACCACAGAACTTTAGAGGTTGGAAGGGACCTCCAGACATTGAGCCCAACCCCCCTGTCAAGCAGGATCATCCAAGGGTACTTCACACAGGAATCCATCCAGGTGGGTTTGGAAAGTCTCCAGAGAAGGAAAACTCCACAACCTCTCTGGGCAGCCTGCTCCAAGGTTCCAGCATCCTCACTGTAAAGAAGTTTCTCCTCATGCTGAGGTGAAACCTTCTGTGTTCCAATTTGTAGCTGTTGCTCCTTGTCTTATGGCTGCAGACCAGCAAAAAGAGCTTGGCCCCCTCCACTTGAAACCCACCCCTCAAATACTTACACACATTGATCAGATCTCCTGTTAGCCTTCTCTTCTCCACACTAAACAGCCTCAGGGCTCTCAGTCTCCCTTCATAAGGAAGATGCTCAAGTGCCCCAGTCATCCTCGTGGCTCTCTGCTGGACTCTCTCCAGCAGGTCTCTGTCTCTCTTGAACTGGGGAGCCCCAGACTGGACACAGTATTCCAGGTGTGGTCTCAGCAGGGCAGAGTAGAGGGGCAGAAGAACCTCCCTTGCCCTACTGGACACTTTTCCTGATGCACCCCAGAGTTGGAAGTGTCCCTGCTGACTTCAGAGGGGTTGGACAAGATGCCCTTCAAGGGTCTCTTCTAACCCAATGCACTCTGTGAATCTGTCAAGCCTAAGCCTCCACAAAACACTAAGGGCAGGGAATTCCTCTGCAGTTGCTTCATCACTTACTCATCTCTGATGCAACAACATCCACTGTGTATATCTCCTGTTGCTCTCGATCCAAAGCAGAAGCAGTGTGTACCTGCCCAGTGGCTGGGTCAATCTTCAGCCAGCCCCTCACATCACCTTCCAAGGAGTATCTTTGGAAAGAAATAGGATTAATAATCATAATAATGATGAATACTGTTCCAAATCAGGGAAAAAAGTGCTGATAAAGCAAACACTTCTTTATTGAGTTTACTCAAGCAGCCTGGTTGTGATGATACTCAGAGAGAGGATTCTTGGGAGTGCTACAGCCAACCAAGAGGCACAGACAGAGGAAAGGGGACCAAGATCACTGAGAACAGCAGTGACAGCAGAACTCTGCCCACACCACCACTCCTTCACTCTGCGCACTGCAGCTCCATCTTCTTCCTCACTGAGAAACCTGGCACCTTCCTGAGCTTTTGATGCCAAAGTGTGCTCTGTCCCAACCCCATGTGCTTCTCTCCCATCACACCTCCCACATCTTGGCTTTGGTGGGGGCACAAGCCAAAGGGTGGGGATCAGAGGGTGCAATGCAGCCAGGCAGCATTTTTTTGGATCAGCCCAGGGCTCCAAGGTTTGGTTTGAACTGTGGTGCTTATCTCCTGCCAGCCTGGAGCAGCCTGGAAAGTGGAGAGCTTTAAACTTCACCACTTAATTATCTTTCTATATCATCAATTAAAAAACACCAACCAAGGTGTCTGGGTGTTTACTCACAGCATTGCAGTCACGACCATGTCACAGGCTCACAGGATGTCAGGGGTTGGAAGGGACCAAGGAGATCATCCAGTCCAACCCCCCCTGCCAGAGCAGGACCACACAATCTAGCACAGATCACAGAGGAACACATCCAGACAGGCCTTGAAAGGCTCAATGGAAGAAGACTCCACATCCTCTCTGGGCAGCCTGTGCCAGTGCTCTGTGACCCTTGCAATAAAGAAGTTCCCCCTTGTGTGGAGGTGGAACCTCTTGTGCTGCAACTTACCCATATGACCCAGTTAAAGCACAGGCAGATAGGACCTCATCTTTTCATTCACCATTTTGGTTCTTTCAGTACCCCTTGCTTTAAAATCAGTGTATTGACATCTTGCACATCTTGTTACACTTTTAAGTTGATGACCTTTAACCTACTCTTTTTAGCAGCAGAAATGTGGTTTGTGCATATGACTTCTTGTCATCTGTCATCACCCCCTCGAGTTTCTGGACTGTGTGGCTCACTCTGAAACCACTTTGACAGAAGGCCAAAATTGTTAAGTTCCCAAAAGCTAGAGGGAAAACTTCTGGGGCTGCAAATCCACAGGAAGCCTCACAGTCATATTCTCCAACCCCATTTTAACTGCTTGGTGGCCACCACCAGAACGAGAGGACACAGCCTCAGGCTGCGCCAGGGGAAATTTAGGCTTGGGGTGAGGAGAAAGTTCTTCACTGAGAGAGTCATTGGGCACTGGAATGGGCTGCCCGGGGAGGTGGTGGAGTCGCCATCCCTGGAGCTGTTCAAGGCAGGACTGGACGTGGCACTTGGTGCCATGGTCTGGCCTTGAGCTCTGTGCTAAAGGGTTGGACTTGATGATCTGTGAGGTCTCTTCCAACCTTGGTGATACTGTGATACTGTGATACTGTGTTAAGCTGAATTTTAGTTGCATCTCAAGGATGGTTTGTTTCAGGTTGATCTGCTCAGCATCCCAGCTGGGAATCGTGCAGCAAGAGCCACAGATAACTCTGATTCCACTGCATAAGGCACATTTACACCATGCAACACAGCACTCTGCATAGATCCATGAGCTGCCAGGGACTTGAGGTGTCTTGATCGTACAACAAGGTGTTGGACCACCAACTGAGCCAGGCTGAGGTTTTGCATCTCACTCACAAGTGTGGGAGTTGTCTTTGCATAGAGCTTTTCACTCACGGTGGAAGCAGGCATCACAGGCTCACAGGATGTTAGGGGTTGGAAGGGACCCAAAGAGATCATCCAGTCCAACCCCCCTGCCACAGCAGGACCACACAATCTAGCACAGATCACAGAGGAACACATCCAGACAGGCTTTGAAAGGCTCCAGAGAAGGAGACTCCACAACCTCTCTGGGCAGCCTGTTCCAGTGCTCTGTGACCCTCACAGTAAAGAAGTTCTCCCTTGTGTTGAGCTGGAACCTCTTTTGCTGCAACTTACACCCATTGCTCCTTGTCCCAGGAGCTTTGGCTCCTAGGCTTTGGTAGTTGGAAAACAAAAATCAATTAACTGCCAGTTGTAGGCTTGAGTTTCTCTTCAGGTTTGTGTTTGCCTGGAGAAAAAGCCAAGTGCAGTTCCCTGTGAGACATGAAAAGCAGATGGGGCTCTACTGGTTCCTAGGGGCACACAGAACATGCTTCATTTGCTAAAGCCATTATGGACATGAAGACCCTCAGACCTCTCTCCTGGACTCATAGGTTGGCCTCCATCCCTTTTTAGTTCCCTGATTCAAAGGCCCCACTGGCTGCTGCTTGTCACAGCACAGAGATAAAGCTACTCAGAAAACTTTGCCCAGCAGCCTGCTGGAGGTGGGTCACCATCCACCACCCCAGCACACCTCCACCTTCTACCTTCTTCTAGAACCATTTTCCATATCCTAGATTGAGCAGCTGGTGGTTGACTGTTGTTTAGTGCCCTTTACCGTACAGCATCCCCCTCGGGATCATAGGCCTCCACCACCACGAGCAGGGTGTTGACAGGGATGTCTTCAGACACTTCTTCTCTGTACACAGGCTTGTGGAAAACAGGTGGCTCATCCACATCTGTCACAAAGACTTTGAAGGAGGCAAGGGAGCTGGAGTTGTACTGCACCCCTTCCACTAGCGGCTCGGGGTTTGTGGCGTTGATCACCAGGTTGTAGACTGGAGCTGCTTCAAAATCAAGAGCCTGGATGAATTGGGAGAGGGTGGGGGGGAGGAAAGGGTGGTTTAAGCAATGGTCCCTACTAACCTGGTGTGGCCATTTGAGCTGATCCTCTAGCTCAGACATAGGGGAGAGATGAACATGCCAGGGATAGGCCACATAAATGGCATCGATAGATAAATTAATATCATTTCATTGGAGCATCAAGAACTTAATGTCTAGAAGCACAGTTTGTTCTCCCCCTTCTCCCACTGGCTTCTGCTGCTGCAGCTTCACCTATCTTCCCCGGCTGCTGTTTTGGCTACTGCTGCTTCTGCTGCTTCGCCGCCGCTCGACCTCTCCCCCATCTCCCTTAAGGTTATTGTATTGTTGTTGTTTTTTTCCTTCCTTCCTTCCTTCCTTCCTTCCTTCCTTCCTTCCTTCCTTCCTTCCTTCCTTCCTTCCTTCCTTCCTTCCTTCCTTCCTTCCTTCCTTCCATCTTTCTCTTCCTTCCTTCCTTCCTTCCTTCCTTCCTTCCTTCCTTCCTTCCTTCCTTCCTTCCTTCCTTCCTTCCTTCCTTCCTTCCTTCCTTCTTTCCTTCCTTCTCTAGTTATTATTTCTCTTTACATTGTTATACTATAAGAAAATACAATTTCATCTTTCCCTGACTTTCAAAAAAAAAAAAGGAGGGGGGTTTGTGTTGTGAATTTTCTTCCTGGGGGAGGGATCAGCCCAAACCCGGGACAGGATTCTTTTTGGCGCCCAACGTGGGGCTAGAGGATCAGCTCAAACGGCCACACCTGGTGTCCTGGAGTCCTGTATACCCCTAAATTCCTCTCCCTCTGTGGCTTGAATGGGAGATGAAAAGCCACCTGTTCCCCCCCCCCGCCCCAGCCTTGCCCTGCAGGTGTGAAGGGGGTGAACAGGGACCCTTCCAGCACCGTGCAGTGCCCGCGCTGGGATTGGGCTGGGATTGGCTGTGCTCTTCGTGCCTAAGCAAGTGGTAACTCTGCTCTTTGTCTAGAGAGGGTATAAATATTGGGGGCTTCCCGCTTTTGGGGTGCCCGCCTTGGAGTTCATTCCTGCCTGAGCATTCGTGCCTGCCTGAGACTTCTCCCCACCCCCCACCCCCTCGCCTGGCCTGGCCTGGATACAGGAAGAGCTCCAAAGGACTGCTACAGCCATTAAGGTCCTTTTGTGCAAAGCCTAACGACTCTTAATGACCCTCCTGCAGCTGCTGAAAGGGAACAGAGGGACAGGCCACAGGATGAAGTCAGCCTGATGGTGAGTTATTTTGGCTCAGCTCAGCTTTATTAGTAAGAAAACTGCTATAATTTAATAGCTAAAGCCTTTTCCAACTTCTGACTTCCAAAATAGTCAGGTTATCATAGAATAGAATCATAGAATCAAGCAGGTTGGAAGAGACCTCCAAGATCAGCCAGTCCAACCTAGTACCCAGCCCTAGCCAGTCATGGCATCCTGTAGATATTCTCAAGGCAACTGAATCTGGTAATTAAAATTAAATTAGTTTCTGTATCTAGTTTTGGGGTCAGGCTGTTGGGAAAACAAAACAACTCTATTTTTGTATAAAAGTCCTGACTTGGCCACATTAATTCCCTGCCTCTGCAACACCTGGAGTGCTGCATCCAGCTCTGCAGCCCTCAGCACAGGATGTGGACCTGATGGAGCTGGGTCATAGGAGGGGCGTGAAAACAGCTAGGGGGTTGGAGCAGCTCTGCTAGGAGGATAGGGGCTGAAGGAGCTTGGGATGTTCAGCTTGGAGAAGGGAAGGCTCCAGGGAGACCAAATAGCAACTTTCCAGTAGCGAAGGGTGCTACAAGAAGGATGGAGAGAGACTGCTTGCAAAGGCCTGCGGTGACAGGACAAGAGGCAATGGCTTCAAACTAGAGGAGATTTAGCTTGGGTGTTAGGAACAAGTTCTGCACCACGAGGGTGCTGGAACACTGCAACAGGTTGCCCAGGGAAGTGGTTGAGGCCTCATCTCTGGAGGTATTCAAGCTCAAAAAGGCTCTGAGAAACCTGATCTATTGGAGTATACCCCTGCTGACTGCAGAGGGGATTGGTCAAGGTGACCTTTGGAGGTCCATTCCAACACAGATCATTCTAGGATCCTGTATGAGGGCAGGGAGAATTGGAACTAGCTGACCCTTGTGGTCCCTTCCAACCCTGACTGATTCCATGATTCTATGCCCACAGCCCATGGAAGCAATTAGCTGCCTTTTTCTTTTGCAGAAACACCACTGCAAAATCCCTCAAATAATGTCTTTTTCATTACTATTATTATTCTTTATGGTGCATAAAGACCATTTCATTGGCCTCCAGAGAAGAGGCCAGCAGCAGAGCCAGGAGAGGGAGCTGCTGGTGGCAGTGGTTGGTAGGAGACAGCAAAGGCAAGTAGGTATGCCTGAGCACATCACAGGCAAAGCATCTGAGCCCCAAGAGTCTGCACCATGCTTCAGGTAGCCTTGCTCCACTACTAGCCAATGCCCTCCCCTGCAGATCATCACCAGGACGGTTCCTGTTGATGGCAAAGATCCATATAAAAATGGAGGGGGGGAATTAAACCCATCATAGAACCACAGAATCAAGCAGGTTGGAAGAGACCTCCAAGATCATCCAGGCTCACCTAGCACCCAGCCCTAGCCAGTCAACCAGACCATGGCACCAAGTGCCTCATCCAGGCTTTGCTTAACACCTCCAGAGATGGTGACTCCAGCACCTCCCTGGGCAGCCCATTCCAATGCCAATCACTCTGGCAACAACTTCCTCCTAACATCCAGCCTAGACCTCCCCTGGCACAGCTTGAGACTCTGTCCCCTTCTTCTGTTGCTGGTTGCCTGGGAGAAGAGCCCAACCCCACCTGGTTACAGCCTCCCTTCAGGTAGTTGCAGACAGCAATGAGGTCACCCCTGAGCCTCTCTTCTCTAGGCTAAACAACCCCTTCAGGTAGTTGCAGACAGCAATGAGGTCACCCCTGAGCCTCTCTTCTCTAGGCTAAACAACCCCAGCTCACCCACTCACCTTGTTCACCTTAAGGAACCCTCGGTTTGTTTCAGGATCTGTCTCTATGATGAAGGTGTTGTTTGGATCTCCCTCCTTCACTTGGTAAATGATGTAGGAGCTCCCTGTGCCAGGCTCATCTCCATCTGTAGCTTGAATTTCTAGGAGCACTGTTCCTACTGGGAGATTTTCAGCAACAGTCACACTGTCATACTGAGGAGAGAGAGATTGTTGAAACAGGACACAGCAAGCAGCATCTGTGGATAAAAGTCTGAGCAATACAACAAGTTTGTGGCACACAAGCATGGAGGTGTTTTAACCCAGAGCAGCTGTTTGAGGGCGAGGAGCTGAGTGCATTCCACTGCAGAGGTGTAGCCAGGTCAGAGGGGTGTACAAGAGCACTGCAACAGTGCAGGTGAGTTCTCTTGCTGAGCAGGGCAACCCAGAGCTGTGAGATGGGCACTAGAGTCTCTGCAAAGTTTCTTTAGCCCCTGTCAAAGCTGATGGGTTTGCTGCCAGTGGATAAGCTGCTAGTGCAGCAGGAGTCCCACACCTCTGGCTCCTCATAAAATCATAGAATCAGTCAGGGTTGGAAGGGACCACAAGGATCATCTAGTTCCAACCCCCCTGCCATGGGCAGGGACACCCTCCCTAGATCAGATTCCTCTCTTGGAACCACTCCATATAGAATCATAGAATTACAGAATCATAGAATCAAGCAGGTTGGAAGAGATCTCCAAGATCAGCCAGTTCAACATAGCACCCAGCCCTAGCCACTCAACCAGACCATGGCACTAAGTGCCTCAGCCAGGTTTTAACACCTCCAGGGACAGTGACTCCACCACCTCCCTGGGCAGACCATTCCAATGCCAATCACTCTCTCTGCCAACAACTTCCTCCTAACATCCATCCTGGACCTCCCTCATGCAGTGCTCACAACCACAAGGCTGCTTTGAGCATTGCAAGCACAGCCTCTCTGTACTTGGTGAGCACACTAGCCACTGGCTGCTAAGTATTTGTTTGCTCTGTGCACCACAGGCCATGGCCACACCATTTACTCTCCAGGCTCAGGGGAGAACACATTGCTATCTACAACTGAAGGGAGGCTGTAGCCAGGTGGGGTTGGTCTCTTCTGCCAGGCACCCAGCAACAGAAGAAGGGGACACAGTCTCAAGTTGTGGCAGGGGAGGTCTAGGCTGGATGTTAGGAGGAAGTTGTTGTCAGAGAGAGTGATTGGCATTGGAATGGGCTGCCCAGGGAGGTGGTGGAGTCGCTGTCCCAGGAGGTGTTCAGGAAAAGCCTGGCTGAGGCACTTAGTGCCATGGTCTGGTTGACTGGCTAGGGCTGGGTGCTAGGTTGGACTGGCTGATCTTGGAGGTCTCTTCCAACCTGCTTGATTCTATGATTCTATGATTCTATGCCAACACCCTCACCACAGGAAGAGGCAGGAGCCTGATACCTGTTCCAGAACCAAAAGCCAGCAGACAGATGTTAGGACATGGGTCACTGGTCATTGCTTGTGCTTAAAGCAAACAGAGCCTTTGATTTCCATTCACCTTCTGGCCTTTCTGGATACATTAATAATGTGTTTGGAAGGGAACTTGGGAGATAATAGGGAGGTTTCTCCCTATTTATTTGCTTTAGTTGATGTTAAAGTCTCTCCTTCCCCCTTTGCCTGCCGAAGTTACATTCCTGGAGTAAACCACTTTAACAGAATCATTCCTTTCTGTGCACATAGTTTTCCCCTGAGCAAATGACTTAATACTTCAGAATTAACCAGGAGTCAGTCCCAGTGCTCACTATCTAGGCAGGGCTTTTACGCAGGCTTTGCAGCAAGACCCAGCCTAAATTCTCACTGCTGGATTGCTCTGTTTCTTATTATGTAGATGGTTAGCTCCCCACTGAGATTCTATAGCCGTGGAATGCAGTGCTCACACATTTGTCAGGCATCAAAAGCAGTGCTGCAAATACTCACATCTGACTTCTCAAAGATGGGAATCTGGTCGTTGATGTCAATGACATGCACTTGCACCTCGCAGATCGTTTGGAACACTGCGTGGAAAGAGAACAAACGTCATGGCAACCCTCCTGCTGGAAATAGCTGTCCTCCAAAAGGGTTCACTGGGAGCAAAAGCTGAGTGCTGCCAACTGCCCACACCAAGTCGAGTCCTGCTGTTGTAAGACACACTTGAACTCCAGCATCGCTTTGTCAGTGAAAACCTCACTCTCCCTCTCACTGTTCATCTTCCCAGTTCCTTCAGCGTTGTCCCATCCTGTTTTATTTCATCTCAGTGCTGTGTCAGTGAAAACCTCACTCTCCCTCTCACTGTTCATTTTCCCAATTCCTTCAGCATTGTCCCATCCTGTTTTATTTCATCTCAGTGCTGTGTCAGTGAAAACCTCACTCTCCCTCTCACTGTTCATCTTCCCAATTCCTTCAGCCTTGTCCCATCCTGTTTTATTTCATCTCAGTGCTGTGTCAGTGAAAACCTCACTCTCCCTCTCACTGTTCATCTTCCCAATTCCTTCAGCATTGTCCCATCCTGTTTTATTTCATCTCAGTGCTGTGTCAGTGAAAACCTCACTCTCCCTCTCACTGTTCATCTTCCCAGTTCCTTCAGTGTTGTCCCATCCTGTTTTATTTCTTTTCATTTCGATTCATTTCAGTGCTGGGCTCCACAATTCAAAAGAGATGTTGAGGTGCTGGAAGGTGTCCAGAGAAGGGTGTCAAGGCTGGTGAGGGGCCTGGAGCAGAGCCCTGTGAGGAGAGGCTGAGGGAGCTGGGGGTGTGCAGCCTGCAGAAGAGGAGGCTCAGGGCAGAGCTCATTGCTGCCTGCAGCTGCCTGCAGGGAGGCTGTAGCCAGGTGAGGTTGGCCTCTTCTGCCAGGCAACCAGCAGCAGAAGAAGGGGACACAGTCTCAAGTTGTGGCAGGGGAGGTCTAGGCTGGATGTTAGGAGGAAGTTGCTGGCAGAGAGAGTGATTGGCATTGGAATGGGCTGCCCAGGGAGGTGGTGGAGTTGCCATCCCTGGAGGTGCTCAAGCAAAGCCTGGCTGAGGCACTTAGTGCCATGGTCTGGTTGATTGGGCAGGGCTGGGTGCTGGGTTGGACTGGATGATCTTGGAGGTCTCTTCCAACCTGGTTGATTCTATGATTTAATTTCATTCCATTTCATTTCCCAGAATCACAGAGGAGCAACATTTGGGAGAGACTTCCAGAGACCATCAAGTCCAGCCTCTGCCAGAGCCAGATCACCCAGGACAGGTCACACAGGAACACATCCAGGTTGGCTTTGAAATTCTGCAGAGAAGGAAATTCCATAACCACTTCAGGCAGCCTGCTCCAGGGCTCCAACACCCTCACCATAAAGAAGTTTCTCCTCATGCTGAGGTGGAACCTTCTGTGCTCCAGCTTGTGCCTGATGTTCCTTGCCCTATGCCTGGGCACCACCAAAAAGAGACCAACACCCACCCCTCAGATACTGATAGACATTGATAATGTTTCCTCTCAGCCTTCTCTTCTCCAGACTGCACAGCCTGAGGGCTCTCAGTCTTTCTTCATAGGGAAGACTTCCCTTGCTGTTTTTTACCATATCCCTTTACCAGGACAAAGGTAGCTATGAATTAGGTTTCTCAGTATCACCTTTGCATGTCAAAAAGCAAGACCCAGGTGGTTATGCTACCCTGTCCTCTTGGTGAAGCATCAGGTAGCACTCATAACTTGGTTACAGCCAGAGTTACATTTCAGACTGATGTAAATCTACTTGAGCAGGGACAACCACAGCATCAAAGATATGTCACTGTAAAAGCATACTCTGGTACTGTGCTCTTCATATGTAGCTGTATGTCACACTCTGTCTCCAGGCACACTGCTTTTGATGCAGCCCAGGCTGCCATTGGCTTTCTGGGCTGCAAGTGCCCATTGCCAGCTCATGTTCAGCTTCTCCTCCATCAGCACCTCCAAGTCCTTTTCTGCAGGTTTGCTCTCGATTTCATCATCTCCCAGCCTGGACTGATATCCCTAGGTGCAGGACCTTGCACTTTGCCTTATTGAACCTCTCAAGATTCTGCTTTGCCCACCTGTCCAGACTGCCCATGGCCTCTGGATGTCAACCATCCCATCCTTCAGTCTTGTACACACTTGCTGAGGGTGCCTCAGTCTCCCATCCTTCCATCTTGTCACTTGCATCTCTCAGCTTGGTGCACACTTGCTGAGGGTGCCTCAGTCTCCCATCCTTCCATCTTGTCACTTGCACCACTCAGCCTGGTGCACCCTTGCTGAGGGTGTCTCAGTCACCCACCCTTCCATCTTGTCACTTGCACCACTCAGCTTGGTGCACATTTGATGAGAGTGCTTCAGTCAACCATCCTTCCATCTTGTCACTTGCACCACTCAGCCTGGTGCACCCTTGCTGAGGGTGTCTCAGTCACCCACCCTTCCATCTTGTCACTTGCACCACTCAGTTTGGTGCACACTTGCTGAGGGTGCCTCAGTCTCACTGTCTGTATCATTGACAAAGATATTGAACAGCACTGGTCCCAGTACAGACCCTGGAGGGACACCACTTATGACCCATCTCTGTCTTGACTTCAAGCCATTGACCACTACCCCTTGGATGCTACCATCCAACCAATTCCTCATCCACTAGACAGTCCACCCATCAGGCTGAGGACAGGCTGTCCCCCTTGAGCAGTACAGGCTTATACAATGCATAGAACCATAGAGTCAACCAGGTTGGAAGAGACCTCCAAGCTCATCCAGTCCAACCTAGCACCCAGCCCTGGCCAATGACCCAGACCATGGCACTAAGTGCCTCATCCAGGCTTTTCTTGTCAGTGGTTTATGATTTCACAAGCTGAAAGCTAAGGAATATTCTAAACAAAACTGTTTGGATAGAGTCCAAACAAGCATCCAAGCCACATTACCAGCTTCTCCCTCTGCAAGGTTTACAAACCATCTGCCCAGCTGATGCTGTTTCATTCACAGACATGTCATATTGCCTTCTATACATGTCAGTTCCTCTAGCCACAAGTTTTGTCTGACTATAAGGACACCAGCACAAAGCTTTAAGCTTTAGTATGGAATTTGACTTCCTTTTCCTAGAGAAGCCCACAAAAGACTCCTGGGAAATCATATGACAGACAAGATTCTGTTTTCAAAGCTTAATTTCAGCTTTTACCCATTTCAAATACATTATCTGGACTCTCTGAGCATCTGTGTTTGATTTCTTGATTTCATTTTTTTCCAGCTAGTCCCTTTGAAAGTATTTTGGGGAAAACCACAGTCATGATCTCTCCATTTTTTTCCCCTGCAGAAGGAAACCTTTGACTGTAGTACTCCTTAACAAGCTTCCCAATTTACCCACGCTCTGCCCTGGAGCTGGTTTGCTGCCATACTTGTATGATGAATCATGATTAACTTCCCTGTATCTCAAGAAAAAGGCAGTGCCACACCAGAGCAAGCCAGATCTCAGTGCTGCAGCCTGGCCAGGGAATCCTCCAGGTCTCCTCTCACCCCTTGCATGCTGAGCACAGAGGATGCCAATGTGAACGGAATTCCCAATGCATAACTGTCCTGGTAGGGCATGAATCCTGCCAGGCAGGTTTAAGCCTGGCTCTCTTTCTCCTGTCGTGCTGGGGTCCAGGAGCGTTTTCTCCATGTTTGGATATTAATAATAAAAATGAATATTCATAGACAAATCATAGAATTAACCAGGTTGGAAGAGAGCATTAAGCTCATCCAGTCCAACCTAGCACCTAGCCCTAGACAATCAACCAGACCATGGCACTGAGTGCCTCAGCCAGGCTTGGCTTGAACACCTCCAGGCACAGTGACTCCACCACCTCCCTGGGCAGCCCATTCCAATGCCAATCACTCTCTCTGCCAACAACTTCCTCCTGACAGCCAGCCTAGACCTGCCCTAGCAGAACTTCACACTGTGTCCCCTTGTTCTATTGCTGGTTGCCTGGCAGAAGAAGCCACCCCCACCTGGCTACAGCCTCCCTTCAGGTAGTTGTGGACAGCAATGAGGTCTGCCCTGAGCCTCCTCTTCTGCAGGCTGCACACCCCCAGCTCCCTCAGCCTCTCCTCATAGGGTTTATGCTCCAGGCCCCTCACCAGCTCTGTCACCCTTCTCTGGACACCTTCCAGCACCTCAACATCTCTCTTGAATTGAGGAGCCCAGAACTGGACACAGCACTCAAGGTGTGGCCTGAGCAGTGCTGAGTACAGGGGCAGAAGAACCTCCCTTGTCCTGCTGGCCACACTGTTCCTGATGTTCCTCTTGGCCACCTGGGCACACTGTTGCCTCATCTTCAGCTGCTATCTACCAGTACCCCCAGGTCCCTTTCCTCCTGGCTGCTTTCCAGCCACTCTGTCCCCAGCCTGTAGTGCTGCTTGGGGTTGTTGTGGCCAAAGTGCAGATCCCTGCACTTGGCCTTGTTCAATCTCATCCCATTGGCCTCTGCCCACCCATCCAGCCAGGCCAGGTCCCTCTGCAGGGCTCTCCTACGCTCCAACAGCTCCACAGCTGCTCCTAGCTTGGTGTCATCTGCAAACTTACTGATGCTGGACTCAATCTCCTGGTCCAGATCATCAATAAAGATATTGAACAGGACTGTGCCCAGCACTGATCCTTGGGGCACACCACCAGTGCCAGCTGCCAACTGGCTGTGGCACCATTCACCACCACTCTCTGGGCTCTGCCATGCAGCCAGTTCTTGACCCAGCACAGAGTGAATCTGTCTAAGCCATGAGCTGCCAGCTTTGCCAGGAGCTTGTTGTGACAGATGGTGTCAAAGGCTTATTAAATTAGTAGTCATAATTCATAACACTGATTAGCTTCCACTACAACAGCAGCAGGTGTTACATACCTGGATCTGACACCAGCACCTTCAAGGTGTAGTTGGATGCAATGCGCTTGTTTAAGGACTGGCTGGTTAACTGCAAAACCCCAGTTTCCTTCTGAATGAAGAACAGATTGCTGTCAGGAAGAGCAGGAACCTGACTTGCAATGCTGAATTGCAGGCGAGAGTTAAGGGTGTCCTCCTGATCCATGTCCGTGGCAAGCACAGAGCCGATATTGCTGCCTGTGGCAGAGGAGAGAGCAGAGTCAGTCAGGACGTGCAGCGGTCCTGCTCCTGCACAGAGCTGCATGCTGGCAACAGTGACCATGGAATCACACAGAGCAGAGCTAGTTGGAAGTGACCTTCGAGATCATCTGGTATGGCCAGTAGGACAAGAGTGGTTATTCTTCCCCTGGACTCAGCACTGGTCAGGCCACCCCTTGAGTGCTGTGTCCAGTTCTGGGCTCCTCAATTCAAGAGAGATGCTGAGGTGCTGGAAGGTGTCCAGAGAAGGGCAGCAAGGCTGGGAAGGGGCCTGGAGCACAGCCTTGTGAGGAGAGGCTGAGGGAGCTGGGGGTGTGCAGCCTGCAGAAGAGGAGGCTCAGGGCAGAGCTCATTGCTGTCTACAGCTACCTGAAGGGAGGTTGTAGTCAGATGGGGTTGGTCTCTTCTCCCAGGCAACCAGCAACAGAAGAAGGAGACACAGTCTCAAATTATGCCAGGGGAGGTCTAGGCTGGATGTTAGGAGGAAGTTGTTGTCAGAGAGAGTGATTGGCATTGGAATGGGCTGCCCAGGGAGGTGCTGGAGTCACTGTGCCTGGAGGTGTTGAAACAAAGCCTGGCTGAGGCACTTAGTGCCATGGTCTGGTTGCCTGGCTAGGGCTAGGTGCTAGGTTGGCCTGGATGAGCTTGGATATCTCTTCCAGCCTGGTTGATTCTATGATTCTATCCAATCCAACCTTCCATGCAGCACTGAAGGGTCAACACTAACCCGTGTCCCTAAGCACCAGCTCCACACATCACTTGAACACCCCCAGGGATGGTGACTCCAGAGATGCCCCAGGCAGAGCATTGCAGTGGTTGAGAACCCTTTCAGTGAAGATATTTCCTAATAGCCAGCCTGAGCCTCCTCTGGTGAAACTTGTAACTACTGCCCCTAGTCCTGTCACTTGTCATCAAGGAGAAGAGGTTGTCCCCTCCTTGCTCCAACCTCCCTTCAGATAGTGGGTAGAGAGTGATACCAATGCAAATAGTAGAGGGGCAGTAAAAATGCAACTGTGTGGAAAACACTACCATGGACAGAATAATTTGGCTTCTTTTCCTTTAGCGTCCCAACCTGCTGGTTTGGGCTTGGGGAAGTCCAAAATGACTGGGCTATAAGTATTGATTAGAAGAAGTGAAAGTAATGCTTCAGCCTTGAACCAAATATCTGATCCAGTATCTGAAGGGAGCCTACAAGAAGGCTTCAGAGGAGCTGTTTACAAAGACCTGGAGGGATAGGACAAGGGGTAATGGTTTGAAATTAGAGAAGAGGAGATTTAGGTTGGATGTTAGGAACAAGTTCTGCACCATGAGGGTGTTGGAACACTGCAACAGGTTGCCCAGGGAGACAGTTGAGATCCTATCCTTGGAGATATAAGGATGGAGATATAAGGATGGAGGTAAGGTCAGGCTGGACAGGGCTCTGATCTAGGGGAGGATGGCCCTGCTGACTGCAGGGGGCTTGGACTAAGTGACCTTTGGGGCTCCTTTCTGACTCAAACCTTTCTAGGATTCTATGTGAAGATCTGGGGGCAGATTTCTGTAGTAGTCCATTGAAGTCAAAGGCATTATGCTGGAGGAACCTCTGGGTGAGGGAAAAGGGGTTCATGCCACTTGGGCAGCAATATTTCTTGCATTAAGAATAAAAAGGGTCTTTCACTTTTCACACTCTAAAACAATTGTGCCAGATCTTTCCTCTGGGGCAGCTACATTTTAGTCTTTGGCATCAGAGTTTCCAGCTTTATTTGCATTCTTTGTCCAGATGGAAACATAAAACAGGGCTAGAAAGATGTGTGTGAATGAGTGGAAGCTGTTTTCTTACCTCCACCTTCATTTTCTTGAACTTCCAGTACAGTGAGGGCATGCTGGCACACAGGGGGATTGTCATTAATGTCTTCCACAACAACATGAATCTGCAGAGGCTTGTCCACCAGTTCTCCCTCTTTATCTTTTGTGACCACATAGAAATTATACTGCAAGAAGCACACTGAGATTTAGAATCATAGAATCAAACAGGCTGGAAGAGACCTCCAAGCTCATCCAGTCCAACCTAGCACCCAGCCCTAGCCAGTCAACCAGACCATGGCACTAAGTGCCTCATCCAGGCTTGGCTTCAACACCTCCAGGCACAGCGACTCCACCACCTCCCTGGGCAGCCCATTCCAATGCCAATCACTCTCTCTGCCAACAACTTCCTCCTAACATCCAGCCTAGACCTGCCCTGGCACAATTTGAGACTGTGTCCCCTTCTTCTGTTGGTGGTTGCAACTGGCAGCAGAGCCCAACCCCACCTGGCTACAGCCTCCCTTCAGGTAGCTGTAGACAGCAATGAGCTCTGCCCTGAGCCTCCTCTGCTGCAGGCTGCACACCCCCAGCTCCCTCAGCCTCTCCTCACAGGGCTGTTCTCCAGGCCCCTTCCCAGCCTTGTTGCCCTTCTCTGGACACCTTCCAGCACCTCAACATCTCTCTTGAATTGATGGGCCCAGAATTGGACACAGCACTCAAGGTATGACCTGGCCAGTGCTGAGTACAGGGGCAGAATAACCTCCCTTGTCCTGCTGGCCACACTGCTCCTGATCCAGGCCATTGGCTCTCTTGGGAGATCCAGAAAGTCCCTTCCAGCCCCTGGCATTCTGTGATTCTGTGTTTAAGGTGCAGTAGATGAATGTGCTCTCATACCTAATCAAATCATTCCCAAACACAAATTACAAGAAACAAACCTTTTCTTTCTTTCATTTCCCACCCCCCCTCCCCTCCATTCTTTCTAGTCTGCTTTCTCATATTTACTCCCCCACCAATAACCATCTTCCTGCTATGGGGAGGTTTTAGATGTGTCTTGGGGGGATGGTTCCCCATCAGCAAGGTTTCATGTGTTTACTTACAGTATCCTTTTTTTCCCTGTCCAGTGGTTCAGTCACATAAATGACCCCATCCTTGTCAATGGAAAATGGGAGTCTGGGTGACTTTTCCTTCTCAAAAACATCATAAATGACATCTGGGTCATTTGAGTGCACCTAAAAACACAGAAAGAAGTCAGAACAGAAAGTTAGGAATGTGGACAGAGATTTAAAAGGACCTCAAACAGGAAAGATTGCACTGCTCTTAGCTTCAGAAAGCAGAAAATCAGCAGTTTGGCAAGCTCTCGGGGTGAGCTGCAAAAAAAACCCAGACTGATAATCTACCACTGGTCTTTGAAGGGTTGTGATGAGGTCATTCTGGGCTGTGATGAAGTCATTTTAGCTCCTTTTCCCCAGCTGTCCAGGTGGGCTACAGCACATTTTTTTTTTCTTGGTGGAAAGGTTTAGAGATGTGAAGCTGGAAGGTGATACATGAGGAAAAAGCATTGCCTCTATTTGAATGTCTTGACACTAACTCATTTCATCTCTGTTCTTCCTTGTTGGTTTGGTTTATCTAGTTCAGAGCCATGGAGCAACAGAACAAGTACTCAGCACTTATCTGCACCTAGAACCATAGAATCAACCAGGTTGGAAGAGACCTCCAAGATCATCCAGGCCCACCTAGCACCCAGCCCTAGCCAGTCAACCAGACCATGGCACTAAGTGCCTCAGCCAGGTTTTAACACCTTCAGGGATGGCAACTCCAGCACCTCTCTGGGCAGCCCATTCCAATGCCAATCACTCTGGCAACAACTTCCTCCTAACATCCAGCCTAGACCTGCCCTGGCACAACTTGAGAATGTGTCCCCTTGTTCTGTTGCTGAGATAAGAGACCAACCCCCACCTGGCTGCAGCCTCCCTTCAGGTAGTTGTAGACAGCAATGAGCTCTGCCCTGAGCCTCCTCTTCTCCAGGCTATCCAATCTATCCTTATTTCTGATTTCTTCTTGCTTTATCTCTGCACATCTTGAAGTACAAAGCATCTCCTCTTCTCCAGGCTAAACACCCCCAGATGCCTCAGCCCCTCCTCATAGGGCTTGTGTGTGTGTGGACTCACCAAAGCCTATGGTGAGGGATCTTTGGTGGGATTCTTCAGGTTTAAAATGCAATGGGGTCATTAGCAGACTGTTAATTAATAAAAGGGTCCCCACTGCTGTGTATGCTTCATATTGCATAGCAGTAGCTGCCTTTCATTTTCCCCCTAGGCAGAATCAACCTGGCACATGAAGTTTATCTCCAGGTGACTCCAGAGTGGGAGCACTACTCTTGCAAACTGGATACAGGGAATCCTGCTATGTCCAAGGGATGACAGCATTGGGGACATCAGTGCCAAGGCCCTTCTCAAAGTCAAACATTACTGAAAGGCTGCTGGGCTGCTGGTTAATGTTTATTGATGGGTACAGCACTATCCATCTACAGTCACCAGCAAACCATTTTGCTTTTGCACCAGGAGAAGAGGAATGCCGTGGGAATGCAGCATGCATCTCAGTCCTCAGCACACTTGCATGGAACCAGTGACAAAACTGGTCACAGCAGCTGTCCCTGAGGGCAGAGGACTGCCTACATCTGGTTTGCATTGGAGCTGGTCCCCTGCCAGGCTCTTCTGCAGGCGGAAGAAGCTAACCTCAAAACAACCTTCAACAGGTTAACTCTTGGTTTTCCCAAAGCCTGGAAGTGCTGAGTGTTAGAGCAAGGCTGGAAGTGCTTGAAGAAACACTTTGGGAGAGAAGAGTGGCACCTCCACAGAGGCATCCAGCTGCCAGATGTCAGTCTGGGAGTTCCATTGGAGTGTCTCAGGAGCTTTATCTTTCGTATTAGAATCATAGAACCACAGAATCAAGCAGGTTGGAAGAGACCTCCAAGATCAGCCAGTCCAACCTAGCACCCAGCCCTAGCCAGTCAACCAGACCATGACACTAAGTGCCTCAGCCAGGCTTTCCTTGAAGACCTCCAGGGACGGTGCCTCCACCACCTCCCTGGGCAGCCCATTCCAATGCCAATCACTCTCTCTGCCAGCAACTTCCTCCTAACAGCCAGCCTAGACCTCCCCTGGCACAGCTTGAGACTGTGTCCCCTTGTTCTGTTGCTGGTTGCCTGGGAGAAGAGACCAACCCCACCTGGCTACAACCTCCCTTCAGGTAGTTGCAGAGAGCAATGAGGTCTGCCCTGAGCCTCCTCTGCTGCAGGCTGCACACCCCCAGCTCCCTCAGCCTCTCCTCATAGGGTTTGTGTTCCAGGCCTCTCACCAGCTTTGTCACCCTTCTCTGGACACCTTCCAGCACCTCAACATCTCTCTTGAATTGAGGGGTCCAGAACTGGACACAATACTTAAGGTGTGGCCTGGCCAGTGTTGAGTACAGGGGAACAATAACCTCCCTTGTCCCTTGTGCCAAAGAGCTTCATAAAGGAACATTTTGTCCCTCCAGCCTGTAGCAGAATTCTCCAGAAGTTTCCTTTCTCTGTGGGATATTCTCTCACAGCCCCCCCTAAGGGGCAAAGTCTAGTCACTCTAATGTTTGTGTTGACTCTATCTGGGTCACCTTCAAGCCACAAAATCATTTCCAAAGGACACTGTATAAAAAACAACTGGGAGGTGCCAAAGTCCTTCTGAGGATCCTTGATGTTGAATGCAGTGGGGACACCTTCACAGTTAGCTGAGAGGAAACGGCTCAGTGGCACCAAAGAGATGTGCAGCAACCCTACCTGGCTGATGTTGACAGGGTGGACTTGGGTTGAGTTTTCTTTTATGTAGATAGTGGAGGGAGCTTTCCACAGGCTCTCCTTCACCGTGATGATCACATCAGTGCTGCTGGTGAAAGCATTTGCTGTCATCCCAGCCATGTCCTTTGCAGTGACGACCAGCGTGAAGGTGTCCTGCTTTTGAGGATCTAAGTAGTAAGAGCCTAGAGAGAGAGACCAAAGAGCCCAGTGAAGTGATGCAGAGACTATGGAGATAATTCAACTGCCCTACATGCACTACATTCCTCCATCTGCTCCAAACTCAATACTTAGATGAACCTCAGTATCAAACCTCAGCAAGCAGTTTCCTCTGTGAATGATGCAGCACAGCATCATGTGGATGTAGCCACACAAAACCTCTGTGCTGTGCTCTCCTGCTGGGCAGACACATCACTGAAGGGCCTTCACTTTGTTTAGGCTCTTGTTCAGGCCAGCAGTAGAGACAGGGTTTTCAAATCCTTGCTGATTAGTTGGGGTCATGAGGCCAGCTGAATTTTCTCTGCCTTTTTTCATGTCCTTACTTCGAGGTTTCTAGATTTCAAGCACCAGAATCAATCCCAAGAGATGACTCAATGTAGTCCTGAGGGCCAGAGGATCAACCTATTAACTTCCTAGCTATTAACTTAGTTCCACTAACATCCATTGAATTGGGTGGGACACAAATGAACTTCCCCCACGCCAGAGCCTTGGTGGTGTAGGTGCCCCTGACTAGTCTTATTCAGGACTGAACATCAGAGCTGCATTGTTGCTTTGTTGCTATGATAGACAAAAATCTTTTTACATACCTGTCCTGCTAGGTGAGATTGCTCCAGTGACACTATCAATCTGGAAAAGCATTTCTGGGTAAGGGTTGGGAAAGTGATGGAGAATGCTGTAGGTCACCTGTGCGTGGGGAGTTGTAGGATCATCGCGGTCAGTGGCGTGGACATACATGAAGGGCTTGCCTGTTGGGGTTAGAGAAGAAACAGTGGAGAGTCTTGCACCTGGGAAAGAACAACTTCAGGTATCAGTATAGGCTGGGGACTGTTGGATGGCAGTGAAGGGGAAAAAGATTTGGGGGTCCTAGATGATGGGAGGTTGACCAAGAGCCAGCAATGTGCTCTCGTGGCCAGGAGGGGCAATGCCATTCTGGGGTGGATTAAAAGGGCTGTGCTTAGTATATCAAGAGAGGTTCTCCTGCCCCTCTACCGTGCCCTGGTGAGGCCACATCTGGAGTACTGTGTTCAGTTCTGGGCCCCCCAGTTCAGGAGGGACATAGAACTGCCTGAGAGTGTCCAGCACAGAACCACAAATTGGA
Organism: Pogoniulus pusillus; assembly: GCF_015220805.1. NCBI lineage: Eukaryota > Metazoa > Chordata > Aves > Piciformes > Lybiidae > Pogoniulus > Pogoniulus pusillus. The sequence continues at coordinate 28,020,109 of NC_087277.1, forward strand.
TGAAGGGAAAGGAACATCTCTCATACAAGGAGAGCCTGAGGGATCTGGGGATCTGCTGCCTGGAGAAGAGGAGACTGAGAGGTGACCTCAGCAATGTTTATAAAGACATGAAGTGTGAGTGCCAGGAGGCTGGAGCCAGGCTCTGCTGGGTGATGCCCAGTGACAGGACAACGGGCAATGGGTGGGAGTTGAGGCATAGAAAGTTTCACATAAACATGAGGAGGAATTTTTTCACTGTGAAGGTGACAGAGCACTGGAACAGGCTGCCCAGGGGGGTTGTGGAATCTCCCTCTCTGGAGATATTCAAAACCTGCCTGGATGTGTTCCTGTGTGATCTGCTCTAGGTGATCCTGCTCTGGCAAGGGGGTTGGAGTGGATGAGCTTTGGAGGTCCCATCCAGCCCCTGACACTCTGTGATGATATGATTTTATGGAACATCAGCACACAGAGCATGTGAGCAGAGCTCCCAAACCAAGAAGGTAGCTTATGGGAAACTGATGATGCTTCATTATTTCTTTACTCTGCTCTTTTGAGAGTCCATCTCCAGTTCTGGTGTCCCCAGCATAAGAAGGACACAGAGCTCCAGAGGAGGGCCACAAGGATGATCCAAGGGATAGAGCAGCTTTACTATGAGGATAGGCTGAGGTAGCTGAGATTGTTGAGCTCAGAGAAGAGAAGACTGCACCCTTAGTCTCCTCTGCTCCAAACGCCAAGCCCCAGCTCCCTCAGCCTGTCCTCAGCAGGGAGATCTTCCACTGCCCTCAGCATCTTTATGGCTCTGCACTGGACTCTTTCAAGCAGTCTCCTGAAACTTCTTCTTGAAGTGAGTGGCCCAGAACTGAACACAACAATGCAGACCAGCTGTGTCCTCATCAGGGCAGAGCAGAGGATGAGAACCTTTTCACTGCATTATATATGCTCAGATCCTTCTTGTGTGCAATCCCATGGGAATGAAAGCTGATTTTCTCTTCAGATTGTTAAAGCACAGCACCCCCTTTATCTTTCCAGTTGACTAGCCTACCTAGCTGCACTATTTCATCATGATAAGGAGTACCTGGACGGGAGTTCTGCCTCACTACTCCAGTGTACTGTGGCTGGTCAAATTCAGGTGGGTTGTCATTGATGTCCGTTACATGGATTGTAACAGCGTATGGCCCTTCCACCACGCTCCCCTTTTCATCCAGGCTTTCCACCTTGACAGGGGAAAAACAACCAACCAACCACAAGCAAATGAACATCAGAATCCAAAGAAGTAGAGAAATTCAAAGATAGAGATGACCATCAAACACTAAGTCGTTCTTACTCTGATGCAAACGTGGCGAGAGCCAATGCTCAGTGGCTCCATCTACAAGGACAAAACTACAGCAGTTGCTCCCCAACAGTAATTTGCCACACAATCATAGAATCAAGCAGGTTGGAAGAGACCTCCAAGATCATCCAGTCCAACCTAGCACCCAGCCCTAGCCAGTCAACCAGACCATGGCACTAAGTGCCTCAGCCAGGCTTTGCTTCAACACCTTCAGGGATGGTGACTCCACCACCTCCCTGGGCAGCCCATTCCAATGCCAATCACTCTCTCTGCCAACAACTTCCTCCTAACATCCAGCCTAGATCTACCCTGGCACAACTTGAGACTGTGTCCCCTTGTTCTATTGCTGGTTGCCTGGGAGAAGAGGCCACCCCCCCCACCTCCCCACCCCACCCCTGGCTACAGCCTCCCTTCAGGTAGTTGTAGACCGCAACGAGGTCACCCCTGAGCCTCCTCTTCTCCAGGCTAAATGCTAACCACACCAAATAACCTGCTCCTGCTCCTGCTCCTGAGGATGCCTTTCAGAAGGCCATTTCCAATCCCAGCAGACTTAGACTACACTCTTTTCTTTAAATAGAAATAGCTACTTTCTGTGGAACAAGCAGCAAACCCAACAAGAAATGGAGGACTCGAGTGTGCTATTCTAAATCTCAGCCAGAAAAAGAGGGTGACCTAAGATGTTTGGGCAGAAATCTTTCTTTGTGGCTCTGATTACATTTTCTGTTCTGAACAATTTGAGCCCTTACTTTTTCAGCCTTCTTTGACTTGAAAGCACCAAGTTTATATTGTGCCTGTCAGACATTATTCTGTCTGCACGATCGAATGCTGATTATTTTATGCCTAACCAAGACTCATTTTTCAGCTCTGTCATCACTTCTGATTGTCTGTAGAGGATTCCCACATTTAAGGTTAATAGCTTCTGGGGCTAGAAAATTCTCCTCTCCAATTCCAATCCAGGAGGACTTCCAAGCTGAGAATGTGACATCTCCTTCTCAGTTGCTAGTGCCTCAGAAGAAGACAACACCATTTTTGACACAGAATAAGGTAAAGGGTTGGACTTGATGATCTGTGAGGTCTCTTCCAACCCTGATGATACTGATACTGATACTGATAAGAGCAGGTGGGTATACTGAGACCAGAAGATTGTCTACCTGCTGTCCCACTCCCAGCAGTGCTTGAGATGAGAGGACTCTGTCAGAAGAGAAGAGGAGGCTCAGGGCAGACCTCATTACTGTCTACAACTACCTGAAGGGAGGCTGTAGCCAGGTGGGGTTGGGCTCTTCTGCCAGGCAACCAGCAACAGAACAAGGGGACACAATCTCAAGCTGTGCTGGGTGAGGTCTAGGCTGGCTGTTAGGAGGAAGCTGTTGGCAGAGAGAGTGATTGGCATTGGAATGGGCTGCCCAGGGAGGTGGTGGAGGCACCATCCCTGAAGGTGTTGAAGCCAAGCCTGGCTGAGGCACTTAGTGCCATGGTCTGGTTGACTGGATAGGGCTGGGTGCTAGGTTGGACTGGATGAGCTTGAAAGTCTCTTCCAACCTGGTTGATTCTATTCTATTCTATTCTAAGAGTGTAACAGCAGGATGAACACATGATGCCCTTTCCTCTAATAGCCTCCAACATCTGCCAAGAAGCTTTCTGCTGCCATCTAACAGTGGTTAGATTTGTGTCTCTGCCTCTAAATGCCATTTACTCTCACTGTTTGTCACTAAACAGATTAGAATCTTCCTAAATAGATTACAATAGTTTATTTTCCCATTCCAGCCATGGAAATCACCCTATCAGTCTTCAGAGACAACAAGTGCAGCTCATTCAGGAACTGGATTTCACTTCCAGCTGTGTGTTCTCCTCATATAAGGAGAATTAAAAGATTGGTGATAGTAGTTTTTATTATCTCAGCAGAACCTTCCCATGCTAAAGGAGTCTGCTCAGCAAGTTTGCTGATGACACCAAGCTGGGAGGCTTAGCTGAGACAGCTGCAGGCTGTGCTGCCATCCAGAGTGACCTGGGCAGACTGAGAGCTGGGCACAGAGGAGCCAAAGGAGGTTCAAGAAGGGCAGAGTCCTGCACCTGGGGAGAAATAACAAACTGCACCAGTACAGGCTGGGAGGTGATCTACTGGAGAACAGCCCTGTGGAGAGGGAGCTGGGAGTGCTGGTGGAGAACATCCATGGCACAGCAATGTGCCCTGGTGGCCAAGAAGGCCAATGGGATCCTGGGGTGTAATGGGAAGAGTGTGTCCAGCAGATCCAGGGAGGTTCTCTTCCCTCTCTACTCTGCCCTGCTGAGACCTCATCTTGAATACTGTGTTCACTTTTGGGCTCCCCAGTTGAAGAGGGACAAGAATCTGCTGGAGAGGGTCCAGCAGAGGGCTATGAGGATGATGAGGGGACAGGAGGGCATGGCTGATGAGGAGAGGCTGAGGGACCTGGGGCTGCTTAGTCTGGAGAAAAGAAAACTTCGAGGGCATCTGATAAATGTTTATAAGTATCTGAGGGCTGCCAGGAGGGGGGTACAGGCTCTGCTCACTGCTCCCTGGGATAGGACAAGCAGCAATGGGTGTAAGTTGCAGACAAAGAGGTTCCACCTCAACACAAGGGGGAACTTCTTTACTGTAAGGGTCACAGAGCACTGGCACAGAATCCCCAGAGAGGTCATGGGGTCTCCTTCTCTTGGAGCCTTCCAAGGCCTGTCTGGATGTGTTCCTCTGTGATCTGTGTCAGATAGGATTGTCCTGCTCTGGCAGGGGGGTTGGATTGGATGATCTCCTTGGGTCCCTTCCAACCCCTAATATCCTGTGAGCCTGTGAGCCTATAATTTCCCTGTTCAAAGTCTTTCAGAGCTACAGAAGCACATGTCTTCCAGCAAAGATTGATATTAAAGATGAAAGAGTTGTCTGAAAGTAAACAGAGGCAAAGAACTTGAAATTCCAATATTTTCCCATTCATTAAGTTCTACAAAAGGAAAAAGAAGGGGGAGAGGGAGTGAATGTGACTAACTCTGCCTTCCCTTTTTTCACTCAGTTACCTGTAGCCTGTGCTCTGTTTTGGTCTCCCAGTCCAGAGATCCATTGAGATAGAGGATTCCTTCCTTTGGTGCCATTTCAATGACTCCATCTGTTTCCCCAGTCAGTCTAAAAAGCACAGCAGGCGGCTTGGACGTGAACTAAAATGAGGAAAGATCAAGTGGCAAGGTCACAATTGTGTTTTATTGGTAGCATTTTCACAATCACTGAAATCATTTCATGCTTTTTTGTGCCTTTCAACATCTATTGCCAATGTGTGCTTGGCTGAGGGAATGATATTCCAAGAGCTTGCTCAAATCTGCTCTTTTCTCATCTTGAGTTTTCATGTTGTTTCCTGAATGCTGCAGTAAATCCCAACTGTGCTTCCTTTGCATATCAAACCTTGAGTGCTGTGTCCAGTTCTGGGCTCCTCAATTCAAGAGAGATGAAGGTGTCCAGAGGAGGGCAGCAAGGCTGGGGAGGGGTCTGGAGCACAGCCCTATGAGGAGAGGCTGAGGGAGCTGGGGGTGAGCAGCCTGGAGAAAAGGAGGCTCAGAGCAGAGCTCATTGCTGCCTACAGCTACCTGAGAGGAGGCTGTAGCCAGGTGGGGGTTGGTCTCTTCTGCCAGGCACCCAACAATAGAACAAGGGGACACAGTCTCAACTTGTGCCAGGGTAGGTCTAGGCTGGCTGTTAGGAGGAAGTTGTTGGCAGAGAGAGTGATTGGCATTGGAATGGTCTCTGTCCCTGGAGGTGTTCAAGAGGAGACAGGATGAGGCACTTAGTGCCATGGTCTGGTTGCTTGGCCAGGGCTGGGTGCTAGGTTGGCCTGGCTGATCTTGGAGGTCTCTTCCAACCTGGCTGATTCTACAATTCAAATGCCTGCTTAGGACAGGGCTTTGTCTGAGCAAGGCAATGGAAAAGCATGGCACACGTCCTCCGTTTGCCTGGGAGCTGGAGCTGCCCTTCTCTGGTTATGGCTTTGGGAAGAAAAGCCTCAAAGCTGAAAGGAAATGGTGACCTATGGAAAGTCATTCTCCAGGAAGGTGAATTTTGGTAAGACCTGTCTTAGGATATGCTCTTAAAATGCGTTTGTGAGCAGAGGTTGTCTCCTGCTCTTTGCATGTGGCCTCTTCAATTGCCAGAAAGAGGAAGTCAGAGCTAATTTCACATCCTCTCGAGTTTTTGTTTTCCCACCAGCAGAGATGACAACACTGCTAGAACACTGAACAGGCTGCCCAGGGGGGTTGTAGAGTCTTACTATCTGGTGATACTCAAAACCCACCTGGAGGCATTCCTGTGTGATCTGGTCTGGGTGATCCTGCTCTGGCAGGGGGGTTGGAGTGGATGAGCTTTGGAGGTCCCATCCAGCCCCTGACATTCTGTGACTCCCAAGAGGTCAGTGTGTGCAAGCTATGGGCTGTTGGACCAGAGTGGATGCCAAGGGACGTTTGATTACCTGGTAAATGAAGCGCACTCCTCCTCCTTCTGGAACAGAGAAATCCACATCCTTCAGAGGCCCAGTTACGTGCAAGTCCCCCAGATTCTGGCACACAGCCTGTGAGAGAGGAAGAAAAGGATGGAGGAAAGCAGCTGAGGAATGTCTGCTGTCACCATGCACAAACAGCAGCTCTCCATCACTGAGCCGCTCGCAAGTTATTTTGCTGTGGTACAACGGAAGAGACACTTGCATTGAACACCTCTGGATTCTTCATAGAGTCATAGAATCAACCAGGTTGGAAGAGACCCCCAAGATCATCCAGTCCAACCTAGCACCCAGCCCTAGCCAGTCAAATACACCATGGCACTAAGTGTCTCATCCAGGCTTTGCTTCAACACCTCCAGGGATGGTGCCTCCACCACCTCCCTGGGCAGCCCATTCCAATGCCAATCACTCTCTGAAGAACTTCTTCCTAACATCCAGCCTATACCTACCCTGGCACAACTTGAGACTGTGTCCCCTTGTTCTGTTGCTGGTTGCAACTGGGAGAAGAGCCCAACCCCACCTGGCTACAATGTCCCTTCAGGTAGTTGTAGACAGTAATAAGATCACCCCTGAGCCTCCTCTTCTGCAGGCTGCACACCCCCAGCTCCCTCAACCTCTCCTCATAGGATTTGTGCTCCAGGCACCTCAGCAGCTTTGTTGCCCTTCTCTGGACATGTTCCAGCACCTCAACATCCTTCTTGAATTGAGGGGCCCAGAACTGGACACAGCACTCAAGGTATGGTCTGACCAGTGCTGAGTACAGGGGCAGAATAACCTCCCTTGTCCTGCTGGCCACACTGCTCCTGATGCAGGCCAGGATGCCATTGGCTCTCTTGGCCACCTGGGCACACTGCTGCCTCATCTTCAGCTACTATCTATCAGTACCCCCAGGTCCCTTTCCTCCTGGCTGCTCTCCAGCCACTCAGTCCCCAGCCTATAGAGCTGCTTGGGGTTGTTCAGTGCACATCCAGTTTTAGAAGCAGTTATGTATCAATTAATTTGAAACCACACATTCAGCCTCTGCCCTTTTCTAACCACTACATCATTAAAAGAGGTTTGATCAGAAAACAGAAGCACCAAAGAGCTGAGAGCAAGAGAAAGGTCACAAAAGCATTTCTGAATCAGATGTGTGTTGCCTGCAGGATCAGCCACATCCCATCCAGGAGCTGCACAGTCCTGCAAAACCACTACAGAGGGTGAGCACCCTGTGTGGTTTCCTCAGTAAATCCAGACTGGATGAGGTCTTGGGCATCCAAGCCTAGTTGAGAGGTATCCATGGCAAGGGTTGTAGTAGGTGACCCCTGAGATCCCTTCCAACCTAAGCCGTTCTACGATTTGGCTGCACAGGTCAAACTCCCTTTCTTCTGGACTAAAAGCAATTATGGAGTTGGGGTTCTTTTGCTTTACAGTCTTGGGGTGCCATTGGCACCCTGTTGATCACCCTGTGGAGTTGAGATTTTGAGGGTGCATGTTCTCTGCATGATTTTTTTCCCCTGGATGTGGTCCTAGAGTTGCTGGGACATCTGTGTGGCCTCTCACCAAAAAAACAGAGTCTACATATTACCAAGGGAAAACTGAATGCTGCCTATGACAAAAACGTGGCCAAGTTGAGTTGAGTCTTCCCTAAAACACTGCTCTGGATGTGTGTGGGTGGGCTACAAGTGATGCTTGAATAATACCAGAATCTGCTTACTATTAGCCAGAGATGCTGCCCTCATCACCTAGGAGGGTTTGTGACTCCTTTCACAAGCAGGGAAACTGGAGCATTGGGAGAACTGGAAGAGGAGGGGGTGGGATGCTAGGGAACTGTAGTGACAGCAGAAAAACTTCCTTTAAAAAGCCTTGTAATAGGCACACATCCACAGATAGCATCTAGTTGGAAGGGACTTTCAAAGTCATCTTGTCCAAACCCCCCTGCAGGCAGCAGGGACACCTCCAGCTAGAGCAGGCTGCACAGGGCCACATCCAGTCTGATCTTTAATGTCTCCAGGGATGGGGTCTCAACCACATCCCTGGGCAGCCTGTTCCAGGACTTCATCACTCTCACTGTGCAGAACTTCTTCCTGATGTTTGGTCTAAATCTGCCCTGCTCCAGTTTCAAATCATTGCCCTTCATCCTATTCCCACAGGCCCTTCTGAACAGTTCCTCCCCAGTCTTACTGTAGGTTCCCTTCAGATACTGAAACGGAGCTCTGAGTTCTCCCTGGAGCCTTCTCCTCCCCAGGCTCCAGTTTCAAGCTGCTGTCTCTCATCCTATTAGCACCAGCCCTTTTCACATACCAGGAAAGAGCATTTTACAGCTACCTTTCACTCTTTTTCTCATCTGCTGGGCTCCTTCAGAGCCAAGATAGCATGTCCCAGGATCTGACCTGCTACACCTGTTCCTGTGCCACACTGATGGGCACAAACTGACTGCTGGAGGTTGTTCCCAGGGCCATTTTGTGGGTGGGATCTGCTTGGTCATGTCCTTTTCTGTGGAAGAACAAAGGCTGCCGTTATAAAACCCAATGGGTTCAAAGTGCAGGCTGTGAAGCAAGCAGGAGATATCTCTCCCTGTCGAATAAAATTGCTTTATGTGGACCATAAATCTTTCCCAAACGTATGTCTACAGAATGAATCACTGCTCAGGGCCCTGAAGGGGAAAGAGGCTCTTTCTCCTTGGGCCATACCTGGCTGGCATCCCTTCTGAAGATAGCTGTAATGCCTGTACAATGGCTTAGAATCATGGAATCACAGAATCAGTCAGGGTTGGAAGGGATCACAAGGATCATCTCATTCCAACCTCCCTGCCATGCCCAGGGACACCCTACCCTAGAGCAGGCTGCCCACAGCCTCATCCAGCCTGACCTTAAACACCTCCAGCTATGGGGCCTCAGCCACCTCCCTGGGCAACCCATTCCAGCCTCTCACCACTCTCCTGCTCAACAACTTCCTCCTCACCTCCAGCCTGACTCTCCCCATCTCCAGCTTTGCTCCATTCCCCCCAGTTCAGTCACTCCCTGACAGCCTAAAAAGTCCCTCCCCAGCGTTTTTTGTAGCCTCCTTCAGATCCTGGAAGGCCACAAGAAGGTCCCCTGGGAGCCTCCTCTGCTCCAGACTCAACAGCCCCAACTCTTTCAGTCTGTGCTCACAGCAGAGCTGCTGCAGCCCTCTGAGCATCCTCCTGGCCCTGCTCTGGACACACTCCAGCAGCATCTCCACATCCTTCATGTAATGGGGGCTCCAGAACTGGATGCAGTACTCCAGGTAGGGTCTCACCAGAGCAGAGTAGAGGAGGAGAAAAGGGAGAAGGCACAGCCAGGGGCAGCAACTTTTGAAATGGGAAGGAGAGAGAAGGTCCTCACTGCTGCACATTAGCCCCACCCTTCAGGGCCTTCGTATTCTGAGCCATACTTAATAGATACATTTTTTTTTAACTCAACTTTTATCCTTTTCAGTTGATTTTATTTGTAAAGTAGAAGTCACAACTGTAACCTTTACAGATATTAATAAGTCATAGCATCACAGAATCATAAATTGTAGAATTATAGAATCATAGAACTGTAGACTCCTAGAATCATAGAATTCTAAAATCTTATAATCATAGAAATTAGAATCATAGAATCAAGCAGGTTGGAAGAGACCTCCAAGCTCATCCAGTCCAACCTAGCACCCAGCCCTAGCCAATCAACCAGACCATGGCACTAAGTGCCTCAGCCAGGCTTTGCTTCAACACCTCCAGGGATGGTGACTCCACCACCTCCCTGGGCAGCCCATTCCAATGCCAATCACTCTCTCTGCCAACAACTTCCTCCTAACATCCAGCCTAGACCTCCCCTGGCACAACTGGAGACTGTGTCCCCTTGTTCTGTTGCTGGTTGCAACTGGGAGAAGAGGCCAACCTCCACCTGGCTACAACCTCCCTTCAGGTAGTTGTAGACAGCAATGAGCTCTGCCCTGAGCCTCCTCTTCTGCAGGCTGCACACCCCCAGCTCCCTCAGCCTCTCCTCATAGGGTTTGTGTATAATCTTAGAATCACAGAATCAAAGAATCATAGAACTGTAGAATCTTAGAACCGTAGAATCATAGAATTGTAGAACCTTAGAATCTTAGAACCATAGAATTGTAGAACCTTAGAATCATAGAATTCTAAAATCTTAGAATCATAGAAACATGGAATTGTAGAATCATAGCATCAAAGAATAATAGAATCTTAGAACTGTAGACTCTTAGAATCATAGAACTGTAGACTCTTAAAATCATAGAACTGTAGACTCTTAGAATCATAGAATTCTAAAATCTTAGAATCATAGAAACATGGAATTGTAGAATCATAGCATCACAGAATCAAAGAATCATAGAATCTTAGCATTATGGAATCATAGAATCATAGAATCTTAGAATCATAGAATCTTAGCATCATGGAATCATAGAATCATAGAATCAAAGAATCATAGAATCTTAGCATTATGGAATCATAGAATCATAGAATCTTAGCATCATGGAATCATAGAATCATAGAATCAAAGAATCATAGAATCTTAGCATTATGGAATCATAGAATCTTAGAATCATAGAATCTTAGCATCATGGAACCATGGAATCATAAAATCTTAGCATCATAGAATCTTAGAACCATGGAATCATAGAGTCATAGAATCATAGACTCAAATGGTCTGGGTTGGAAGGGACTTCCAAAGGTCATCTAGCCCAACCCCCATTGAATTTAACAGTCAAGCCCCATAAATAGCACAATCAATACATTTTACTTCCAGAAAATGCTTTGAAAAGGGATTCACAGAGCTTGAATAATGAGGATAAGTGATTAATATGCATGGTTCAAACTCTGTGCTATTATAAGCCTTAGAATGCATTTGATCTGTCAGCACATGTCTGGATTATAACACAGAACATGACACAGATGTCTTCCCTCTAGCATTAAACCCACTTATTGGAACAAAGCAGTGTACAAGGAGGAAGTGCAAGAGGCAGAACAGGTAATTGGTGTATTTCATAGCATCATAGAATCAAGCAGGTTGGAAGAGACCTCCAAGATCATCCAGGCCAATCTAGCACCCAGCTCTATCCAACCAACCAGACCATGGCACTAAGTGTCCCAGCCAGGCTCTGCTTGAACACCTCCAGGGACAGTGCCTCCACCACCTCCCTGGGCAGCCCATTCCAATGCCAATCACTCTCTCTGGGAAGAACTTTCAGGCTCTCTAACGTTTTTTTTTCCCTAATGACTGACATGATGTCTTCACTTTTGGCTGTGGAGTCACACACATGCCAGGGTCACACTCCCACACCCCAAATCAGAACTGCTCTGCTGACACACACACAGCCAGCCTGACCTGCAGACTGGGATGCCCTGTGGGTCAGAGCTCAGAGGCTCTGAAGCAACCTTTGCTGTTTGCTCCCAGATAAAGAAAGGAAAAGTTGAAACTCACCAAGTGAATAACAAGCAGAAACTGGAGTCCACACAGCTTAAACATGCTGCAGTGTGCTTCGCTTCAGCTCCTGAAAAGAAGAGGTGAGAGTCGTTTGAGCCCCACAGAGCTGGCACAGTCTTTTGGAGAACAAAGGCTACAGCTAAGCTTCCTTCAAGCTGTGGGGAATAAGCAGCTGAAGGAAGGACTAGAGAAGCTCTGCCCATGGAAGGAGAGACTCCTAGCTAGTTGGGAATATCATGCCCACCAGCCTGTCCCCAGCAGTGCAGAGGGTGCCCCACGCTGTGAGACCCTCCAAGAGCTATCAGAGATTGAATGTGATGTGAAACACCAAGCCACCCAATCTCACTGTTGCAATGGCTCTGTCTCATGCAAGCCCCATTTTCATTTCTGCTTTGCTGAAGGCAAGGCCACGTTCACAGGAAACCCTATAACCACAGAGTATGAAAGGCTTGCAGGGGCCATCCTGAGGGCTCTGTCCAAACCCAGCTGTTTGGTGTAGCTTGCAGAGGCAGAGGAAGCTGCTGGAGGTGTCATTGAATCATAGAATGGCAGGGACTGGACTTCTGAAGATCAAGTTCAACAACCCCTGCCAAAGCAGGGTCACCTAGGGCAGGTCACACAGGAACATGTCCAGGTAGGTTTTGAAAGTCTCTAGAGAAGGAGACTCCACAACCTCTCCAGGCAGTTTACTCCCAGTCTCCATCACCCTCACAGCAAAGAGGTTTCTCCTCATGTTGAGGTGGAACCTCCTGTGTTCCAGGCTGTATCCACTGCCTCTCATCCTACCACAGGACACCACTGAGAAGAGCCTGGAGCCTTCTTCTTGACACCCACCCTGCAGATAAGCATTGATGAGATCCTCTCTTGGTCTTCTCCAGACTAAACAGCACTCCTTAGAAGACCATGGCTGCTGGAAAGGAAATTTCCAAGCCTAAAGAATCACACAAGGGCTTAGGTTGGAAAGGACCTCAGAGATCATCTACTCCTACTCTCCTGCCACAGACAGGGACTACTCTCAACTACACTTGGCTGCTCAAAGCCTCACCTAGCCTACCTTCAAATACCTCCAGAAAAGAGGAAGCCACAACCTCCCTGGGCAACCTATTCCAGAGTCTCATCACCTTTTTACTGAAGAACTTCCTCCTGACATCCAGTCTAAACCTACTCTCCTTCAGCTTCAAACCATCCCCCCCTGCCCTGTCTCTAGAAACCCTATGAAAAGCCCCTCTGCAGCCTTCCTGTAGGATCCCTTCAGGTATTGGAGGCTCCTGTCAGATGTAAGGAGCCCTGCCTGCCTTGAGTTTGAGAGGGCTGAGCACACACTCTCATGCTCCTGGAATCTAGGGGAGTTCCTCATAATTAAATCCTGCTTTCCCACTATTCCCCTGTTTTAACAAAAAGACTGAGACTACTACAAGCCCTACGAGGAGAGGCTGAGGGAGCTGGGATTGGTTAGCCTGGAGAAGAGGAGGCTCAGGGGAGACCTTATTGCTGTCTACAGCTACCTGAGGGGAGGTTGTGGCCAGGAGGAGGTTGCTCTCTTCTCTCAGGTGGCTAGCACCAGAACAAGAGGACACAGCCTCAGGCTGTGCCAGGGGAGATTTAGGCTGGAGGTGAGGAGAAAGTTCTTCCCTGAGAGAGTCATTGGACACTGGAATGGGCTGCCCGGGGAGGTGGTGGAGTCGCCGTCCCTGGAGCTGTTCAAGGCAGGACTGGACGTGGCACTTGGTGCCATGGTCTGGCCTTGAGCTCTGTGGTAAAGGGTTGGACTTGATGGTCTGTGAGGTCTCTTCCAACCTTGGTGATACTGTGATACTGTGACACTGTGATACTTCTGGAGGGAGGTGCAAGTGGGGTGCACTGCTGTCCCCTGCAGTGGTGCTCCATGTAGCTCATACCTACAAGTGTCCTTCAAACACCACAGCACTGTCCCATGTGGGTCCAAAGAGAAGGCAACAGTGTGGAATCATGGAATCAAGCAGGTTGGAAGAGACCTCCAAGTTCTCACCAGATGCCATCCTGTTTGGGCTTCTCATCATACCTCTTTTCTCTCCTCAGTGTCTGACCCAACCCAGAACCTGTAAATCTACAGACTGATGCCCACATTGCTGTTCTCTCCAGCACTCAGCCAGAAACATCCAGCTTGGAAAAGCCCCTCAGGATCACCAAGTCCACCCTGGAGCCCTACTCTACAAGATTCACTTTAAACCATATCCCTCAGCACCACATCCAAACAACTCTTAAACACATAGAATCATAGAATCATCATAGAATCATAGAACCATAGAATCAACCAGGTTGGAAGAGACCTCCAAGCTCATCCAGTCCAACCTAGCACCCAGCCCTAGACAATCAACCAGACCATGGCACCATCCAGGGTGGGTGACTCAAACTCCTCTCCAGGCAGCTCATTCCTGTCCCTGACCACTCTCTCCACGGAAAACTTTTTACTAATGTCCACTCTAAACCTCCCCAGTCTCAGCTTGAGCCCATTCCCCTTTGTTCTGTCTCCAGTTACCTGTGAGAAGAGACCAGCAGCAGCCCCTCCACAATGTCCCTTCAGGTAGTTGTAGACAGCAATGAGGTCAACCTCCTCTTCCTCAAACTAACCATCCCCAGCTCCCTCAGTTGCTCCTCATAAGATTTAATCTCCAGGCCATCCCCCAGCTTCATTGCCCTCCTCTGGACCTGCTCCAGCACCTCCACATCTCTCTTGTATTGCAGTGCCCAAAACTGAACACAATACTCAAGATGTGGCCTCACCAGAGTCCAGTCAAAGGGGACAATCACCTCCCTGCTCCTGCTGGCCATGGCATTTTTAATCCAAGCCAGGATGCCACTGGCCTTCTTCCCTGCCTGGGCACACTGCTGGCTCCTATCCAGCTGCCTGTCTATTCAACCCCCAGATCCTGTTCTGACAGGCAGCTCTCCAGCCACACTGCCCCAAGCCTGCCACAGGACTTGATCTTGGAAACCCCATTCTGAGCAGGGTCTTTATGTGTGTGTGCAGCTATGCTCTTTCCTTGGGCTGTAGCTAGCTGCAAGGCTACTGGTAGAAAACAAAGTGGCACCACTTTGAAGCCAGGAATGATGATGAAAACAATGGAGTTTATCAGGATATAGGGCTGAAAGTGAACCCACTGGCAATGATGCCTGTGGAGCAGGTCCCTCACTGCCCTGCCTGCAGCCAGAGGGGAGGGAGATATGGCCTGGCACAGGCAGGTAGGGTAGAGAAGACACTTTGAACAAAGGCTATTGCTGATATCTCAGTTAGATAATCAGACAGAAATTCATTCAGTTCTTCACTTCCCTCCTCCTGGTCTCTTCCGAATGCATCAGCCAGTTTCAGCTACTCTTAATGGCACAGTGGGATCTCCAAAAATACTAAGTCCTTATTCATTTAGGATGGCATATGAGACAGAGGACCCTAAAGCATGCCCAAGAGTGTGTGCTCAGCAGCTGTCTGCACGCTTTCATCTGCCCCTCCATGGGAGGCATGGCCCCTTGGCCAGCCAGTGGTGGAGCAACAGCAGGCAGCTGAAAAGCATAGAATCAAGCAGGTTGGAAGAGACCTCCAAGATCATCCAGTCCAACCTAGCACCCAGCCCTAGCCAGTCAACCAGACCATGGCACTAAGTGCCCCAGCCAGGCTTTGCTTGAACACCTCCAGGGACAGTGACTCCACCACCTCCCTGGGCAGCCCATTCCAAATCCTGGGGGGAGCAGCAAGAAGGTGAGAAAAAAAAAGCAATGGGGTGGTCTGGGGATACTAAAGAGAGGGAGTAAGACATATTACTCTCAGGAGAAAGCTTAAGGGACACATCCAGCCCTGGCACAGGGGCCAGAAGATGGTGGGAAATGCACTCCTCCGTGCGGCTGCATGACCGCGCTGGGGCTGGGCCAGGATCCTCTGCCCGGATCTGATTACGAAACACAGCAGTGGGAACAGCCATTTTGTAGGTTCCAGGTGTGCAAGGCAGCAGCCTTTTGCTGTTCCCTTCTTTCTGAATGCAAACCTCCTTCCCTAACACCGTGCCACTGGTGGTGCTGGTTGCACAGCCAGGATTGAGCGGCTTGAGCGGCGCTTGAGCATTCAACTCTGGCTGGAAGCATCACACTGCCAAAGACCAAACCCCCAAAATATAGACCCCTCTGTCACTCAGAATAGAATTTTAGTGTATATATATATATTCACACAGAAGTTTTCAATAATAGGCAGCTTCAGGATTAGAATAGGACACTGGAATGGGCTGCCCGGGGAGGTGGTGGAGTCGCCGTCCCTGGGGCAGTCCAAGGCAGGACTGGACGTGGCACTTGGTGCCATGGTCTAGCCTTGAGCTCTGTGGTAAAGGGTTGGACTTGATGATCTGTGAGGTCTCTTCCAACCTTGGTGATACTGTGATACTGTGATCAGCTTTAAGTAAAAGCAGCCTGAGATCTGGCTGAGGACTGGAGTCACATTTTCCCCTTCATTTCTTTGTTTCATCTCGTTGCTCTATCCCTAATAATCCCTTTGGGTTGCCCCTGCCCGAGCAGAAATCTCTCAGAAAGCCATCACAAATATCCCAGCATCTTTTAACAATAAACTTTCAGGGAACAGAGATCAAAAAAATCAGTCACAATCATTTTGTTCTCTCCCCAATCCTCGCCCCCCTCCCCCCAAAAAAAAACCCCAACCCAACCCACACTGATTTTCTTTAAGCGATTGACTTCAGCTGTTCGAAGCAGAGGAAACTGATCCAAAGCAAATACAAAGCAGACAAAGTCTTTGCACAGCACTCATCCATTTTAAAGGACAACTGGCTTGCCCAGAAATGCTGCCAGGAGAAAGTCTTCAGCCTTCCAAAGCTTTCCATGAAGAGCAAGCAAGATCCACCACCACCATCACCACCCCTTCCTCCTCACCTGTGACATGAAAAGCTTCTTTTGCTCTAAAAACACTGCTTGCTTTCAGCCGTGGGAATCTCTTTTGCACAGGTTGGCCGTGCCTGGCGCTGCTTCTCCACACAGTTTATAGCTCCTCAGACTCGCCCTAGAGGTTCAGGCTCAAACATTAACAGCTTGGAGAACTATCGATTCTTAATGACTGGGTGTGGTATGAAACAGCAGCCCTGGAAGGAGACAGTGTTGCCCCAAGACCGTTTACAACCCTCAGTAGTGCTCTAT
Source organism: Pogoniulus pusillus (assembly GCF_015220805.1). Lineage (NCBI taxonomy): Eukaryota > Metazoa > Chordata > Aves > Piciformes > Lybiidae > Pogoniulus > Pogoniulus pusillus. The sequence continues at coordinate 28,036,506 of NC_087277.1, forward strand.
GCTTTGGGCTTTTCTTTCTGAATGCCTTTTTTTTTTTGAGTTGGTTTTGTGGGGTTTTGTTTCAGTGAGGCTATGAGAAATGAACAAGCAGGCCATGGGCTGGAGCTGCAGGGGAGGAAGCTATTGAAATCCAACAAGGACAGGTGTAGCATCTTTAGAATAATAGGATCATAGAATCAACCAGGCTGGAAGAGACCTCCCAGCTCATCCAGCCCAACCTAGCACCCAGCCCTAGCCAACCAATGAGACCATGGCACTAAGTGCCTCAGCCAGGCTTTTCACAGAATCACAGAACCATAGAATCAACCAGATTGAAAGAGACCTCCAAGCTCAGCCAGGCCAACCTAGCACCCAGCCCTAGCCAGTCAACCAGACCATGGCACTAAGTGCCTCAGCCACGCTTTAGCTTGAACACCTCCAGGCACAGCAACTCCACCACCTCCCTGGGCAGCCCATTCCAATGCCAATCACTCTCTCTGCCAGCAACTTCCTCCTAACATCCAGTCTAGACCTCCTCTGCCACGACTTGAGGCCGTGTCCCTTTGTTCTGTTGCTGGTTGCAACTGGGAGAAGAGCCCAACCCCACCTGGCTACAGCCTCCCTTCAGGTAGCTGCAGACAGCAATGAGCTCTGCCCTGAGCCTCCTCTTCTGCAGGCTGCACACCCCCAGCTCCCTCAGCCTCTCCTCACAGGGCTGTGCTCCAGGCCCCTCAACAGTGACTGGAAGAACAGCATTGATAGACATGATGGGTGCCAGGTTGGACTAGATGAGCTTGGAGATCTCTTCCAACCTGGTTCATTCTATGACTCTATGAAAAGACTGAATGAAGCACTCACTGCCATGGTCTAGTTGATTGTATAGGGATGGGTGATAGGTTGGATGGGATGACCTGGGAGGTCTCTTCTGACCTGGTCCGTTCTATGACTCTATGAAAAGTCTGAATGAAGCACTCACTGCCATGGTCTAGTTGATTGTATAGGGATGGGTGATAGGTTGGATGAGATGACCTGTGAGGTCTCTTCTGACCTGGTTCATTCTATGACTCTATGAAAAGACTGAATGAAGCACTCACTGCCATGGTCTAGTTGATTGTATAGAGATGGGTGATAGATTGGATGGGATGACCTGGGAGGTCTCTTCTGACCTGGTTGATTCTATGACTCTGTGACTGTATGAATTCTTCAGACTTTCTCAAAACAGGATGCAAGCAGTGAGTTATCTTTAGAGCACAGCTCAACCACCACAGTTTCCATTAAAATGCTAGAACCCACTGTTAATGATTTCAAAGTAAATATCATAAGGGGGAGGGAATTGAACTCCCTTGGCAATATGTTGGCTTTAAGTGATTTAGATGCAGATAAATTGTGTACTACTTTGTGAAGGAGCAGCACTTTCAGCAAGAAGTATAAATACCATAACATAAAAGTAGAACATTACAAAAATATAACTAGGATGCTCAGAGGGCTGCAGCAGCTCTGCTATGAGGACAGAATATGAGAGCTGGGGCTTTGCAGCCTGGAGAAGAGAAGGCTTCAAGGAGGTCTTATAGTGGCCTTCCAGTATATGAAGAAGGCTACAGAAAGGCTGGGGAGGGACTATTGACAAGGTCTTGTAATGACAGGACAAGGGGTAATGGGTTTAAACTGGCAGAGGAGACATTTAAACTAGATGCTAGGAGGAGGTTCTTTATAATGAGCATGGTGAGACACTGGCACAGGTTGCCCAGGGAGGCTGTGGAGCACAGAATCACCCAATGTGATCAAAGATCACATTGGGTGATTCTGTGCTCCACAACCTCCCTGGAGGTGTTCCAAACCAGGTTGGATGAGGCCTTGAGTGACCTGTTCTAGTGGGAGGTGCCCCTGCCTATGGCAGGGGGTGGAACTGGATGATCTTTCAGGTCTCTTCCAACCTAAACCATTTTATGACTCTATGAAACATTAAAAAATGCTCCACACCACCATATGATGTCACACAGACACATTCCTGATGTCACAGAACCATAGGATCATTGAATCAAGCAGGTTGGAAGAGACCTCCAAGCTCAGCCAGGCCAACCTAGCACCCAGCCCTAGCCAGTCAACCAGACCATGGCACTAAGTGCCTCAGACAGGCTTTGCTTCAACACCTCCAGGCACAGCGACTCCACCACCTCCCTGGGCAGCCCATTCCAATGCCAATCACTCTCTCTGACAACAACTTCCTCCTAACATCCAGCCTAGACCTCCCCTGGCTCAGCTTGAGCCTGTGTCCCCTTCTTCTGTTGCTGATTGCAACTGGGAGAAGAGCCCAACCTCCACCTGGCTACAGCCTCCCTGCAGGCAGCTGCAGACAGCAATGAGCTCTGCCCTGAGCCTCCTCTGCTGCAGGCTGCACACCCCCAGCTCCCTCAGCCTCTCCTCACAGGGCTGTACTCCAGGCCCCTCACCAGCCTTGCTGCCATTCTCTGGACACCTTCCAGCACCTCAGCATCTCTCTTGAATTGAGGGTCCCAGAACTGGACCCCCCATTTTCAGTCCCCTTCTACATGACAAGTGCAGATCAACTGGAGAGGTGATGCCATGTGGCTCTCAATTCACAGCCACCTACACACGCTAGGAGTTTGTCTTTCAGACCTCAGCCTCTCTGCTTGGAATTCCAGTTGTCAGGAAGCGTTCTATGGGGCTTAGAGTGAACATTGAAGGTGCCTGAAAAGCCTAATCAAATGCCTGTATCTTTCAAAGGCGTTGGAGGACTGGAGCCTGCTTCCACCCAAGATCCTTCTGCGGCTGAAATGGTTTCCCAGGCGCAGAGTGACCGCCTGCAGCCTGTTAACCACGCAGCCAAAAAGAAAACACCTCCCATGTCAAATGCATTACAAAGTCCAGGAGCACTCGAGGCTTTACAACAGTCATAACATGCTGCACCAGATAAAATCACAAGGAGGAAAGGAACTGGGCAGTGGGATTGGCTCCTGGAGCCAGCTGCTTCTCTGAGTGGCTGTGACGGAGAGAAGGCAAACGTCCAGGTGTTTGTTGTGTGAATCATTGTCCAAAGAGTCACTTTTTCCAGAAACAGCTTTTCTCATGTCATTACTCACATCCTTTTCACTCTTCCCATTTATCAGCTTTGTCATTCCTCCCTTGCTCCTTTTCTTTGTTTCCTGCTGGTTTGCTTTGACTCCCTGGCTCGCAGGCTCACAGGATGGCAGGGGTTGGAAGGGACTCAAGGAGATTGTTGAGTCCAACCCCGCTGCCACAGCAGGACCATAATCTAGCTCAGGTCACAGAGGAACACAGCCAGATGGGCCTTGAAAGGCTTCAGAGAAGGAGACCCCACAACCCTTCTGGGGAGCCTGTGCCAGTGCTCTGTGACCCTTACAGTGAAGAAGTTCCCCCTTGTGTTGAGGTGAAATCTCCTGTGCTGCAACTTACATCTGTTGCTCCTTGTCCTATCCCAGGGAGCAGCAAGCAGAGCCTGTCCCTCCCTCCTCTCTTGCCACCAACCCCCAGGTATTTATAAACATTTATTAAATCCTCTTTTAGACTAAACAGCCCCAGGTCCCTCAGCCTCTCCTCATCAGGCAGTGCTCCAGTACCCTCATCATCCTCACAGCCCTCCGTTGGATCTTCTCTGTCCCTCTTAAACAGGAGAGCCCAAAACTGAAGGCAGTACTCAAGGTGAGGTCTCACTAGGACAGAGTAGAGGCAGAGGAGAACCTCCCTGGATCTGCTGGACACACTCTTCTTAATGCACCCCAGGATCCCATTGGCCTTCTTGGCCAGCAGAGCACATTGCTGTCTCCATTCACCTGATGTGTCTCCATGTAGCTCTTCCACTTCCAAAACTAACAGGGCCTGTTTGACCTCAGCTTCTTTCCCTTTCTGCTTGTTTGGAATATATCTGCTTGCTGGATCTCTTAGGGCATGAGAATTTCACAATACCTCCAATATGTATGAAAATGAGCTAGCACCAGTGGAGGAAAAAGAAGTACAGCAAAGCAATGCTCAGCACAAACTCGAGTTTCAAGAAACTCAGCTTTCTGCTCCTCCAGCTCATTTACTTCTGCCTCCTGCAATCTCCCTGGTTGTAAACCATGCAAATAGTGACCACTCCTAGCCTCCATAAGCAACCTGTTGTACCTTCAGACAGCTGCTTATTCACATTGCTGTCCTCTGGATGCTACTCAGTCACTTTCCACCTCTGCTGCTGTGCTGTGCTCTCAGGTCCTCCCAGATAGGACTTCCCAATGATTTAACAAGGCCAAGTGCAGGGGTCTGCACTTTGGCCACAACAACCCCAAGCAGCACTACAGGCTGGGGACTGAGTGGCTGAGAGCAGCCAGGAGGAAAGGGACCTGGGGATACTGATAGATAATAAGCTGAAGATGAGGCAGCAGTGTGCCCAGGTGGCCAAGAGAGCCAATGGCATCCTGGCCTGCATCAGGAGCAGTGTGGCCAGCAGGACAAGGGAGGTTATTCTGCCCCTGGACTCAGCACTGCTCAGGCCACACCTTGAGTGCTGTGTCCAGTTCTGGGCCCCTCAATTCAAGAGAGATGTTGAGGTGCTGGAAGGTGTCCAGAGAAGGGCAACGAAGCTGGTGAGGGGCCTGGAGCACAAATCCTATGAGGAGAGGTTGAGGGAGCTGGGGGTGTGCAGCCTGGAGAAGAGGAGGCTCAGGGGTGATCTTATTGCTGTCTACAACTACCTGAGGGGACATTGTAGCAAGGTGGGGGGTGGCCTCTTCTGCCAGGCAACCAACAATAGAAGAAGGGGACACAGTCTCAAGTTATGCCAGGGTAGGTATAGGCTGGATGTTAGGAAGAAGTTCTTCACAGAGAGAGTGATTGGCATTGGAATGGGCTGCCCAGGGAGGTGGTGGAGGCACCGTCCCTGGAGGTGTTCAAGCAAAGCCTGGCTGAGGCACTTAGTGCCATGGTCTGGTTGACTGGCTAGGGCTGGGTGCTAGGTTGGACTGGATGATCTTGGAGGTCTCTTCCAACCTGCTTGATTCTATGATTCTATGACTCTATGAATGCTGCTGAGGACAGGCTCCCACAAAGAGTAGGAGCAGCTCCTGCCAATGCAGCTCTTACCAATGCACTTTTAAGTATTCAAACTATTAAATACTTAAGCATTTTAAATATTAATACTTAAGTGTTAGGTATTCTTAAGTATTTTTATCTCTGCTTACTTCCTTCCTTGTCATCTGCTGGCCAACATGGGACCTGTCTTTCTTCAGGGAAGCTCACAGGCCATTTCCACTCTGCTGAGGGCCATACTTCTTCCCTTCTGTTGCTGCTGTATGTCTCCAGCATATTTGTTTGGCTTCATTTGGAGGAGTCCATGACATCATCATAGAATCATCATAGAATCAGCCAGGTTGGAAGAGAGATCCAAGGTCATCCAGTCCAACCTAGCACCCAGCATGTCTGTTATATCAATGCTGTTCTTCTAGTCCCTGATGAGTCTTCTCCTAGCCACCCTTCAGCAGCCCCTCAACCACATGGTACCTTGTTCTTGGCTTGCATTGGCACTGGTGCTACCTCACAGTTCAACACATCCCTGCCAGGACTTCACTGAATCATAGAATCATAGAATCAAGCAGTTTGGAAGAGACCTCCAAGCTCATCCAGTCCAACCTAGCACTCAGCCCTGGCCAGTCAACCAGACCATGACACTAAGTGCCTCACCCAGGCTTTGTTTGAACACCACCAGGGACAGTGACTCCACCACGTCCCTGGGCAGCTGGAAGGACCTTGAAAGATCATCCAGTCCAGCCCAGCCCAATGCCAAAGCAAGATCACCTGTACCAGATCACTCAGGAACACTTCCAGGCAGGTTTTGAATTGCCTGGAGAAGAGGAGGCTCAGGGGTGACCTTATTGCTGTCTACAACTACCTGATGGGTGGTTGTGGCCAGGAGGAGGTTGCTCTCTTCTCTCAGGTGGCCAGCACCAGAATGAGAGGACACAGCCTTAGGCTGTGCCAGGGGAGATTTAGGCTGGAGGTGAGGAGAAAGTTCTTCCCTGAGAGAGTCATTGGACACTGGAATGGGCTGCCCGGGGAGGTGGTGGAGTCGCCGTCCCTGGAGCTGTTCAAGGCAGGACTGGACGTGGCACTTGGTGCCATGGTCTGGCCTTGAGCTCTGTGGTAAAGGGTTGGACTTGATGATCTGTGAGGTCTCTTCCAGCCCTGATGATACTGATACTGATACTGATACTGATACTGATACTGATACTGATACTGATACTGATACTGATACTGACTTGGGTGGACATACCCCAAGCTGGCTTTATCTGTAGGCACATGTAACCGCCCTCAAAGAAGGAAGCTGAACCAGCAGCACACCTGGCTCTGATGAAGCAGCTCCACTCCTGTTCCTAGAGAGGAATCTCTTTGAAGGCCTCAGTCAGCCTCATCCCTGCAGAAGTTGCCCTGCACATGTAGAGCTCTCAGCCATGGTCCCCATCTCCCCAGGCAGAGATGTCTGACCTCTCCCAACACACACAGGCAGTACCAGCTTGCCTTCTTCAGCCCTGACAGAGAAGCTAGTATTTGCTGCCATTAGGTCCTGGACCCTCTTAGGTGCTGAGCTAATGCTGTTAAACTCCTGGGCTATTAAACTTGCCCGGGTTAAGATGACAGATTTTAGTTTCCCTTTTGCTTCTTGCAAGCAATGACATAATGGAACCAAATGGGTCTAGTGCAATAAACAAAGCATACTCTGGAGATCACTTGTGTTTACACTCTCTATTGCAAGACCTCCAAAGGAGACTAAATCTTGACCTCTGTGCTGAAGCACAGGGAAATTCACTTTCTTTCAGCATGCTGATGTCCTCTAGCTGATTTTCAGTGCGCCATATACATTGAAGTTTATAAGAGTGAAGTTATGAACCTCATCTTTCAAAAGCCCCTTCTCCCCCCCCCCTTATATATGCAAAATGAGCAAAATTTCTACCTCATTCCTGTATCACTTAATAAGCAAAAAAGGATAGGATAGGATAGGATAGGATAGAATAGAATAGAATAGAATAGAATAGAATAGAATAGAATAGAATAGAATAGAATAGAATAGAATAGAATCAACCAGGTTGGAAGAGACCTCCAAGATCAGCCAGTCCAACCTAGCACCCAGCCCTATCCAGTCAACCAGACCATGGCACTAAGTGCCTCATCCAGGCTTTGCTTCAACACCTCCAGGGACAGCAACTCCACCAGCTCCCTGGGCAGCCCATTCCAATGCCAATCACTCTCTCTGCCAACAACTTCCTCCTACCATCCAGCCTAGACCTCCCCTGGCACAGCTTGAGACTGTGTCCCCTTGTTCTATTGGTGGTTGCCTGGGAGAAGAGCCCAACCCCCACCTGGCTACAGTCTCCCTTCAGGTAGCTGTAGACAGCAATGAGCTCTGCCCTGAGCCTCCTCTTCACAGATTCGGTTGTAACAGAAATATGCCCAGGAGCAAAGATTTTCCCTTCAAACAGAAGCAGAACTCAGGTGCTCTTCATTTCCCTTCTCTGCTCCTCAGAAATCACAGCCAGGCAATCCTCATGGACCCTGGGGCTCTAGGTCCTGGGTGTAAGGACAAACACTTTCATCCAAGCCAGGCACTCACATCCAGCCCTGTGCTTAGACTCTTACTGGTCCCCAGTGCTGTGCAGCTGACTGCTCCACCTCCTCACCTCCTGGGTTTGCCCTCCTGAGGCGTTTCACTCTCACTCTTAGCTGGGTCAGCACTGAGATCTTGGAGCTTTGGGATTGGATTCTACTCCATGTGCTCAAGAAAACAAGTCCACCAGTCCCTAATTTTTTTCCCTTATATCTGATTCTCAACTTATTGAAACATACTAATATTAAACATGTTGCAAGATGCATATGGTGCATGTGCATACATTAAATATCACAGTATCACACAGTATCACCAAGGTTGGAAGAGACCTCACAGATCATCAAGTCCAACCCTTTACCACACAGCTCAAGGCCAGACCATGGCACCAAGTGCCACGTCCAGTCCTGCCTTGAACAGCTCCAGGGACGGCGACTCCACCACCTCCCCGGGCAGCCCATTCCAGTGTCCAATGACTCTCTCAGGGAAGAACTTTCTCCTCACCTCAAGCCTATGTTGACTGAGTTACAAATTAAAGCCAAAATGAAATGCAGGGGGACCATACACACAAATCTGGGCAGCCCCCCAGCCCAGCTGGGATCCTGGAAAATCAGCCCTTGAATGAAAACATCTTCCCAACACCAGCAGAAGTGACTGGAAGTTGATGTCATTTGTCTCTGTCTGTCTTACCCATCCAGCCTTGAATATGGAATGAGTTTCTGCTCAGGCTCTGCTGTTCTTCACACAGAGAGTGATTTGCATTGGAATGGGCTGCCCAGGGAGGTGGTGGAGTCACTATCCCTGGAGGTGTTCAAGCAAAGCCTGGCTGAGGCACTTAGTGCCATGGTCTGGTTGATTGGCTAGGGCTGGGTGCTAGGTTGGACTGGATGATCTTGGAGGTCTCTTCCACCCTGGTTGATCCTACTCATGGTTTTTATGTTCCATTGTACATTTTCACTTAGTTAGACTAGAAGACCTTAGAGGAAAACTTGGATTTCTAGTCCTCTAAAAACAAAGAGTTGAAAACTTCTTCTAGAATTAGGAATATTATCTAACATATTTTGGTTTATTTTGTATATACCTTAACAAAACTATGGGGAAAGCTCTTTTGAAATGGGTGCTGGATATTTTCCAACAGCTCCTTCATTATAAATGCTTGTTTTAGAAATACTCAGCACTGGTCAGGCCACACTTTGAGTGCTGTGTCCAGTTCTGGGCTACTCAGCTCAAAAGAGATGTTGAGGTGCTGGAACATGTTCAGAGAAGGGCGATGAAGCTGGTGAGGAGCTTGGAGCACAGCCCTGTGAGGAGAGGCTGAGGGAGCTGGGGGTGTGCAGCCTGCAGAAGAGGAGGCTCAGGGCAGAGCTCATTGCTGACTACAGCTACCTGAAGGGAGGTTGTAGGCAGGTGGGGTTGGTCTCTTCTCCCAGTTGCAACCAGCAATAGAAGGGCACACAGTCTCAAGTTGTGCCAGAGGAGGTCTAGGCTGGATGGTAGGAGGAAGTTGTTGGCAGAGAGAGTGATTGGCATTGGAATGGGCTGCCCAGGGAGGTGGTGGAGTTGCTGTGCCTGGAAGTGTTGAAGCAAAGCCTGGCTGAGGCACTTAGTGCCATGGTCTGGTTGACTGGCTAGGGCTGGGCGCTAGGTTGGACTGGATGATCTTGGAGGTCTCTTCCAACCTGGTTGATTCAATGATTCTATGACTCTCTCTGCCCTGGCTGTGTAAAGCCAGCAACATGCATCAGTCCAGCACCCTCATCACAAGTTCAGTGAGTCCTTTAAAGGTGAGATTTACTGTTGCTAGGCTAATATAAACCTAAAAAATGGAGGGCTTGACTAGTGAAGATGAAACAGCTTCAGCCTGACAGTATATAACCAGCTTGTGCTGCTGGGATGAGCTGACAGAAATCCCACTCTTTCCCTAAGCAGGGATCAGGCAATCCTGGCTAACTTCCCTCTTGGTTTTCGCTCTTGTCTTCCCCCATGAAGACAATATTCAGACTGCCACTACCCTTTACATCACAGGGTGGAACTTTTACAGCCTGATAAGATACCAACTGGCTCCCCTGAGAACAGTACATCCCATAAATATTTATACCAGCAACTGCAAAAGCAAGGAGAGCAGCAAACTCCAGCTCCTGAGCAATTCTTACTGATAGCTGAGTTCCCAGACCACATTTCCCTAAACAATATCTGCCTTACCACCTCTGAAATGGCTTCCTTAAAGCCTTTGTGAAGAGCAGGGATGAATGGCAAGGGGATGAATATTTTCATTGGTTTTGACTACCAGGGAAGGTGCTTTTGTGTCTCAGTATCACATTCTGGGCTCATTTTAGCACATATTCTTTCCAGGGGAACTGCCAGATGGCCATAAATGTAATTCCTGCTGGGGAAAAAAATGTCATAAATCACTTCTGCTACCTCCTCTTTCAGCAGGACCATGAGGTCTGCTGCCTGCAGTCATCCCTCCCACTGAAAGTATTACAATCTCCCAGAGAAGTGGGAAAGCAGACAGTGAGGTGGGTTAGGAATTGGTTGCAAGACAGAGTTCAGAGGGTGGTGATCAATGGTGCCAGGTCCAGCTGGAGAGCTGTGACCAGTGGTAATCCTCAGGGATCAGTGCTGGGGCCAGTCCTGTCCAACATCTTCATCAGTGACATTGATGAGGGCACAGACAGACAGAGGCTGCTCAGCAAGTTTGCTGCTGACACCAAGCTGGGAGTCTTGACTGAGACAGCTGCAGGCTGTGCTGCCATCCAGAGAGACCTGGGCAGACTGAGAGCTGGGCACAGAGGAGCCAAAGGAGGTTCAAGAAGGACAAGGGCAGAGTCCTGCACCTGGGGAGGGATAACAAACTGCACCAGTACAGGCTGGGAGGTGACTGCTGGAGAGCAGTCCTGTGGAGAGGGACCTGGGAGTGCTGGTGGAGAACATCCATGGCACAGCAATGTGCCCTGGTGGCCAAGAAGGCCAATGGGATCCTGGGGTGTAATGGGAAGAGTGTGTCCAGCAGATCCAGGGAGGTTCTCTGCCCTCTCTACTCTGCCCTGGTGAGACCTCATCTTGAATACTGTGTTCAGTTTTGGGCTCCCCAGTTGAAGAGGGACAGGGATCTGCTGGAGAGGGTCCACTGGAGGGCTAGGAGGATGATGAGGGGACTGGAGGGCATGGCTGATGAGGAGAGGCTGAGGGCCCTGGGGCTGCTTAGTCTGGAGAAGAGAAGACTGAGAGGGGATTTGATAAATGTTTATAAGTATCTGAGGGCTGCCAGGAGCAGGGGACAGGCTCTGCTCACTGCTGCCTGTGACAGGACAAGGAGCAATGGGTGTAAGCCGCAGCACAGGAGGTTCCACCTCAACACAAGGGGGAACTTCTTGACTGTAAGGGTCACAGAGCACTGGAACAGGCTGCTCAGAGAGGTTGTGTGGTCTCCTTCTCTGGAGCCTTTCCAGGCTTGTCTGGATGTGTTCCTCTGTGATCTGTGTCAGATAGGATTGTCCTGCTCTGGCAGGGGGGTTGGACTGGATGACCTCCTTGGGTCCCTTCCAACCCCTAACATCCTGTGAGCCTGTGAGGTGCTAGAAGTTGACTTGAGCCTTGTAGGACTCTATTTGATTTCAGGCTCAAATCCCATGGCTCACATCACAACCCTGGATCAATGCTGAGCCTACCCTTCACCTATTGAAAAGCACTCCCATGCATTAGATGCCAAGCCAATCATAAACACACACACACACAATCTCACTTACTTCAATTACCTACTTTGGTGATCAAGCCCCAGTCACATAGATGAGCTTTTAGAGTTAAGACCCCTGGTCTACAAGAGAGGGCTGTGCACATTCTGTCTGGCAGCCACCTACAGTGAACATTATTTAAAGTCCTAATCCCTGTGCTGAGAATAGAAACTGCCCAAAATACAGCAGAGTTTTAACTTCTGCCAGCAGTGCATAACCAGCTTTCATTGGCACAACACCCAGAAGTTAGGACTTTGAGGGTCTATTTCTGTGACCCTGTGGTATTAGGCTGGATGTGCTTCATGTTCAATTCTGCATTTCCAAAGCTTGCACTGCAACCATTTGAGCTCCTTCCCTGCCTCATTTGTGACTGAGATGGAAATGCCTTCCTGAACACACACCTCTGCTTGTCTGACATTCATGGAAGTTCATGGAGGCACCGTCCCTGGGGGTGTTCAAGAAAAGACTGGATGAGGCACTCAGTGCCATGGTCTAGTTGACTGGCTAGGGCTGGGTGCTAGGTTGGACTGGATGATCTTGGAGGTCTCTTCCAACCTGGTTGATTCTATGATTCTATGATTCTATGATCACTGAATGTCCTCTCTCATCTCCCACTTTGAAGTCTCAAATTTGCCTCTGCCTCATTACCTTTCAAGTTAAAAGGACAGGCACTAAGTAAAGGGCAGTCAGAAGGACAGAAGGAGGGGAAATGGTTTCCAACTAGAGAAAGGGAGATTTGGATTGGATGTTAGGAGCAGGCTCTGCACCATGAGGGTGCTGGAACACAGAAATAGGTTGCTCAGGGACCTCTCTTGAGACATTCAAGGTAAGGCTTGGCTGGGCTTTGGGAAACCTGATCATATAATTGTAGAACCAACCAGGTTGGAAGAGACCTCCAAGATCAGCCAGCCCAACCTAGCACCCAGCTCTAGCCAATCAACCAGACCATGGCACTAAGTGCCCCATCCAGGCTTTGCTTCAGCACCTCCAGGGACAGAGACTCCAGCACCTCCCTGGGCAGCCCATTCCAATGGCAAATATTCAGGAGCTATTAAAGCAGTGGCCTTCAGCTGTGAAGTTCATCTATGGGGAAGGTTTGCCTAAATCTCTCCCTGCTGGCAGACTCTGAAGCTTTCTGGTGGCAGAGGCCAAGTTTCTTGTCATCCTCAGGTCTCTGCTACATGCTGGCATGGCTGGAGGTCACCTCCTGGGTTTGCCCCCCTGAGGTGTTTCACTCTCACTCTTAGCTGGGTCAGCACTGAGATCTTGGAGCTTTGGGGTTGGATTCTACTCCATGTGCTTGAGAAAACAAGTCCACCAGTCCCTAATTTTTTTTTCCCTTATATCTGATTCTCAACTTAATGAAACATATTAATATTAAACATGTTGCAAGATGCATATGGTGCATGTGCATTCATTAAACATGTGTATGTTGGTTGAGTTACAAATTAAAGCCAAAACAATATTCACCTACTGCTTGAGGAACATGCCTCCTGAAACACAGCAGGCACCACTGAGTCCTGCACAGGGGGCTAACATGACATCTTCCAACCACATGTGGCAGAAAACAAGGCAGTACTGCTCTCAGCATCTATGGGGTAACCTGAGACGTGTTGGTTAAGTAGTCATAGAATCAGAGTGTGGTTTGAGCTGGAAGGGCCCTCCAAAGGCCATCTAGTCCAAGTACCCCTGCAGTCAGCAGGGACATCCTCTAGATCAGGTTGTTCAGAGCCTGACCTTAATCATAGAATCATAGAATCAACCAGGTTGGAAGTGACCTCCAAGGTCATCCAGTCCAACCTAGCACCCAGCCCTATCCAGTCAACCAGACCATGGCACTCAGTGCCTCAGCCAGGCTTTGCTTGAACACTTCCAGGGACGGTGCCTCCACCACTTTCCTGGGCAGCCCATTCCAATGCCAATCACTCTCTCTGCCAGCAACTTCCTCCTAACATCCAGCCTAGACCTCCCCTGGTACAACTTGAGACTGTGTCCCCTTGTTCTGTTGCTGGTTGCAACTGGGAGAAGAGCCCAACCCCACCTGGCTACAATGTCCCTTCATATTTCCAGAGCTGGAGCATCAACTACCTCTCTGGGCAAACTGCTGCAGTGTTCCAGCACTCTCATGATGCAGAACTTGTTCTTAACATCCAATCCAAATGTCCTCTTCTCTCATTTCAAACCATTGCTCCTCATCCTGTCACTGCAGGCCTTTGGGAGCAGTCCTTCTGCAGCATTCTTGAAGCCCCCCTTCAGGCACTGGAAGGCTGCATTTAGGTTTTCCTGGAGCCTTCTCTCCTCCAGGCTGAACAAGCAGCCTGGCTGCTGTCTCACCTGTAGTCAAGGAACGTATCATGTATAAAACCAAGGGGTCATTCTTAACCCTGAGGTTGCTGTAAGCTCAGAGAAGCCTCTATTGCATGGCACTGCTTCTCCAGAGCAAATGTGAGTCAGCTTAGTGGATCTACACAGGATCTCATGGACTGAATCCATTTTGACTAGGGTTAGATAGCCTGAGCCATAAGTTACGGCAGAGGTTTGCCTGCACAACTCAGATGGAAAATGCTACTTGTCCAGAGGTGTTCTGTTTCTCCATTCACAGTGTCACAGTATCACAGCATCACCAAGGTTGGAAGAGACCTCACAGATCATCAAGTCCAACCCTTTACCACACAGCTCAAGGCCAGACCATGGCACCAAGTGCCACGTCCAATCCTGCCTTGAACAGCTCCAGGGACGGCGACTCCACCACCTCCCCGGGCAGCCCATTCCAGTGTCCAATGACTCTCTCAGGGAAGAACTTTCTCCTCACCTCCAGCCTAAATTTCCCCTGGCGCAGCCTGAGGCTGTGTCCTCTCCTTCTGGTGCTGGCCACCTGAGAGAAGAGAGCAACCTCCTCCTGGCCACAACCTCCCCTCAGGTAGCTGTAGACAGCAATAAGGTCTGCCCTGAGCCTCCTCTTCTCCAGGCTAACCAATCCCAGCTCCCTCAGCCTCTCCTCGTAGGGCTGTGCTCAAGGCCTCTCCCCAGCCTCGTTGCCCTTCTCTGGACACGCTCAAGCATCTCAATGTCCCTCCTAAACTGGGGGGTCCAGAACTGAACACAGCACTCATGGTGTGGTCTAACCAGTGCAGAGTACAGGGGCAGAATGACCTCCCTGCTCCTGCTGGCCACATCATTCCTGATGCAGGCCAGGATGCCACTGGCTCTCTTGGCCACCTGGGCACACTGCTGGCTCATGTTCAGGCAGGTATCAATCAGCACCCCCAGATCCCTCTCTGTCTGGCTGCTCTCCAGCCACTCCGACCCCAGCCTGTATCTCTGCATGTCTCAATGCAATATCCTGTGTGCTGAAGTGCAGAACACTTCCAAGCCTCAGCCACTGGAGATAAGAGCACAGCTTGAGGAAACTGTCAGATGACCCAGGTGAAACCATGACATGTGTCCTTTTTGTGAGGGAGAATGACATAACTCCTTACTCACCAATGAACCAGCAGACTCTTTTATGGCACTTTGTCCTTTCTTGCTGCACTGGAAAGGGTGCTGTCTCATCCTCCAAACGCCACTAGGGAGTGGCATCAGTTGGTCTGATAGGTTTTTTTTTTTTTGCTTTTTTTTAGTTTGGAAAAGCCCTTCAAGCTCATTGAGTCCAATCATGAGTTTCACATTCACAAGTCCTTGACCAAACCAAATCCCTCAGCACAACATCTAATCACTATCACAGTATCACCAAGGTTGGAAGAGACCTCATAGATCATCAAGGCCAACCACTGTGAATTGCTATGGTTGGAAAGGACCACCAGCATCAGCCAGTCCAACCTTCATCCCAGCAGCCTTCATCACCAGACCATAGCCTCCAGCACCACATCCACTCTCCTCTTAAACACCTCCAGGGATGGTGACTCCACCACCTCCCTGGGCAGCCTCTTCCAGTGCCTGACCACCTGCTCAGGAGAGAACTTCCTCCCAACAGCCAACCTAAACCTCCCCTGATGTAACTTGAGGCCATTTCCTCTTGTCCTGTCATTAGTAATGTGGGAGAAGAGACCAGCTCCAGCCTCACTGCAACCTCCTTTTAGGTAGCTGTAGAGGGCAATAAGGTCCCCTCTCAGCATCCTCTTCTCTAGACTAAACACCCCCAGCTCCCTCAGTCACTCCTCACATGCCATGTTTGCTAGAGCTCTCCCCAGCCTTGTCACCCCTCTCTGCACCTGCTCCAGCACCTCAATGTCCCTCTTATGCTGTGGTGACCAACACTGGACACAGTCCATGTCCTTCCCATGTTGAGGGCTTCAGAGCTGTATCTCCTGTGGCTAGAGAGCAGCCCTGAGGAGAGGGACCTGGGGATGCTGGTGGGCCAGAAGCTCAACATGAGCCAGCAGTGTGCACTTGCAGCCCAGAGGGACAACCAGGGCCTGGGCTGCATCAGGAGAAGTGTGGACAGCAGGGCAAGGAAGGTGATTCTCCTCTTCTACTGCACTCTGCTGAGACCCCACCTGGAACACTGCATCCAGCTCTGGAGCCCCCATTACAAGAAGGATGTGGACGTTCTGGAGTGTGTCCAGAGCAGGGCCAGGAGGATGCTCAGAGGGCTGCAGCAGCTCTGCTGTGAGGACAGACTGAAAGAGTTGGGGGTGTTCAGTCTGGAGAAGAGGAGGCTCCCAGGTGACCTTCCTCCGGCCCTACAAAAGAGCTGTGGAAGGACTATTTAGACTCTCAGGGAGTGACAGGACAGGGGGGAATGGAGCAAAGCTGGAGATGGTTAGGTTCAGGCTGGCTGTGAGGAGGAAGTTGTTGAGCATGAGAATGGTGAGAGGCTGGAGTGGGTTTCCCAGGGAGGTGAGTGAGGTCTCATCCCTGGAAGTATTTAAGGCCAGGCTGGATGAGGCTGTGGGCAGCCTGATCTAGGCTAGAATGTCCCTGCCCATGGCAGGGAGGTTGGAACTAGATGATCCTCGTGGTCCCTTCCAACTCTGACTGATCCTGTGATTCTATGATCTATGTCCTGGGCAAAATACACTTAACATCCTGCTAGACAGAACTGTTCTTTGGGATAAGATAGCTGAATGTGATTGTGTTATTCTCCTGAAAGCAGGGATGTTATTCTGGGGGCTTGTTTCTTTGCTGGGGAAAAAAAAAACAACAACAAACTCTAATACACACAACCCTGTGGAGTCTCCTTCTCTGGAGATATCCAAAACCCAATTGGATGTGTTCCTGTGTGATCTGGTTGTAGGTGATCCTGCTCTGGCAGGGGAGTTGGACTGGATGAGCTTTCAAGGTCCCTTCCAGCCCGTGACATTCTGTGATATGTAGAATCACAGAATCATAGAATGAGCCAGGTTGGAAGAGACCTCCAAGCTCATCCAGTCCAACCTAGCACCCAACCCTAACCAATCAACCAGACCATGGCACTAAGTGCCCGATCCAGGCTTTTCTTGAAGACCCCCAAGGACGGTGCCTCCACCACCTCCCTGGGCAGCCCATTCCAATGGGAGAGTGTACTTAATAACTGGGACAAAAGCTGTGCATTGAAACCTGGTTGTGTTCAAAGTAATGCTTGAAAGAGATGCTCAGTGAGTTTAGATGGAGCACAGCTTCCATGAGGGGTCTCATAAAACTGAGTGGGTAAAAAGATGGCAGGTGACCAGTCACCACTGACTGTGGGCTGAAAACAGTAACAGCAGCCAAATGTGTTGACAGGTATGGGACATAATCAAAGAGGGTACTGAAAGCAGGAAAGGAAATTGTGGTTCATCCCCTTCTCAGATCTGGGGTCTCAAAGTACTGTGTGCTGCAGCCTCTGCCTCAGGTAGAAGAGCATTAAAGAAGGAACAGAGAAGGGCAACTAAAAGCTAAGTGGTTGGAGCCTCAGGGGAAACACCAAAAGGTTTGTGACCTTTCAGTGTGGAGAGGCTGAGGGGGAAGTGACTCATAAATGCAGCTTCATAAAGCTGGTGGAGACAATGAGTGAAAGGTTTGTAAGGTCCTGAGCAGGAGCTCCTCTTGTGGCATTGCTTGTGCCTCTCAGAGACAGCACAGGGCTGGGAGCCCGACCAGTCCAAAGCAGTAAGGCTTTCTTCTCCCTGGAGCCTTAGACTCCTTTTTGACACTTCTCCAAGGGTGATCTGAAATCCATAGACCAAGGAGCATCAGATTGCTGTGCTGATGGAGCAGAGGATGGATTTCATGGGTAGAGAACTCATCTGGAGTCTAGGGGGGGGAGGCATATTTATTCCACCACCTCCCTAACCTGCAGGCTTCTTTACTGCAAGCCCTTTCCACACCTCATCTCTCAGCATCCTGAGGGGTACCTGGGAGCCTGACATGCTCCTACCAAGGTTCTTTTGCACTTATTGATGCTTTGTATCGACACAGCTGCAGTGGGCAGCTCCATTCCTAAGGCTGCACATCCCAGCCACACAGCAGAGATGCCAGAGAAGCTTCTCCAGCAGAAGTCCATGTGATAAAGTGTTTTACACATATTCTGGTGGGTCTGGGTGGCTCCCAAGGACAACTGCCAGCAAAAATCCTGCCATGGGTGCTAAGGAACCATCCCAGTCCCCAGTGCCTTACTTAGAAATACGACCAGACTGCATCAAGGGGAGGAGGAAAAGGCAAAGAAGATTGAAACTGCAACTAAAAAAGCAACTCAAGTGATATTATGGTGGCAAAGACTGAAAATACCCTATTAGGCATCACTCAGTGATTCAAAACTGTTTAGAGAGGAAATGTGTCCTGAGCAGCTTCAGAGTTGTGAGTTGCAGAGATGCACACAGGCTGGTGAAAGCCACAGCTCGACACAGAAATAGCATCCTGGTCAGGCAAAAAAATGGCTGAGGTCTGTTCTGAGCTCAGTGGGATTTAAGCAACTCAGTGATACCCACACAGCATGAGAGGAAAATGGGTACAGAAGTCAGCAGAGCTGAAGGTGCTGATTGTAGAGTTACTGAGGTACAGAATGTGTCTGCTTCCTCCCTCTGCCCCAGCCCTCTGCAGCTCACATTAGGGAGGCTTGGCTGAGACAGCTGCAAGCTGTGCTGCCATCCAGCAAGACCTGGACAGACAGAGCTGGGCACAGAGGAACCAGATGAGCTGCAACAAGGACAAGTGCAGAGTCCTGCACCTGGGGAGGAATAACAAACTGCACCAGTACAGGCTGGGAGGTGATCTGCTGGAGAGCAGCCCTGTGGAGAGGGACCTGGGGGTCTGGTGGAGAAAATCCATGGCAAAGCAGTGTGATCTTGTGGCCAAGAAGGCCAATGGGATCCTGGGGTGCATTGGGAAGAGTGTGTCCAGCAGATCAAGGGAGGTTCTCCTCCCCCTCTACTCTGCCCTGCTGAGACCTCATCTTGAATACTGTGTTCACTTTTGGGCTCCCCAGTTGCAGAGGGACAGGGATCTGCTGGAGAGGGTCCAGTGGAGGGCTATGAGGATGATGAGGGGACTGGAGGGCATGGCTGATGAGGAGAGGCTGAGGGACCTGGGGCTGCTTAGTCTGGAGAAGAGAAGACTGAGAGGGGATTTGATAAATGTTTCTAAGTATCTGAAGGCTGCCAGGAGTGGGGGACAGGCTCTGCTCACTGCTCCCTGGGATAGGACAAGGAGCAATGGATGTGAGTTGCAGCAAAAGAGGTTCTGCCTCAACACAAGGGGGAACTTCTTGACTGTAAGGGTCACAGAGCACTGGCACAGGCTGCCCAGAGAGGCTGTGGAGTCTCCTTCTGTGGAGCCTTCCAAGGCCTGTCTGGATGTGTTCCTCTGTGGTCTGTGCTAGATTGTGTGGTCCTGCTGTGGCAGGGGGGTTGGACTGGATGATCTCCTTGGGTCCCTTCCAACCCCTAACATCCTGTGAGCCTGTGATTAGCATCACCACAACCGCTGCTGTTAGGAGTCCTTTCTCCTGTTTATATCTGAACTCCAAACAGTCCCAAATTAACTCTGCTCCACCATTTTCAAAGCTTTCAGGCCAAAGCCAGGCTCATACCTGAGGGTAAAGCCCACTGTGCATGCATTGCTGTTGTTGAAAATGTCTTCCTTTCACTGGCCTGCAGCTTATCAGTAATTCTGCCACATCCAACAGCACTTCACATCCCCCAAATCCTCATGGTACCACAACAACCAATCAGTCCTTAGCACACTTTGGTCCCAAGTAAAGTAAACCTCCCTTCTTGCAGTTAATCTGTCATCATTAAATTAATTAAAGCTGGGCACAGACCCTAATTTCTCTTGCTGATCTGATCTATCTTCCTAAAAAGAGCTTTTTATAACAGCTATTATACTATAATTGGCATTTTGTGTGTTCTTAGATTATTCCTCTTCCCCCCCCCCCCTTCCTGTCTTTATTTCATTTGGACTCTCTGAGTTTTGTCATTTTGGCCTTGGTGTGCTCACTGCTGTGACTCATGGATTCCACTGCTACTGCCAGATCCCCAGGACCCAGCACTGTAATTGTCACATCAGGGTCTGGCAGTGCAGACCTGACTTAGTAAATAGGCAGAGCGGTGATTAGAACTGCTGATTGATCCATCCCACAGCTTTGGACACTCACATCTGAGATGAACAGATAGATTCTGCATATGAAGAGCCTGAAATGTCAGCAGTTCAGATTTAATTAGCAGATTAAATTAGTTCCAGGTACACTTGAGTACTGTGTCCAGTTCTGGGCCACTCAATTCAAGAAAGATGTTGAGGTGCTGGAAGGTGTCCAGAGAAGGGCAACAAGGCTGGGGAGGAGCACAAACCCTGTGAGGAGAGGCTGAGGGAGCTGGGGGTGTGCAGCCTGCAGCAGAGGAGGCTCAGGGCAGAGCTCATTGCTGTCTACAGCTACCTGAAGCGAGGCTGTAGCCAGGTGGGGTTGGGCTCTTCTCCCAGTGGCAACCGGCAACAGAAGAAGGGGACACAGCCTCAAGTTGTGTCAGGGCAGGTCTAGGCTGGATGTTAGGAGGAAGTTGTTGGCAGAGAGAGTGATTGGCATTGGAATGGGCTGCCCAGGGAGGTGGTGGAGTCTCTGTCCCTGGAGGTGTTGAAGCCAAGCCTGGCTGAGGCACTTAGTGCCATGGTCTGGTTGATTGGCCAGGGCTGGGTGCTAGGTTGGACTGGATGAGCTTGGAGGTCTCTTCCAACCTGGTTGATTCTATGATTCTATGATTCTAGCTGTCATATATAGTAACCTTCTCTTAGTTGAATATCTGATGATGACCAGCTAACTTCATGGCTCAGAATCATCTCCCAAGGTAGAGAAGAAAGCTCTAGCTGTTCCTCTGCACCCAGCTTGCTGGAGCCATGCAAATCATGTCAGAGACTAGGTCCCGTTTGGGTGAAGCCTTTCAGGAGCACAGCTCAGGCCTTGCAGCCCTGGGTAAACATACAGTGCATAGGACCAGGCAGACCAGCAGGCCCAGAGCAAGAAAAGCCCGGAAATATGCAGAGAGTGGATCCCCAGCACCAAGTCACTCACTCCGCATCCAAAGGTCATATAGTAACAAGCCCCAGTACTACCTGAGCAAACTGGAAGGAGACAAGTGAGGGCACAAACATTTACTAGATCAGCATAGAATTATAGAACATCAGGGGCTGGAAGGGACCTCAAAAGCTCATCTGGTCCAGCCCCCCTGCCAGAGCAGAATCACCCAGAGCAGACCCCACAGGAACCCATCCAGATGGTTCTTGAATGTGTCCAGAGAAGGAGACTCCATAAGCTCCCTGGGCAGCTTTCTATGGTACCACGTCTGCATCAAGTGATGCTGTGGACATGAATCCTGCTTACTCCCAGAAGTCTGGATGGCCAACTTGGACAGTTTATATGTCTTCAAAACCTGCTTGCTTTAGATCTGTTTTAGATTTCACAGAATTGCTTAGACTGGAAAAGCCCTTTGAGCTCATCAAGTCCAATCATGAGTTTCACACTGACAAGTCCTAGACCAAACCAGATCCCTCAGCACAACATCTAATCACTGTGAATTGCTATGGTTGCAAAGGACCACCAGCATCAGCCAGTCCAACCTTCATCCCAGCAGCCTTTATCATCAGACCATAGCCTCCAGCACCACATCCACTCTCCTCCTAAACACCTCCAGGGATGGGGACTCCACCATCTCCCTGGGCAGCCTCTTCCAGTGCCTGACCACCTGCTCAGGAGAGAACTTCCTCCCAACAGCCAACCCAAACCTCCCCTGATGTAACTTGAGGCCATTTCCTCTTGTCCTATCATTAGTAATGTGGGAGAAGAGACCAGCTCCAGCCTCACTACAACCTCCTTTTAGGTAGTTGTAGAGGGCAATAAGGTCCCCTCTCAGCCTCCTCTTCTCCAGACTAAACACCCCCAGCTCCCTCAGCTGCTCCTCATAGGTCATGTTTGCCAGAGCTCTCCCCAGCCTTGTCACCCCTCTCTGCACCTGCTCCAGCACCTCAATGTCCCTCCTGTATTGTGATGACCCAAACTGGACACAGTACTCAAGGTGTGGTCTGACAAGTGCTGAGTACAGGGACATGGTCACCTCCCTTCTCCTGCTGGTCACCCCATTGCTGATCTGGACCAGGATGCTGGCCTGTTTGCTCCCTAGCCTGACAGCTACACAACAGACTATATGATGGCTGTACTCAGCTATGCTTTCAGTTCCTGAAGCTGATCTTTAAGATTTGTTTCATTTGTGCATTTTTCTTTCCATTCTAGTGTAGGGGGAAAGGATCTGAGAGCTCAAAGGTTCTGGCAACTGATATTGGAGTGAATGTCACTCTAGACTGCTCTGGGTCATCCTTGAGCTGCGTGCTGAGAACTGGGAGGCATTTGTTCAACATCCTGCTTGTGTTCTGCTCAAAACCTTGTTTCTGTTCCTGTCAGCAGTTTACTCTAGATGAGGAATTCCCTTAAAGGGAGAACTGGTTACTACACGGGTAGAGAGTCATCCTGCAACACTGTGTTTAACCCCTAGAGAACAGCCTTGGCCACAACAACCTGAAGCAGGGCTGCAGGCTGGGAACAGAATAGCTGGAGTGCAGCCAGGCAGAGAGGGACCTGAGGGTGCTGATAGAGAGTAGCTGAAGATGAGGCAGCAGTGTGCCCAGGTGGCCAAGAGAGCCAATGGCATCCTGGCCTGCATCAGGAGCATTGTGGCCAGCAGGACAAGGGAGGTTATTCTGCCCCTGTACTCAGCACTGCTCAGGCCACACCTTGAGTGCTGTGTCCAGTTCTGGGCTACTCGGTTCAAGAGAGATGTTGAGGTGCTGGAACATGTCCAGAGAAGGGCAACAAAGCTGGTGAGGGGCCTGGAGCACAGCCCTGTGAGGAGAGGTTGAGGGAGCTGGGGGTGTGCAGCCTGCAGCAGAGGAGGCTCAGGGCAGAGCTCATTGCTGTCTACAACTACCTGAAGGGAGGCTGCAGCCAGGTGGGGTTGGGCTCTTCTCCCAGTTGCAACCAGCAACAGAACAAGGGGACACAGTCTCAAGTCGTGGCAGAGGAGGTCTAGACTGGATGTTAGGAGGAAGTTGCTGGCAGAGAGAGTGATTGGCATTGGAATGGGCTGCCCAGAGAGGTGATGGAGTCACTGTAGTCATCACAGCCCCATCTGCACATGAGGGATACCCTGCACATAGCTTTGGGGCTGTGGGTAAGTTGTTCTGTGATCCTAGGGGTGCCAAGTAGCCTACGTTCAGGGATGTAAGGACATGGAGCTGTTGGAGAGGGTCCAGAGGAGGCCACAGAGGTGATCAGAAGGCTGGAGAACCAACTCGGTGTGGAAAGGGTTGGTGAGAGAGAGTTTGGGGCTGTTCAGCCTGGAGAAGAGAAGGGTCCAAGCAGACCTTAGAACAGCCTTCCAGCACCTGAAGGGGGCTACAAGAAAGTCTGTAAGGGATTTTTAACAAGGGCTTGTAGTGACAGGATGAGAGGGAATGGATTGAAGCTTGAGGAGGGCAGATTCAGACTGGACATTAGGAAGAAATCCTTTGCAGTGAAGCTCATAGTGACAGGATGAGAGGGAATGGATTGAAGCTTGAGGTGGGCAGATTCAGACTGGACATTAGGAAGAAATCCTTTGCAGTGAAGCTCATAGTGACAGGATGAGAGGGAATGGATTGAAGCTTGAGGAGGGCAGATTCAGACTGGACATTAGGAAGAAATCCTTTGCAGTGAAGCTCATAGTGACAGGATGAGAGGGAATGGATTGAAGCTTGAGGAGGGCAGATTCAGACTGGACATTGGGAAGAAATCCTTTGCAGTGAGGGTGATGAGACAGTGGCTTGGGTTGCCGAGGGAGATCATGGATGCCCCCTCCCTGGGTGTGTTCAAGGCCAAGCTGGGTAAGAGTTTGGGCAACTTGATCCAGTAGAAGTTGTCCCTGCCTATGATGGGGGTGGATGGGGTTGGAACTAGGTGACTTTTCAGGTCCCTCCCAACCTACACCACTCTCTGAAGCTATGAACCTGCATTATGCAGAAATATTGTCCCAGCCCCCAAAAATATTTCCTCAACTTGGAAAAACAAAATAAGCTCTTAGAGATTTCCCAGTTAGGATAAAGGCAGTCATAGATTTTATTTCTTTTATTACAATGCACAGAAGTAAAAACTCTCAGATCTGAAAAACAAACAAAAACCCAAACAAACAGATAGAAAACAGTAACAAAATCAATGTTGTTCTCTTAAGAAACTTGGTAATAAATAAGATTTCCCCTCCACAGTGAAATGCTTGGTATTTTGCACAACAATAAATACAGCATAGCTCTGGCATAGAGAAAGGCCAAGGCTGGATAGGAGGAGTCCACCTGGTTCCTTAACATAGTTCAGGTGGTTTGTAAAGGTTTGGCATCCTGCACTCCATCAGCTTTGAAGCAGATCACAATTGAGTTTTCCTCTCGCTGTGATGTTTTTATTCAGTGGTCCCACAGTAAGAAAAAGAGAGGGAAATTAGATTAGAGGGTTTCTCCTTCCAATAGGATTTGTTTTCAGAGAGCCTTGTAAACTCGTGAAACCCAACTGGAGAGCAGCCCTGTGGAGAGGGACCTGGGGGTCTGGTGGATGACAAGTTCCCCAGGGCACAGCAGTGTGACCTTGTGGCCAAGAAGGCCAATGGGATCCTGGGGTGCATTGGAAAGAGTGTGTCCAGCAGATCAAGGCAGGTTCTCCTCCCCCTCTGCTCTGCCCTGGGGAGACCTCATCTTGAATACTGTGTTCAAGTTTTGGGCTCCCCAGTTGAAGAGGGACAGGGATCTGCTGGAGAGGGTCCAGCAGAGGGCTAGGAGGATGATGAGGGGACAGGAGGGTGTGGCTGATGAGGAGAGGCTGAGGGCCCTGGGGCTGTTTAGTCTGGAGAAGAGAAGACTGAGAGGGGATTTAATAAATGTTTCTAAGTATCTGAGGGCTGCCAGGAGTGGGGGACAGGCTCTGCTCACTGCTGCCTGGGGTAGGACAAGGAGCAATGGGTGTAAGTTGCAGCACAGGAGGTTCCACCTCAACACAAGGGGAACTTCTTTACTGTGAGGGTCACAGAGCACTGGCACAGGCTGCCCAGAGAGGTTGTGGAGTCTCCTCCTCTGGAGCCTTTCAAGGCCTGTCTGGATGTGTTCCTCTGTGATCTGTGTTAGATAGGATTGTCCTGCTCTGGCAGGGGCGTCGGGCTGGATGATCTCCTTGGGTCCCTTCCAACCCCTAACATCCTGTGAGCCTGTGAACCCCGGAACTGAAAAGTGTTTTGGTGCCTATTCTACAAGCTGCAGATTTAGTTTCTCCAGCTGTGGGTGCTCAATCCTGACCAGCCAAGTGGCAAAGGCCTCCTCTCCAGTCAGTTCAGCAATTCTTTCCACAGCCCTTTCAAAAGCAATCCCAACAGCAAGAAGACAGAGCGAAGACTGACTTCAAGTCACGACTGGTTTGAGGTTCTTCACACTATGACGAGGAGAAATAAGGAAGGTATATTCCAGAACGCTTCCCACATTAACTTTGGGGCATTCTGGTCTGTACTTTTAAACCTACCCACAAAAACAAATATCTAGGGGGAGGGGTGGAGGGGATAAAAGAATGAAAAAAGAATGAGAGAGAGGTTCCCATGCACTGTGCTGTTCTTATGCCAGCACTTATCACCGCAATCACAGCTGTGACCCTAAAGTCACTTCGATAGCCCAATCTAATATAGATTGATCGATTGTCCCACCACACCCTTAGGCAATGGCCGCGTAACGCCGCAAGCTCTGGCGGAGCCCAGCGCCCTTACAGAACAGATAAGTCGTGGCAAGACTTGGACTTGAGTTTGAAGGCCATGTTCTTGTTGTTCTTGGCAACTATCTTGCCCCAGAACCTCCTGGCTTTCTTGGGGATGCTCTCCCTGCGTTTCTGGTAGGCCAGCCGCTTCTCGTTCTTCTCCTTGCTGTCCCTGCGCAGCCGCACCTGCCGCACGATGCCCTCGAACAGCTCCCGCACGTTGTGCTGCACGGCCGCAGAGGTCTCGATGAACTTGCAGTCGAACACCACGGCGCAGGCTCGGCCCTCTGCAAGGCGGCAAGGCGGAGACGTTAGCGGGCGGCGCGGGCAGGGGCGAGGCGAAGCGGCCACGTGGCTGCCGCGCGCGCGGCTCGGCCGGGGCTGCCCAGGGAATCCCTCCCGCCTCATGTAGACAGGGCTAGGGAGGTTATTCTGCCCCTGGACTCAGCACTGGGCAGGCCACACCTTGAGTGCTGTGTCCAGTTCTGGGCTCCTCAATTCAAGAGAGATGTTGAGGTGCTGGAAGGTGTCCAGAGAAGGGCAACAAAGCTGGTGAGGGGCCTGGAACACAAACCCTATGAGGAGAGACTGAGGGAGCTGGGGGTGTGCAGCCTGCAGAAGAGGAGACTCAGGGGTGATCTTATTACTGTCTACAACTACCTGAGGGGACATTGTAGCCAGGTGGGGGGTGGCCTCTTCTGCCAGGCAACCAGCAATAGAACAAGGGGACACAGGCTGAAGTTGTGCTGAGGCAGGTCTAGGCTTGCTGTGAGGAGGAAGTTGTTGGCAGAGAGAGTGATTGGCATTGGAATGGGCTACCCAGGGAGGTGGTGGAGGCACTGTCCCTGGAGGTGTTCAAGCCAAGCCTGGCTGAGGCACATAGTGCCATGGTCTGGTTGACTGGATAGGGCTGGGTGCTAGGTTGGACTGGATGAGCTTGGAGGTCTCTTCCAACCTGGTTGATTCTATGATTCTATGATAAGTCTTTAATCACCTAGGGCTGCCTGCTCAGCCCAGGGTTCATTTGCTCTGGGTCAGTTGCGCCTTTTGGTGCAGCTCAGTCCTCTCCCTCAGCAGTGAAGGTTGCTGGGGCTGACTGACTTGCACCAAGACTCTCCAGAGCTGAGAGGTCAGCTGTGACTCAAAACCACTTGGTAGTGTGGGCAGACTCCTTTGAGTCACATTGAAGGGCAGACTCCCATGAGTTATGACAGCACAGCACAGGAGGCAGGGGCCAGTCCTCCTCCATAGATCATGGGAGTAAACCAAGGTCACAGTATCACAGTGTCACAGTATCATCAGGGTTGGAAGAGACCTCACAGATCATCAAGTCCAACCCTTTACCACAGAGCTCAAGGCCAGACCATGGCACCAAGTGCCACGTCCAGTCCTGCCTTGAACAGCTCCAGGGACGGCGACTCCACCACCTCCCCGGGCAGCCCATTCCAGTGTCCAATGACTCTCTCAGGGAAGAGTTTTCTCCTCACCTCCAGCCTAGATCTCCCCTGGCGCAGCCTGAGTCTGTGGAGGCAGGGGCCAGTCCTCCTCCATAGATCATGGGAGCAAACCAAGGTCTTGGGACTGAAGCGGCTTTGGTGTGAATAGACACACTTACAAAGCCCTTAAACAAAGGCAAAACTCTGCCCATGGCTGAAGAGGCACATCTGAAATCACAGATCTTATTCTTAATTATGGGAGCCTAAACTAAACCTCACAGGAGTTTGACTCAAGCCAGTGTCTGCTGTCATCTGCTGCCTGTGAATTCATCACCAGCATGATTAAAGTGACAGGAACGAGCCTGCCATCTTCCTAAAGACTTCTCAAGTGGGGTAGAGAGGAATTTGAAGGCAAATAGGCATCCCTGGGCTCCTGATGATCTACTTCAACTCAAACTCTTCACGTGGGCCAACTGTGACACAGGCCAGAGCAACCAAAGAGGGTAAAGAAAACCTCTCTAGATGATTGGGAAAGAGGAGAATGGAAAAGCTACAGAGAGGAGAAAACGCTGAGCAGAGGAAGCTGTGTTTCTGATGGGCCTAGATGAGATCATCTAATGAACTGTTGTGTGTTATGTTGTGTCACCTACACCTCAGAGAAGACTCTCCAAGAGGAGATTTTACTGCCTGCAGATCTTGAAAGCCAGAAGAAGCTTGCCCAGTAGGTCTGTCTGTTGGGCTTAGTTGTTACTCATTTGTGTGCAGCAAAGGGAGGGCTGCTTCAGCATCCCAAAGCAAGTCAGCAAGGAGACCTCTCCTGCAAAGCTGCACGGTCCCTGCCCAGGCTAGAAGAGCATAGGGTGAGAGGGAATCTCAATGCATCAGGGAGGACAGAGAACTGGTTATAAAATCTCAATGCATCAGGGAGGACAGAGAACTGGTTATAAAATCTCAATGCATCAGGGAGGACAGAGAACTGGTTATAAAACAGAGATAATCTTTTACAGCAGAATAAAGGGGGCTAAATATGTACTGGAAATCAAAAAGGTTTCCAGCTACCAGAGGAGTCATCTGCTGCTGTAGTTTCACACTAGGAGCTGAAAGGGAAGAAATTCGAGCTGCTTTTATGATGGGACTTAATAAATCCA
The DNA here is from genome assembly GCF_015220805.1 of Pogoniulus pusillus. NCBI lineage: Eukaryota > Metazoa > Chordata > Aves > Piciformes > Lybiidae > Pogoniulus > Pogoniulus pusillus. The sequence goes on from NC_087277.1 coordinate 28,064,606, forward strand.
AGAAAAGGATTATCTGACATATAACAGTATTACCCAGGGGGTGTTAAGGATCTGGCAGATCTCCTCCCAGCCTCCTGCCTTCTGTTCCAGTCCTCCTCTTTTATTGCCCAGTTCTGCACACAGTGAGCTACATCAGTCAGAGCTCTGCATCTCTTAAACCTGAGGGGGACTTACAGGAAGGCTGGGAAGGGACTGTTTAGAAGGGTTTGTGGTGAAAGGCTCACAGTATGTTAGGGGTTGGAAAGGACCCAAGGAGATCATCAAGTCCAACCCTCCTGCCAGAGCAGGACCACACAATCTAGCACAGATCACAGAGGAACACATCCAGACAGGCCTTGAAAGGCTCCACAGAAGGAGACTCCACAACCTCTCTGGGCAGCCTGTGCCAGGGCTCTGTGACCCTTACAGTAAAGAAGTTCTCCCTTGTGTTGAGGTAGAACCTCTTTGGCTGCAACTTACACCCATTGCTCCTTGTCCTATCCCAGGGAGCAGTGAGCCTGTCCCCCCCACTCCTGGCCAGCCCTCTCCTCCAGAGGAGAGGGGCAATGGTTTGAAACTGGAGCAGGGCAGATTTAGGTTGGACATCAGCAGGATTTTCTTTACAGTGAGAGTGGTGAAATACTGGAACAGGCTTGCCAGGGATGTGGTTGAGGCCCCAGTCTCGGAGACATTCAGGATCAGACTGGATGTGGCCCTGTGCAGCCTGCTGAAGTTGGAGGGCAGGAGGGTTGGACAAGATGACATTTGAGAGTCTCTTCTAACTCTAATGCAATCTGTGACTGTCTTTCAAAAAGCTACTAGATGAAGCTCCTATGAAGAGTTATCTCCACCATTTCCCTTACCTGCCACTGAAACTTCCCGGCACCTGACAAGGTCACTTTTGTTGCCGACCAGAATAATGGGGATGTCTTCCTTCTGGCGTGCCCTGCGGAGCTGTATCCTGAGCTCAGAGGCCTTCTCAAAGCTTGCTCGGTCTGTGATGGAGTAAACAATCAGGTATGCATCTCCCACTTGCATGCAGTGGTCTCGAATCCATTCTCCCTCACGCTGTTTGAAAGAAAAGGTCAGGCATTGTTAGGCTCAGAGCAGGTTTTCCTTGGAAAGCATAACACTGGGGGGTCCAAAGACATTCACAGTATCCCAGTATCACCAAGGTTGGAAGAGACCTCACAGACCATCAAGTCCAACCCTTTACCACAGAGCTCAAGGCCAGACCATGGCACCAAGTGCCACGTCCAGTCCTGCCTTGAACAGCTCCAGGGACGGCGACTCCACCACCTCCCCGGGCAGCCCATTCCAGTGTCCAATGACTCTCTCAGGGAAGAACTTTCTCCTCACCTCCAGCCTAAATCTCCCCTGGCACAGCCTGAGGCTGTGTCCTCTCGTTCTGGTGCTGGCCACCTGAGAGAAGAGAGCAACCTCCCCCTGGCCACAACCTCCCCTCAGGTAGCTGTAGACAGCAATAAGGTCACCCCTGAGCCTCCTCTTCTCCAGGCTAACCAATCCCAGCTCCCTCAGCCTCTCCTCGTAGGGCTGTGCTCAAGGCCTCTCCCCAGCCTCGTCGCCCTTCTCTGGACACGCTCAAGCATCTCAATGTCCCTCCTAAACTGGGGGGCCCAGAACTGAACACAGCACTCAAGGTGTGGTCTAACCAGTGCAGAGTACAGGGGCAGAATGACCTCCCTGCTCCTGCTGGCCACACCATTCCTGATGCAGGCCAGGATGCCACTGGCTCTCTTGGCCACCTGGGCACACTGCTGGCTCATGTTCAGGTGGGTATCAATCAGCACCCCCAGATCCCTCTCTGTCTGGCTGCTCTCCAGCCACTCTGACCCCAGCCTGTATCTCTGCATGGGGTTGCTGTGGCCAAAGTGCAGCACCCTGTTGCAATTGGAATGGCTACAGTTTCAATCAGAGTTACACTCAGAGCAATTCCAATGCTGTGATGCTATGAATGCTCCACCACCAAGGAGGGCAAAGCTTGCCCCATATGATTCATTGCACAGGCTTTAGACTGGAATGAAAGTGGCCTGGGAATATGGCTTGAATGTTCTGGGTTGTTGTTAAAACAAAACAAAGAAGGCTTCAGCTTCTCAGGCTCACCCTGCAGAGCCATTAGGCATGCTTGGCTTGGTGGCAAATCTCATCTCTCTCTCGAGGCTGTGGCCAGCCTGATCTAGGGTAGAGTGTCCCTGCCCATGGCAGGGGGCTTGGAACTAGATGATCCTTGTGGTCCCTTCCAACTCAGACAGATTCTTTTCTCTGATGCTGAAGTATGGAAAGCACCTACTTGGCTTTGCCAAATGTATCTAATTTTGATATCAGTAATCACTCGCATGCACTTTTCCTTTGGTATTCAACTAGAACAAATAAAAGTACCTTGTTGTCCCACATGTCCAGCAGTATAATGGTTGCACCTTCCCCATCCACCATCAGGGTTCTCTCATATGTGTCTTCTGGAAAGCAAAACAGAAAGGTTGGGAAAATATTGACCTGGGCAGCCTGCTCTAGTTGGAGGTGTCCCTGCTGACTGCAGGGAGGTTGGATAAGATGACCTTTAAGAGTCCCTTCCAACCCAGTGCAATATGGGACTGTTTAGAAGGGCCTGGGGTGAAAGGCTGAGGGGCAATGGTTTGAAACTGGAGCAGGGCAGATTTAGGTCAGACATCAGCAGGGAGTTCTGCACAGTGAGAGTGGTGAACAAGAGGACACAGCCTCAAGCTACGCCAGGGGAGATTTAGGCTGGAGGTGAGGAGAAAGTTCTTCCCTGAGAGAGTCATTGGACACTGGAATGGGCTGCCCAGGGAGGTGGTGGAGTCGCCGTCCCTGGAGCTGTTCAAGGCAGGACTGGACGTGGCACTTGGTGCCATGGTCTGGCCTTGAGCTCTGTGGTAAAGGGTTGGACTTGATGATCTGTGAGGTCTCTTCCAACCTTGGTGTGTGTGAAATGCTGGAACAGGCTGCCCAGAGATGTGGTTGAGACCCCACCTCTGGAGACATTCAGACCTGATGTGGCCCCGTGCAGCCTGCTGTAGCTGGAGATAGAATCATAGAATCAACCAGGTTGGAAGAGACCTCCAAGATCATCCAGTCCAACCTAGCACCCAGCCCTATCCAGTCAACCAGACCATGACACTAAGTGCCTCATCCAGGCTTTTCTTGAAGACCCCCAGGGACGGTGCCTCCACCACCTCCCTGGGCAGCCCATTCCAATGCCAATCACTCTCTCTGTGAAGAACTTCTTCCTAACATCCAGCCTAGACCTACCCTGGCACAACTTGAGACTGTGTCCCCTTGTTCTATTGCTGGTTGCCTGGGAGAAGAGGCCACCCCCTACCTGGCTACAATGCCCCTTCAGGTAGTTGTAGACAGTAATAAGATCACCCCTGAGCCTCCTCTTCTCCAGATGTCCCTGCTGAGTGCAGAGGCGTTGCCCAAAATGCCTTTTGAGGGTTCCTTCCAACCCGATGCAGCCTGTGAATATTATTTTGTGACACCACATACACTACAAAACCCAAGCAGCTGAACATGGGTAATTTGATCACAGTTATAATTATTGAGCCTCCTTTCATGCTGGCACACATTCAGTTCTTCCCTCATGTCCATCAACACCGAACCTGCCCTCTCCTCATTACTGCTTGCCTTACTTTCCATGATATATGAAGGAGGCTGAAAGATCAGGAAATGAAACATTCATTATTTTGGCTGATACTCTCTTTATCTTGTGTGGAGGGGGAAGGGGGTGGGGGTGGGGGAGATAGAAGCAGTAGAAGAAATAAGCAAAGGCTGAACATTTGCCCCATGGGAGCAGCAGAGTCCAGCCAGGCTGAGTAATGGAAAATATTTGCTTTCGCTTCAGCGGGGACAGTTTACGGGTGAGCAGTCACTGCTGCTGAGAGCCACGCAGCCAGCAGCCTGCTCAGCCACCAGGGCAGACAAGAGCCACTGAGTTTTAGACAGGCTGAGTCTCTGCTGTGTCCTAGTTCTCTCCCCTTTCACGGTTTCCCACGTTGCCTTTGATGTCAAAAAGCAAAGGAATCGTCAGACCACAGGAGCTCAGTTTATTCTGTACTGAGACCACAAAAGAATCATAGAGTCATAGAATCAGCCAGGTTGGAAGAGACCTCCAACATCAGGCAGTCCAACCTAGCACCCAGCCCTGTCCAGTCAACCAGACCATGGCACCAAGTGCCCCATCCAGTCTTTTCTTGAACACCTCCAGGGATGGTATCATAGTACCATAGTATCATCAGGGTTGGAAGAGACCTCACAGATCATCAAGTCCAACCCTTTACCACAGAGCTCAAGGCTAGACCATGGCACCAAGTGCCACGTCCAGTCCTGCCTTGAAATGCCCCAGGGACAGCGACTCCACCACCTCCCCGGGCAGCCCATTCCAGTGTCCAATGACTCTCAATGGTGACTCAAACACCTCCCTGGGCAGCCCATTCCAATGGCGTACCTAGATGATAACCCCCATGTGACCAAGTCCTGCTCAGATTTGAGGGGTGGCTGTGCCCAATCATAATTTCAATCAATCCTTGCTGTGAATTCTTGGTCTGGATCTAGTTCCAATACTTATCTTCCATTTTGACCCCCCTCAAACCTGATTTGGATCAGCGATAAAGGGTTTGGATCCCATCCCTAGTCTTGGGCAGTGAAAAATGTTAGCCTTAGGGCTTCATATATTGGTTTAGGTTGGAAGAGACCTTGAACATCATCTAGTTCCAGCCCCCTTGCCATAGGCAGAGACACCTTCCACTAGATCAGGTTGCCCAACAACCATACCACCTCTCACTGCAGTATTTATTGGCTCTGTCCTACCCACGCTTTTAGGTACCCATCCCTAGTCTTGCATGGCTGGGCAGTGAAAAATGCCAGCCTTAGGGCTTCATATATTGGTTTAGGTTGGAAGAGACCTTGAATATCATCTAGTTCCAACCCCCTTGCCATGGGCAGAGACACCTTGCACTAGATCAGGTTGCCCAACCACCTCTCACTGCAGTATTTATTGGCTCTGTCCCACCCATGCTTTTAGGTACCCATCCCTAGTCTTGCATGGCTGGGCAGTGAAAAATGCCAGCCTTAGGGCTTCATATATTGGTTTAGGTTGGAAGGGACCTTGAATATCATCTAGTTCCAACCCCCTTGCCATGGGCAGAGACACCTTCCACTAGATCAGGTTGCCCAACCACCTCTCACAGTATCACAGTATCACAGTATCATCAGGGTTGGAAGAGACCTCACAGATCATCAAGTCCAACCCTTTACCACAGAGCTCAAGGCTAGACCATGGCACCAAGTGCCACGTCCAACCTTGCCTTGGCTCTGTCCCAGACACCCTTTTAGGTACCCATCTCTAGTCTTTCATGGCTGGGCAGTGAAAGATGTCAGCCTCAGAGCATCTGATTCATATATTGGTTTAGGTTGGAAGAGACTTTGAATATCATCTAGTTCCAACCCCCTTGCCATGGGCAGAGACATCTTCCACTAGATCAGGTTGCCCAACAACCATACCACCTCTCACTGCAGTATTTATTGGCTCTGTCCCACTCACGCTTTTAGGTACCCATCCCTAGTCTTGCATGGCTGGGCAGTGAAAAATGCCAGCCTTAGGGCTTCATATATTGGTTTAGGTTGGAAGGGACCTTGAATATCATTGAGTGCCAACCCCCTTGCCGCGGGCAGAGACATCTTCCACTAGACCAAGTTGCCCAACAATCATACCACCTCTCACTGCAGTATTTAATGGGTCTGTCCCAGCCACCCTTTTTGCCCCATAAGAAACTTCTGCCAGGCATTGATGGAGTGAACCTTCCCCTAAATTGTAATTAGTGCCTTTCCTTGGAGCCAGGAATCTACATCCACGTGAAAGAATGAGCCCAAATTAGCACACATTCAAAACAAAATCAGAAGCAGCCCAGGCTTGAGACAACTTCAAGTGGTGAGATTAAAAAGACAGAGCTAATCAATAGGAGAGGCTTTCCTTGCAGACCCAATAGCATGGCCCTTGTGTTCATGTTCTTAATCTTAACAGGCAGTAGCAAAGCCTGTCCAAAAAAGCAGCTGTATTCCCTCTGTGAGTTGGCTGCCCTGAAACCATCCTGTCAAGCAATAAAGTTTCCAGTTTGCAAAGCTAAACTTTGGAGAATGGTTTCTTCAACTGGCCAAGCATCTGTGGGAACAAGCTCCACAAACAGCAGAGGACAACAGCCAGAGGCGTCCTTCTCTGGAAAGGGATTTTTCCTAAGGGTGTGTAGAGACAGCACAAGGGGGAGTGGTTTGAGGCTGAGGGAGAGCAGGGTTAGACTGGAGCTTAGGAAGAAGTTCTTCAGTATCCGGGTGCTGAGACTCTGGAATAGGCTTCCCAGGTGGATGTTCTCTCTCTGGAGGTGATCAAGTTTGGATGAGGCCTTGGGCAAACAAGTGTAGTTGAGAGGTGTCCTTACCCATGGCAGGGGGGGCTGGTGTAGATGATCTCTGAGGTCCCTTCCAACCTGAGCCATTCTATAATTCTCCACTCAGTTGCAAATGTCATAGAATCAACCAGGTTGGAAGAGACCTCCAAGCTCAGCCAGTCCAACCTAGCACCCAGCCCTATCCAATCAACTAGACCATGGCACTAAGTGCCTCAGCCAGGCTTTTCTTGAAGACCCCCAGGGATGGTGCCTCCACCACCTCCCTGGGCAGCCCATTCCAATGTCACCACACTCCCTGACAATACCATGGCCAAATGCTCGTATTGAGCACTCATCTGTACCTTGGTCAACCCTAAGGAACTTCCATGGGCTATAAGTCACACCAAAAGTGAGCAATTAATGAATGCCATGCTCATTTCAAAGCTGACAATGGGGGGAAAAAAGCAGAGATAACAACAGCAAGCTTTCCAACACCTCAGCAGGACTGGACCTGAAAATCTGTTGCTGCTTTGCTCCAAGCAATATCCCTGGGAGAGCCAAGGAAGGAGGAGAGAAAAGAGGAAAACTGTCTGACAGGGGTGTGCAAAGCAAATCAGCTGCAATTTCTGACTGCTCACCCTGCTCTAGTTTCCTCAGGGGAACTTCTATCAGTTCATAGAGAACTCCTCAAGCTGAGGAGCAGATGGGATCATGGGGAGCATTTGTGTTAGAAGCTGAAGGCAAAGGACACTTGAATAGCTAATTCAGAGTGACCTCACCCTAGGGAGTTTCAGATCCCTCAAAGGCACAAGTGTCTGTGCTTTCAGCCAGTGGCAGCAGGCAAGGAAAAGGTGGGTCTGACCTTCCTGATGCTGGGCTATATTATGTCCTGGGGAAGGCCTCTCCTATCCTCACAATTAAAGACATGAAAAGCTGTCTTGAAGGCTGGAAGAGAAGCCCAGGATCTCTCTGTGCTAACACATTGCATCAAGGGAGCAGAGGCAGGGGAGGGAAGGGATGTGGGAGAGGTGAGAGAATTCCTGCACAGCCACAAGCAAAAGCAGTCAGCAGCATGGGCAAGCTCCAGAGTGGACAGAGTCTGTGTCCTCAGAGCCACAACAGGGTTTTGTTGTAGCACAACCCTTCCACATCCATATCTTTGCAGCTCCTAAGCTGGTGCCTCAGCCTCACCTTTTGCCTGATCTGACCTTTGGGATTAAAGAACACTTAGCAATCGTAAAGAAAGCAGAGGAGGATAACAAGGGAGAAAGATCAAACAAAACCCTGCACTTTGTGCCTGGTTTTAACCCATTTCAGCAACAGGAATTTTCCTGCACTGCTGAAGGACCTGATTTTCTCTTGGAGAAATCCATGCTGTGCAAAGCAACACGGAATGAGGAGGAGGAGACAGATTTCACTCAAACTCCAAAATGTCTGTGCTGGGACAACAGAGTGACAGAGCTGACTTCTAATGCCAAATGTTCTGGAGGTGGCTGAAGGACTCAGTAACACCTTTGCTAATTTTCTTCATTAATTATTTGTAAGCATTTCATGCTTGTAGACCATGAGGATCTTCTGTTGTTTTCTCTCCCCTCCAGAATGCTGGAGTCAGCTATGAGGACCCTCATCTGGTTTTGTCTGCCCTCCAGAATGCTGGAGTCAGCCATGAGGACCTTCATCTGGTTTTGTCTGCCCTCCAGAATGCTGGAATCAGCCATGAGGACCTTCATCTGGTTTTGTCTGCTCTCCAGAATGCTGGAGTCAGCCATGAGGACCCTCATCTGTTTCTGTCTGCCCTCCAGAATGCTGGAGTCAGCCATGAGGACCTTCATCTGGTTTTGTCTGCCCTCCAGAATGCTGGAGTCAGCCATGAGGACCTTCATCTGTTTCTGTCTGCCCTCCAGAATGCTGGAGTCAGCCTCTTGGGACTGGCCTGAAAGCTGATCCAACCTCTTGTGGAGTCAGGAATGAGGTAGTTTCCAACAGGTATTTTAGGATTAAAAAGCATGGGAATCTGAAAATGTTCACTTTCAGAGGCTTCCAATCACTGATGGCAAGTGTCTTCTCTTATTTTGCTTTCTGGTTTTCCTAAGAGAGCTCATAGAATGGCTTAGGTTGGAAGCGACTTTGGAGATCATCTACTCCACCCTCTCCACCACGGGCACATGCATGACTCGAACCAGTTTTGCTCATCAGGTCCAAATGTTTATTCCCTCACTTTTTGATTAAATATCCTCTCTGTTTCCCCTGGGCCATCTACTTCCAGCAGGGCTGATTGGCAAGCACACAGTATCACAGTATCATCAGGGCTGGAAGAGACCTCACAGATCATCAAGTCCAACCCTTTACCACAGAGCTCAAGGCCAGACCATGGCACCAAGTGCCACGTCCAGTCCTGCCTTGAACAGCTCCAGGGACAGCGACTCCACCACCTCCCCGGGCAGCCCATTCCAGTGTCCAATGACTCTCTCAGGGAAGAACTTTCTCCTCACCTCCAGCCTAAATCTCCCCTGGCACAGCCTGAGGCTGTGTCCTCTTGTTCTGGTGCTGGCCACCTGAGAGAAGAGAGCAACCTCCTCCTGGCCACAACCTCCCCTCAGGTAGTTGTAGACAGCAATAAGGTCTCCCCTGAGCCTCCTTTTCTCCAGGCTAACCAATCCCAGCTCCCTCAGCCTCTCCTCGTAGGGCTGTGCTCAAGGCCTCTCCCCAGCCTCGTCGCCCTTCTCTGGACACGCTCAAGCATCTCAATGTCCCTTCTAAACTGGGGGGCCCAGAACTGAACACAAAAGCAAGCACAAGCACCCCACAGGACACGAGGACCTACCTCCCAACACCTCACAGTCACTGTCGATGCTGTCGTGCACCCCTGCAAAGATGTTGGCTAGCGAGGACTTGCCCACGCCGTGCTCCCCGATCAGCACCACCCTGTAGCAACTGCTGCCAGACTCCGAGGAGATGACAGAGTCAGAGGACTCAGAGGACCAGCTCTTCCTGTAGTACTCATCAGGGCTGATGGTGTAGCGTTTCTGTGGGTTGTACTTGTTGGAGTCTTTCTGGACCAGCAGATTCTTGCCGTCGGCAGGGATGCTCCAGCGCTGCTGCTGCTGCTGCTGCAGGCTGTTGTGGGTGCGACGCATGGTGACGTTGTTGAGGGTCATTGTTCACCCCTGCTTAGAAGTGGGCAAGTTGCAGGTGTCAGGTTTAGAAATGCATGAAACAACTCTCCTATCAGTGGCATGGTGAGAGGCTGGAATGGGTTGCCCAGGGAGTTGGTTGAGGCCCCATCCCTGGAGGTGTTTAAGGCCAGGCTGGATGGGGCTGTGGCCAGCCTGATCTAGGATAGGGTGTCCCTGCCCATGGCAGTGAGGTTGGAACTAGATGATCCTTGTGGTCCCTTCCAACCCTGACTGGTTCTATGATTAGCTTCAAGACAGCCCACCCTGACCTTCTGTAGGTATCCAGTGTACAACAGAAGAAAAGCCCTGTTTCATAGGTGCTGGTACACAAAGAAATATATCCAGTTAGTGAGTCATAGGGGTGATACCATCTTCATGTGCTAAATCCTATCTCTTTAACCTTTACAAGCTCATGGCTGTGCTAGGTGAAGCCCAGCCATAGGGAGAGTGAGGCATTGCTGTGCCTCAGGAGGAGAAGAAGGAGTGATGCTCACCAAAGCTGTCCTACACAGCAGCTGCCTCCCTGCTGGGAGGCAGCCTATGGTACTTACAACACCTGCAGCTACTGCTGCCCATCCTTTGTGTATAGGTGTATGGTGGTGAACAGAGGCACCAGTTCCAGTACCTCAGGTGAGAGCTGAACCATAGAACTGTTTCTGTTGGAAAGATCTCTGAGATCATCAAGTTTAACTGTCAAACTAAGATCACCACGGCCACTAAACAATGTCCCCATGGTTTCTTGAACACTTCAGGGATGGTGACTCCAGCACCTCTCTGGGAAGCCTGTTCCAATGCCTAATCACTCTTTCAGGAAAGAGATTTTTCCCCTAATCTCCAACTTAAATCTCCTCTGGTACAATTTCAGGCCATTTCCTCTCATTCTCTCACCTGGTACTAGAGAGAAGAAAGCAACCCCCACATCACTGCAACCTACTTTTGAGTGGTTGTAGAGAGCAATGGGATCTCCCCTTAGCCTCCTCTTCTCCAGACTAGACTCAGTTAGTTCAGCTGCTCCTCACCAGACCTATTCTCAAGACCCTTCACCAGCTCCTGAAATGCTCCAGCAACTCAATGTCTTCCTTCCAGGGAGAAGCAATAGTTCCTTCATCCAGTTTTTCCTGCTAGAAGTGCATCCAAACTAAATTGTGTGCTAAAGAAATCACAATTTGAAAGCTACAGTATAGTTTCATGCCTTCTAATCCAAGTTTTCCCTCTGAGAATGACATAAAACAACTAACAATCAGCAGTGGGAGTCAAACATTGTCATTCTCCAGCTGCTGTGCAAAAGAACTTTCTACATATCTGGTAGAAAGAATTAGTGCCATAGAGAGAAGTAAAGATCACACATGGTGACAAGAGAAGTTGCAAAGGGAAGGGAATCCTTTGGTTTGTTGCCACTCATGTAAATGGAATTTACATCTGGAAAACCTGGCAACTCATGACTCAAGACTGTTAGGCTGGAAGCTGTGACAGCCTGAGTGGAAGAGAGGAGCTGGCTGCTCAGCAGTCAGTGGAAGAACATTTACACAGGGCTTGTATGATGTAGGCTGGTTTAGAAGCTTCAAGCCCTTGTGCAAAGGGTTGGATTCATTTAGCTGAATAGAGCCTAAAGCTTTGAGCTATTTTAAACACTTCCAGGGATGGGGATTCAACCTTGGTCTAGTGTCTGAGAACCTTCTTAGTGGCAAAGTTTCTTCTAATATCCAACCTAAACCTCCCCTGGTGCACCATGTAGAATTGTAATCATAATAATCATAGAATCAGCCAGGTTGAAAAAGGCCTCCAGGATCATCCAGTTCAACCCAGCACCCAGCCCTGTCCAGTCAGAGAATCATAGAATCAACCAGGTTGGAAGAGACCTCCAGGATCATCCAGTCCAAGCTAGCACCCAGCCCTATCCAGTCAACCAGACCATGGCACTAAGTGCCACAGCCAGGCTTTGCTTCAACACCTCCACGGACAGTGACTCCACCACCTCCCTGGGCAGCCCATTCCAGTGCCAATCACTCTCTCTGCCAACAACTTCCTCCTAACATCCAGCCTAGACCTGCCCTCACGCAGCTTGAGACTGTGTCCCCTTCTTCTGTCCCTGGTTTCCTGGGAGAAGAGCCCAACCCCACCTGGCCATAGCTTCCCTTCAGGTAGTTGTAGACAGCAATGTTCTGTCCTATTGTCCTATCACTTGCTACTAGGGAGAAGAGACCCAAACTTCTGGGAGAGCAGCAAGGCACCACTCACTGCACCCTTAGACCACCCTTAAGTGACATAGGAGCCACCCAAGCCTTGCTATGATGGGGTGGGTGGATTTGGGTCTTGTCTTTGGCTGGGTTAGCAAGGGAAGGCTGCTTTACACAGTAGTAAAAGGCAGGACACAGTCAAGTGCGAGGAGGTGCAGGTTGCAGCCAGCACAGGAGGGAGCGCTGGGAGAAACAGCTCAGAAATGTACTGCCCTTACATCAACAACTTCATTTACTGCACACTCAGCTAGAGAGGTTCACTCTCTTTATCCAAGCACGCTTCTGAGTCACATTTTCCTCAGCAAACTCTCTTTTGCCTTGCTTAGAGGCAGAAAACAGCGATGCCATCCTCATGGACCACCAGCTACCGTTTTAATGTAATTGCTTTGAGGCATTCCTAGCTGCTAAGGTGACACTTAGACATTCTGCTTTCTGCCCCCAGAGCTGATATTTCTCAGCTCTCTTCTCCATAGTAATAAACAGGCCAATAGTCTGTAAAATGCACCCAGCCCCTTTTCAAACCTGCAACAAGCAAAACAAGCACAGCAAAGCATCAGAACGTACAAACTGCTGCTCCTCTTCACAAAGCTGACTGCAACCTGTGACCGAAGGCACAGTAGGACAGATAGACAGAGCCAGAACTCTCCAGCTGGGCTGATTGCAATGTTTTCTCCATGATGCACAGTACTTGGGGTAGAATGAGATCATCTGCATGGTTCTAGCCACAGTAACTTTGTCAGCAAGAAACATCCCTCAACTAGAAAGCAAGCACTGCACAAAGCAGCTTCGTAAGCAAGGTGAAACAGTTGCTGCAGGGGAACTTTAAGATGCATTTCTTACCTTGCAGGTTAAGGCAAACGTCCCTCAACTAGAAAGCAAGCACTACACAAAGCAGCTTTGGAAGCAAGGTGAAAGAGTTGCTGGAGGAGAACTCTAAGATGCATTTCTTACCTTGCAGGTTAAGGCAAACATCCCTCAACTAGAAAGCAAGCACTGCACAAAGCAGCTTTGGAAGCAAGGTGAAAGAGTTGCTGCAGGAGAACTTTAAGATGCATTTCTTACCTTGCAGGTTAAGGCAAACATCCCTCAACTAGAAAGCAAGCACTGCACAAAGCAGCTTTGGAAGCAAGGTGAAAGAGTTGCAGGAGGCAAACTTTAAGATGCATTTCTTACCTTGCAGGTTAAGGCAAACGTCCCTCAACTAGAAAGCAAGCACTGCACAAAGCAGCTTTGGAAGCAAGGTGAAAGAGTTGCTGCAGGGGAACTCTAAGAAGCATTTCTTACCTTGCAGGTTAAGGCAAACATCCCTCAACTAGAAAGCAAGCACTACACAAAGCAGCTTTGGAAGCAAGGTGAAACAGTTGCTGGAGGAGAACTCTAAGATGCATTTCTTACCTTGCAGGTTAAGGCAAACGTCCCTCAACTAGAAAGCAAGCACTGCACAAAGCAGCTTCGGAAGCAAGGTGAAAGAGTTGCTGCAGGAGAACTTTAAGATGCATTTCTTACCTTGCAGGTTAAGGCAAACATCTCTCAACTAGAAAGCAAGCACTGCACAAAGCAGCTTTGAAAGCAAGGTGAAATAGTTGCTGGAGGAGAACTTTAAGATGCATTTCTTACCTTGCAGGTTAATTCAGCTCTGATTCAAAGAAGAGAGCCTAACTCACAAGCAGCAACAAACAGCCACTCACTAAGCAGTCACAGAGAAGCCTCTTGTAAGTTTTCACCCGTTACAGATTTCCACCCTTCATTAAACAAAGCCAGAGGAGTCCCTAGCACACATCACATTCCAAGTTCAGACTGATCTTGATAGCCCACAGCTGCATTTAGCTGTCTGAGTCTCCAAGACCAATAGTAAAAGTCTGTGTCAGAACCAGTGCTGCCTTACTTCTGCCAGGCTCCTCCGGGCGCTCAGCTCCTCCGCTGGCGCTGCCCTTTCGCTCTGCGCTGAGCTGCTCCGCCGAAGTAAATCCTCTACTGCTTTGGGGCTGCCTCTTTAATTCTCTCAGCAAACCTGGTTTATATTAAGCCCATCTGATCAGAGACAGGGCTTTTCCGTGACGTGGTTGGCTTTGCCATACAACAGCCAGCCCCCAGCTGGGAGGAAGCAGACATGCAGAAGAGAAAGGAGAAAAAAAACAGAAAGGGAAGATAAAACAAACCCCCCCCCCCCCAAACCCAAAACCAACTTGCAAACAGTCTCCAAAGGCTTACTCAAAAATCATATGATTTACTGTTACCAGTAAAATAAACACAGTGCATTGAAAACAGGAAAGTGGAGGAAAGAATTAACCCAGGCCACTGTGCCTGGCTCAGATGTGATCCAAATTAACGGTGCTTAAACAAATAGATGCGTTCAAACTGAATGAGTTTCATCAGTGCATCAAATGCAGTCAAATGTGGCCTTTCAGGATCTGAAGGGGGCCTACCAAAAAGGCTGAGGAGAGACTTTTTAGGCTCTCAGGGAGTGAGAGGACTGGGGGGAATGGAGCAAAGCTGGAGATGGGACTGGATGAGGCATTTAGTGCCGTGGTTTTGTTGGCTGGATAGGGCTGGGGGATGGGTTGGACTGGATGATCCTGGAGGTCTCTTCCAACCTGGTTGATTCTATGATTCTATGAGAGTGGTGAGAGCTTGGAATGGGTTGCCCAGGGAGGTGGTTGAGGTCCCATCCCTGGAGGTGTTTAAGGCCAGGATGCATGAGGCTCTGGCCAGGCTGATCTAGGCTACAATGTCCTTGCCTATGGCAGGGAGGTTGGAACTAGATGATCCTTGTGGTCCCTTCCAACTCTGACTGATCCTGTGATTCTATGATCTATGTCCTGGGCAAAATACACTTAACCTCCTGCTAGACAGAACTGTTCTTTGGGATAAGAAAGCTGAATGTGGTTGTGTTATTCTCCTGAAAGCAGGGATGTCATTCTGGGGGCTTGTTTCTTTGCTGGGAAAAAAAAAACAACAACAAACTCTAATATACACAACCCTGTGGAGTCTCCCTCTCTGGAGATATCCAAAACCCACCTGGATGTGTTCCTGTGTGATCTGGTTCAGGTGATCCTGCTCTGGCAGGGGGGTTGGACTGGATGAGCTTTCAAGGTCCCTTCCAGCCCCTGACATTCTGTGATTCTGATTTTCTCCAAGGGACTGCAGCCAGTTTCCTGAATGGCATTGTCAGCTCTTGCTGCAGCTGCAACCCTTTGCTCCCCCATCCAGCTACCAATCCAGCCTCACTCCAGCTGGGTGGTGGCATTTGAAAGCACGAAGTCTAGAGAAAGTCAGAGCACCACTGTGCTGATGTTGTCCACACAAAGGACAGAAAAATAACTCACAGGTTGAATCAGGTTGGAAGGGACCCTCAAAGGGCACCTTGGCCAAGCCCCCTGCACTCAGCAGGGACACCTCCAACTACAGCAGGCTGCACAGGGACACATCCAGCCTGATCTTCAATGTCTTCAGAGATGGGGCCTCAACCACATCTCTTGGCAGCCTGTTTCAGGATTTCACCACTCTCATTGTGCAGAGCTTCCTCCTGATGTCCAACCTAAATCTGCCCTGCTCCAGTTTCAAACCACTGCCTCTCACCCTGTCACCACAGGCCCTTCTAAGCAGTCCCTCTCCAGCCTTCCTGTAGGTCCTTGTCAGACATTGAAATGTAACCCTAAGGTCTCCCCAAAGCCTTCTCTTCTCCAAGCTGAACACCCCCAATTCTTTCAGCCTGCCTTCACAACAGAGGTGCTGCAGCCCTTTGAGCATCAATGTGCACGTCACAAACCTAGGGTCTGCTTCTTAAGATGTTACAAATTCATAGCTTGCTGGCAGAACAAATACTGCCAGAAGGGAAAAAAACCCATCCAATTGTGTGCTGCTGGCTGAAACCACTAACAATGGATGCAAAATACTTCTTGGGTAACAAATGAGCACTGACAAACTCTCACAGAACTTCTGAGTGTGGCTATCACAACTTCAGTGCAGATATGTGAGCACTCTGTAGTCAGCTCTCAATTGACCAACCCCTGGGTTAACTGGGAGCTCAAAACCAAGCTCCTGCACCTTCCTTTTACAGCTACAATCTCCTAACTACTCTGTCACCATCTGAATCTAAGACATGCTTGATTCTCATCATAGAATCACAGAATCATAGAATCATAGAATCAACCAGGTTGGAAGAGAGCTCCAACATCATCCAGTCCAACCTAGCACCCAGCCCTAGCCAGTCAACCAGACCATGGCACTAAGTGCCTCATCCAGGCTTTGCTTGAAGACCCCCAGGGACAGTGCCTCCACCACCTCCCTGGGCAGCCCATTCCAATGCCAATCACTCTCTCTGTGAAGAACTTCTTCCTAACATCCAGCCTAGACCTACCCTGGCACAACTTGAGACTCTGTCCCCTTGTTCTATTGCTGGTTGCCTGGGAGAAGAGGCCAACCCCACCTGGCTACAATGTCCCTTCAGGTAGTTGTAGACAGTAATAAGATCACCCCTGAGCCTCCTCTTCTCCAGGCTGCACACCCCCAGCTCCCTCAGCCTCTCCTCATAGGATTTGTGCTCCAGACCCCTCAGCAGCTTTGTTGCCCTTCTCTGGACATGTTCCAGCACCTCAACATCTCTCTTGAATTGAGGGGCCCAGAACTGGACACAGCACTCAAGGTGTGGCCTGAGCAGTGCTGAGCACAGGGGCAGAATAACCTCTCTGTCCTACTGGCCACACTGTTCCTGATGCAGGCCAGGATGCCATTGGCTCTCTTGGCCACCTGGGCACACTGCTGCCTCATCTTCAGCCTACCATCTACCAGTACCCCCAGGTCCCTTTCCTCCTGGCTGCTCTCCAGCCACTCGGTCCCCAGCCTGTAGTGCTGCTTGGGGTTGTTGTGGCCAAAGTGCAGAACCCTGCACTTGGCCTTGTTCAATCTCATCCCATAGGCCTCTGCCCACCCATCCAGCCTGGCCAGGTCCCTCTGCAGGGCTCTCCTACCTTCCAACAGCTCCACAGCTGCTCCTAGCTTGGTGTCATCTGCAAACTTACTGATGCTGGACTCAATCCCCTCGTCCAGATCATCAATAAAGATATTGAACAAGACTGGGCCCAGCACTGATCCTTGACCTTTGTTTTCTTTTCACAGCCTAGCATCTCATTTTTCCTCATTAGAATATTCCAACGAGCCTTAAACCAGCACACCAGTCCTCAAAAGTTCTGCATCCTGCCCATAGGCATTCCAGACAACTTTGCTTCTGAGCAGGGGAAAGAACATCTTTATTCACAAAACTGTTCAAGACTTTAAAATGACAACACACCTGCAGTAAAGGCAGCAGTAACAGTCAGGGCTAGGAAAGTCTCCTTCTCTGGAGACTTTCAAGGCCTGCCTGGATGTGTTCCTCTGTGATCCCAGCTAGATTGTGTGGTCCTGCTCTAGTAGGGGGGTTGGACTCGATGATCTCCTTGGGTCCTTTCCATCCTGTGAGCCTGTGACTGAAGTTCAGCACTTATTTCATAGAATCAGAACCATAGAATGGTTTAGGTTGGAAGGGACCTCAAAGATCATCTAGTTCCAAACCCCCGCCATAGACAGGGATGCCTCCTGCTGTCAAACTGGTTGGGTTTCCCCTAAAGAAATAGACCTTCAAGAAATGATTCAACTCACATCTGTTTGCCTTGTTTCCCCTTTTGCTTTATTGCATTCCTTCCCCTCTACTCCCTCTTGTGAGACCTCACCTCCAATATTGCCTCCCGTTCTTGTGCTCCCAGTGCAGGAAGGACACAGAGCTGCTGGAGTGACTCCAGAGAAGAGCCACAAAGATGATCCAAGGGCTGGAGCACCTCTGCTGTGAGAATAGGCTGAGGGAGCTGGGGGTGTTCAATCTGGAGAAGGGAAGACTCCAGGGGGACCTCAGAGCTGCTTTCCAATACCTAAAAGGATCCTACAAGAAGGCTGCAGAGGGACTTTTCCTAAGGGTGTCTGGTGGTGGGAGTAGGGAGAATGCTTTGAAGCTGAGGGAGAGCAGGGTTAGACTGGAGCTTAGGAAGAAGTTCTTCAGTAGGAGGATGGTGAGACTCTGAAATAGGTTGCCCAGAGTGGTTGTGGAGGTGTTAAAGGCCAGACTGGATGAGACCTTGGGTAACCAAGTGTGGTTGAGAGGCACTGCTGTCCATGGCAGGGAGGATGATGGAGCAGATGATCTCCAAGGTGCCCTCCAATCTAAGGCATGCTATGATGGTTCTATGCTTAAGATCTCCTTCCCAAGGCTCTTTCAGGTTGAGATAGCTTGATTGTGTCTATTTTTAGGGACCTCTTCAGCCCATTCTTAAGTTCCAAGAGCAAAGAGCTTTCCCCAGAAGTAACATGTACTCATCACTGCACATGGAAATTATTCAGACCTACCAAGAGGAATCAGAATCATAGAATCAACCAGGTTGGAAGAGAGCTCCAAGCTCAGCCAGCCCAACCTAGCACCCAGCCCTGCCCAATCAACCAGACCATGGCACTAAGTGCCTCATCCAGGCTTTGCTGCAACACCTCCAGGGATGGTGACTCCACCACCTCCCTGGGCAGCCCATTCCAATGCCAACCACTCTCTCTGGCAAGAACTTCCTCCTAACATCCAGCCTATAATACATCCTAGTATTCCTCCATATCTCATAACTGGATGCAGTACTGCAGGTGAGGTCTCACCAGAGCAGATCAGAGTGGCAGAATCACCTCTCTTGACCTGCTGGTCACACTGCTTTTGATGCAGCCCGGGAGCCACTTTACTTTCTGGGCTACACCAGAAGGACCAGCACCAGCTATGGACAAAAATGGTTTGGGGTCTAGGCACAACACTGGGCTAGATAGTGCTGGCCACAGCAGGAGGACCCACAGCTCCTGTCTGCCCCAGTGCAGCTGCTCCAGTGCCACCATCCATCCCTGCAGCTCAGCAGGCCACAGGCAGCTCAGTTAGCAAGTGTGAAACAAAAAGCAAAAGGATCCCTGTGATGAAGCAGCATTAGGCCCACAGCAACAGCTCCATTAGCTCATTTACACCAGCTCATGCCACAGCTTTGCCTGTCCCTGTCCTGCTTTGCATCCAGTGACCAGGTAAGAATGCTAATGATGAGAGGGAGAGGTAGCAGGGATGAAACACTCTGAAACTGGATAATGCAAGGCAGGGAAATGCAGGGTTATGTGCCTGAGGAAAACAGAGAGGGTATTAAGTGGGGGGACAGGGCAGAGAAAGACACTCAGAAATTAAGGAACAATAACTTTCACTTATTTTTAGGAAGGCCTGCCCAACTTAAAGGAATGCCACTGCTCACTTTGGAGGAGCAGAGCTGGTAGACTCTGTTCCCAGCAATTGCTTGCAGAGGACACTGAATTTGTCACAGCATCATAGAACCAGTAAGGTTGGAAAAGACCTCTAAGATCATCAGGTCCAACCTTCTACCCAGCACCTCCACGACCACATAACTGGGCTGAGCCCAGGCACACTCCTACTGCCTCATGATCTTTTTTGTCCTCCCACATCACAGCAGCATATTTAGAATTCCTTGACTGAGCACTAAAGGCAGAACATGATCCTTTGGATGATGGAGCACCAGGACAGGCAAGAAGCACAGAGCTGCACTCCTTGTGCACAAGACAGCAGTAAAGACCAGTGTTAGAGCTCCCTGGGGAATAGGATTGCCCTTAATCAGCTACCTCATTAGGGAACTCCCCTCATTAGTCTATTACTTGCAGCTAAGCTGGATTCTGATGTACCAAAAAAAGAAGGTGTGCTCCATATCTTTGTGGGTGCCATGGACAGAGGCACTGAGTTCAGCCACAGCAAGTTTGCTGAGCACACCAAGCTGTGTGGTGCAGCAGCCAGGCTGGAGGGCAGGGATCCATCCAGAGGGACCTGGGCAGGCTGCAGAGGGGGGCACAAGCCAAGCTCATCAGGTTGAAAAAGACCAAGTGCAAAGTCCTGCAGCTGGGTCAAGGCAATGCCAAGCACAAACCCAGGCTGGGCAGTGAGTGGCTGGAGAGCAGCCCTGAGGAGAGGGACTTGGGGGTGCTGCTGGAGGAGAAGCTCAACATGAGCCAGCAGTGAGCACTTGCAGCCCAGAGAGCAAGCAGAGCCTGGGCTGCAGCAGGAGCAGTGTGGCCAGCAGGGCCAGGGAGGTGATTCTCCTCCTCTACTCTGCTCTGCTGAGACCCTACCTGGAGTACTGCATCCAGTTCTGGAGCCCCCATTACAAGAAGGATGTGAAGATGCTGGAGTGTGTGGAGGAGGAAGTTGTTGAGTAGGAGAGTGGTGAGAGGCTGGAATGGGTTGCCCAGGGAGCTGGTTGAGGCCCCATGGCTGGAGGTGTTTAAGGCCAGGCTGGATGAGGCTGTGGCCAGGCTGATCTAGGGTAGGGTGTCCCTGCCCATGGCAGGGGGGTTGGAACTGGCTGCTCCTTGTGGTCTCTTCCAACTCTGCTTCTATGATTCCATGATCTGTGCACTGCCAGAGCCTTGATGACAGTAGTGGATGTCCAAAAGGTATTTTCCACATTAAAGCTGTGCTTTAAGCCCTCACAGCTGAATACTCAGCAAGCAGCCAGGGGAAGTAATGCAGTTCAGTTCATGATAAAGCAGAAGTCACCTTTCACTCTAACTGAAAAGTAAAACAAAACAACTATCAGCTGGAGAGGAAGGAGGGGGGGGAAAAGCCAACTTCAAGAACTGATAAATAACAAATGGCCAAAGGAATTGGATTCTTTCAGTAAGATGTACTTAGAAAAAGGACTGCCTAAACCCCACCCTTGCACTGAATGACGTTACCAAATTCTGCTGATAATTGCCCAGGGAACAGGATTAAGTCTTGTGTGACACAAATAAATCTGCTTTTCCAATGGAATCAGTGCAAGGCTTCATAAAACCATCACAGTCTAATAATAGTAGGATGGGAGCCAGCCAGAAGTGTTCTTCAAATAAAAAAACCCTGCAGATAAATGGCAGCAGCACAGACCACTTGCAGCAGGGATCACAGAGCTCAGTGCAACCAGGTTTGGGAGCCAGGGTCTCCTTTCTGGCTGCAGGATACACACATTTCAGTGACTTGAGTTTATGGCATTGAGTCATGGTGGTAATTCCATGATAGGCAACATCTGCATCAGCAAAGCATAGGTTAGAAACTTCAGCAGAATAAGCTGGACTTCTGATCTTCAGAAGCAAATGGAAACCAAAGCAGAGGTGATTGGTGGCAACCAGCAATGGCTTCACCAAGGGCTAACCACACCTGACAAATGTAGTGTGTGATGAAGTCACAGCAACAGTGGACAAGGGAAGGGCAACTGACATCATCTACCTGGACCTGGGTAAGGCATTTGACTCTGTCCCACATGGCATCCTGGACACCAAACTGGAAACACACAGACTGGATGGGTGGAGGAGCACTGCTGAGTGAGGAACTGGCTGGATGGTGGCACCCAGAGAGTGGTGATCAAGGGCACAGTGTCCACCTGGAGACCAGTGCCAAGTGACATCCCTCAGGGGTCAGTGCTGGCACCAGTGCTGTGGAGCATCTCTGTCAGTGCCATGGGCAGAGCAATCAGTGCAGCCTCAGCAGGTGTGCAGCTGGCACCAAGCTGTGTGGCACAGGAGACTTGCTAGAGGGCAGGGACCCATCCAGAGGGAGCTGCACAGGCTGCAGAGCTGTGCCCAGGCCAACCTCAGGGCATTCAGCAAGGCCAAGTGGAAGGTCCTGCACCTGGGCCAGAGCAATCCCAAGCACAGCTCCAGGCTAGGTGAGGAATGGCTGAGAGCAGCCCTGAGGAACAGCCCCTGGGGGTCTGGGCTGATGCAAAGCTCCACAGGAGCCTGCAGGGTGAGTGCAGCCCAGACACAAGCCTGTGCTGGGCTGCAGCCAGAGCAGTGTGGGCACAGGGCAAGGGAGGGGATTGTGCCCCTTGGCTCTGCTCTCCTCACACCCCACCTGCAGCCCTGGGGGCAGCTCTGGAGCCCCCAGCACAAGCAGCACAGGGAAGTGTTGGAGGCAGTGCAGAGGAGGCCACCAAGATGCTGAGAGGTCTGCAGCAGCTCTGCTGTGAGGCCAGGCTGAGAGAGTTGGGGCTGTGCAGGCTGGAGAGGAGAAGGCTTCGAGAAGACTTTATAGTAGTCTTCCAGTGTCTGAAGTGGGCTACAGGAGGGCTGGGGAGGGACTATTTACAAGGTCTTGTAAAGACAGGATGAGGAAGAATGGGTTTGAACTGGCAGAGGGGAGATTGAATCTGGATGTTAGGAGGAAGTTCTTTACAGTGAGGGTGGTGAGACACTGGCATAGGTTGCCCAGGGAGGTTGTGGCTCAAGGCCAGGTTGGATGAGACCTTGAGTGCCCTGTTCTAGTGGGAGGTGTCCCTGCCTATGGCAGGGGGTTGGAGCTGAATGATCCTTGAGATCTCTTTCAACCTAAACCATTACGTGATTCTATGAACCACTGAAGGGAGATCCATAAAAAGGTATTTTGCTCCAAATTAGGGAAGAGCAGGTTTAGACTGGATGTTAGAAAAGGTTCTTTACTATGAAGGTGTCTGAGCACTGGAACAGCTTGCACAGATTGGTGGTTGAGGCCCCATCCATGGAGATTTTATAGTATTATCATAGAATCAACCAGGTTGGAAGAGACCTCCAAGCTCATCCAGTCCAACCTATCCCCCAGCCCTAGCCAGTCAACCAGACCATGGCACTAAGTGCCTCACCCAGGCTTTGCTTGAACACCTCCAGGTGAGGCTCAACAGGACTCTGGGCAACCTGATGTAGTTGAGGATGTCCCTGCTGACTGTGGGGAGGGTTTGACTAGATGACCTTTGGAGATCTCTTCCAATCCAGACTATTCTATGATTCTATGAAATGGAACTTCTTCAGCTCCTTGAGTGCTGTGTCCAGTTCTGGGCTTCTCAACTGCAGAGATGTTGAGGTGCTGGAACATGTCCAGAGAAGGGCAGCAATGCTGGAGAGGGGCCTGGAGCACAGCCCTGTGAGGAGAGGCAGAGGGAGCTGGGGGTGTGCAGCCTGCAGAAGAGGAGGCTCAGGGCAGAGCTCATTGCTGTCTGCAGCTCCCTGAAGGGAGGCTGTAGCCAGGTGGGGTTGGGCTCTGCTGCCAGGCAGCCAGCAACAGAACAAGGGAGCACAGTCTCAAGTTTGCCAGGGGAGGTCTAGGCTGGATGTTAGGAGGAAGTTATTGGCAGAGAGAGTGATTGGCATTGGAATGGGCTGCCCAGGGAGGTGGTGGAGTCACCATCCCTGGAGGTGTTGAAGCAAAGCCTGGCTGAGGCACTTAGTGCCATGGTCTGGTTGACTGGCTAGGGCTGGGTGCTAGGTTGGACTGGATGAGCTTGGAGGTCTCTTCCAACCTGGCTGATACTATGATCTCTCCCCATCTCTCTCTTTACTGCACAGAACAACCATCAGGAACAAAGCCATGGCTAAATATGGTCTGCTTGAAGGCAGGCAGTGGCTCTTGCCTCCCCCCACTCACAGCATGGGCCCCCCAGCACCCCTGGGGCAGCACTGGGCTGCTCCAGCACCCAGCACCCTGGTGCTTCGTGAGGCTGCTTGGTGATTCATCCCCTTGTTTGGATTGTCTGGCTCCTGGGCTCGTGTTTATCAGCTGAAGACACACTCCCTGCAGCAGTCAGGCTGTAAGCAGGTCAGAGCCATAGGAGATGCCTTTGAGAGAGGATCTCCACACAGGCAGGCCTAATGAATGGCTACTTAATTGAGCCATGGCACTTCCCTCACTTACACAGCTTTACTCCCCTGCCTTCCCACCTTTCCAGGATGGAAGGGATGAAAATGAAGGTTGTCAAGTGAAGACATGTTGTCTATTTTCTTCTTGAAGATCTACTTCTTCGTCTCTGTTGTACTGGGTTCACAGCAGGACAGCTGAGCACCATGCCTTGCAGGCAGGATTCACTTCACCTCCTTAAAACTGCTTGTCTGGGCTCCCAGGGGGAAGCAGACAGGGTTAACCTGGCAGCTCCAGGGTGATTCATCTGACACAGGCTGCAGGAGTCATTGACAGAGTGCACTGGGTGGGAAGAGACCCTCAAAAGGCATCTTGGACAGCCCCCTCCTGCACTCAACAGGGGCACCTCCAGCTAGAGCAGGCTGCACAGGGACACATCCACTCTGATCTTGAATGTCTCTAGAGATGAAGCCTGAGCCACATCCCTGGGCAGCCTGTTCCAGGAGTTCACCACTCTCACTGTGCCAAACTTCCTGCTGATGTCCAACCTAACTCTGCCCTGCTCCAGTTTCAAACCATTGCCTCTCGTCCTACCAGCACAAGCCCTTCTGAAACTGTGCTTCTGTAGTGCAGGGTGTCAGGAAGTGCACAAGCAACTTGACTTCAAACCTGGGGCATCCAGGACAGGCACAAGCTCAGCAGGAATGACAACAGCAGCCTTTGCCCAGTGCTTGCTGGGTGGGAGCTACTTCTGCTGACCAAGCACCAGCTGCTCTTTCACTCCAGCCTCTGACACATAGGATCACAGAATCAACCAGATTGGAAGAGACCTCCAAGCTCATCCAGTCCAACCTAGCACCCAGCCCTAGCCAGTCAACCAGACCATGGCACTAAGTGCCTCATCCAGGCTTTGCTTCAACACCTCCAGGGACAGAGACTCTACCACCTCCCTGGGCAGCCCATTTCAATGCCAATCACTCTCTCTGCCAACAACTTCCTCCTAACATCCAGCCTAGACCTCCCCAGGCACAGCTTGAGACTGTGTCCCCTTGTTCTGTTGCTGGTTGCAACTGGGAGAAGAGCCCAACCCCACCTGGCTACAGCCTCCCTTCAGGTAGCTGTAGACAGCAATGAGCTCTGCCCTGAGCCTCCTCTCCTCCAGGCTGCATATTCCCAGCTCCCTCAGCCTTTTCTGTGCTCCAGACCCCTCACCAGCCTTGATGCCCTTCTCTGGACACCTTCCAGTATCTCAACATCTCTCTTGAATTGAGGAGCCCAGAACTGGACACAGCACTCAAGGTGTATTCCAGGGGCAGAAGAACCTCCCTTGTCCTGCTGCCCACACTGCTCCTGAGCCAGCCCAGGATGCCATTGGCTCTGCTGCCCACCTGGGCACACTGCTGGCTCGTGGTCAGCTACTCTCTACCAGCACCCTCAGGTCTCCTTCTGAGCATCATTCTAGTATGATAACTAGAACAGTAACCCATTCTAATAATCAAGCTCTGACTGCTGATGCTCCTCAATCTGAGTTCTGTGTAGCTGGGAATGTGGCACAGAGCAAACAAGTCACAGCCACACTCCCCCACCACCACCCCTCACCTTCTCTGCAGCTGTCCTCTGATGGATTTTACACAACCCTGTCAAGCTGTGAGGTCACTCCCCAATGTACCCCACACAGCAGCTGAGATGATAGAAGGTGTTGTGGTGAACCAAGAGAGGCATGAGAGGGAACAATATGGACACGTCCCATTGCAAAAGGCACAGGAAATATTTTGATCTCCTAGTTACAAGCCCACTCCTGTTTGACTGCTGACCCAAGATTGTGCTGCCAGCAATTACATCACCACTGCTGGGCAGCACAGCACTACCTCCAGAAGCTCTTTGCCTCGATAGCAGGGTATGCACAAGGACAGCTTTGGTCCAGTGAGTCAGTGGAGGGGAACAGGCTCCTTCAAAGAGGATTCAGGAGCAGCTAAGGTAGGCTTCAGTGCTGAATTGCCTCCTGCACTCTCCCTCACTCACAGCTTAAAGAAAGGATGAAGCTGGAGACATTCCCCACCAGACTCAGCATGGCCCTGGTTTGAAAGTGGAAACAATCCCCTGCTGAAGATGCTACTCCACTGCCACCAGATCAGCACCCAATACCAGCTACTTGGTCCTGCCTTGGTCTAGAAGCAGTGGAAGTAGAAATAAGATATATTTATCACAGTATCACAGTATCATCAGGGTTGGAAGAGACCTCACAGAGCATCAAGTCCAACCCTTTAGCACAGAGCTCAAGGCCAGACCATGGCACCAAGTGCCACGTCCAGTCCTGCCTTGAACAGCTCCAGGGACGGCGACTCCACCACCTCCCCGGGCAGCCCATTCCAGTGTCCAATGACTCTCTCAGGGAAGAACTTTCTCCTCACCTCCAGCCTAAATCTCCCCTGGCACAGCCTGAGGCTGTGTCCTCTCGTTCTGGTGCTGGCCACCTGAGAGAAGAGAGCAACCTCCTCCTGGCCACAACCTCCCCTCAGGTATCTTCAAAAAGCAAGCCCAAACCCCAGTGACTGTGACAAACACAGCCATGACTAAAGCCTGGCAGCCACAGCAGCTCTCTACTTCTCGTGGCAAAGAAAAAGGCAGAATAACCCCAAGCTCAGAGGTAAGGAGGTAAGACAAAGTGCCTTGCAGAGCCAAATGCAATGCAGTGGCTCTAATATTAATTACCAACCTCATTAGAGCTACACAAATCACCTGGTAGTAACCTTTTTGTTTAGTTCAAGTCTGCGTCACTACTTCATTTATTGTCTTTCCATGATGCACTTGCTTGCAGTGGGCACACTTCCCTGCTACTGTTCCCAAAACCCACCTGTTTAAATGCACTAAGTCTGCTTACTGCAAAACCCATTTATCACACACCAACATGCACAGAGAAATGCCTCAGCAGGTTTACCAGACCCTCCTGCTTGCTCTCTCCTCATCAGCTGCAGCACGCAGAAGAAGCTGCCAAGTTCAAAACCACATCAAAACACTCACAGCTGCCACAGGAGTTGCTCCTCTATGGCTCATGGATTTCAGCAGCCACACTAGGGTGGGAACATGCAAGAGGTTATAGACTCGTGGAATCACACAATCACAGAATCAGACTGATGGAATCACAGAATCATAGGATCAGAATTATGGAATCACAGAATCAGACTCACAGAACCAGAATCATAGACTCAGAGAATCACAATCACAGCATCACAGAATCAGAGTCATAGAATCACAGAAGCACAGAATCAGAACCATGGAATCACAGAATCAGACTCACAGAACCAGAATCATAGACTCAGAGAATCACAATCACAGCATCACAGAATCAGAGTCATAGAATCACAGAGTCATAGAATCAGAACCATGGAATCACAGAATCAGACTCACAGAACCAGAATCATAGACTCAGAGAATCACAATCACAGCATCACAGAATCAGAGTCATAGAATCACAGAGTCATAGAATCAGAACCATGGAATCACAGAATCAGACTCACAGAACCAGAATCATAGACTCAGAGAATCACAATCACAGCATCACTAAAACAGCATCATAGAATCACAGCATCAGAAAATCACAGAATCAGAATCATAGAATCACAGAATGTTAGAGGTTGGAAAGGATCTCCAGAGGTCATCAGGTCCAACCCCTCTGCCAGAGCAGGATCACCTAGAGAAGGCCACACAGGTTGGCTTTGAAAGGCTCCAGAGAATGAAACTCCACAACCTCTTTGGGCAGCCTGTGCCAGTGCTCCAGCAGCCTCACAGTAAAGTTTCTCCTCATGTTGAGGTGGACCATCCTGTATTCTAGCTTTTATCCATTATTCCTTATTACTGGGTGCCATTGAAATGAGCCTTCCTCTTCCTCTTGACACCCACCCCTCAGATCTTTATGGACCTTGATATGTTCCCCTCTCAGCCTTCTCTTCTCCAAACCAAACAGCCCCAGGGCTCTCAGCCTCTCATAGAATCATAGAATCAACCAGGTTGAAAGAGATCTCCAAGCTCAGCCAGTCCAACCTAGCACCCAGCCCTGGCCAATCAACCAGACCATGGCACTAAGTGCCTCATCCAGGCTTTGCTTGAACACCTCCAGGGAAGGTAACTCCACCACCTCCCTGGGCAGCCCATTCCAATGCCAATCACTCTCTCCGCCAACAACTTCCTCCTCACATCCAGCCTAGACCTCCTCTGGCACAGCTTGAGACTGTGTCCCCTTTCTTCACAGGAAAGGAATCAGCCCAGAAAAGGTGGGGGTCTCCATCAAGCTGTTACATTACTGAAGCCTACGTGGCCATAAGTGCCAGCAAGCACTAAAAAAGCTTAGCCCCAGCTTGCATTTATCCCAACAAGCCTGAAACATCCTATCAATAAAAACAGCCCCCACTAATGCTCAGTGGTACCCAATGGCTGAACTGGGTTGTGTTGTTTTCCAGTTTAATTGGGGATAGCCCAGTGTATAAATAGGTGGTGGTTATGTTTAGCTGGGTAGGAGGATTAGAGACCAGCTTAATGCAGAAGTAGATCCCCCCAACAGACCACTCAGGAAATAGAAAGAGATTAACTTGAGCATCAGAATAGAGCCCAGGAGCGATGACGAACCAGCATGCAGTGGGGATCCCTTGTAAGGGAGGTTCATTGAGGACAGGGCTCTGAAGCTTCTGACGTGTAAGCCATTGCCTCTGCTAAGCCAAGGGAATCCCTGAAGTGTCAGGAGACAGGTAAATACTCCAAGCACTCCATCTAAACCAGCGTGGCCAGCAGATTGAGAGAGCTGATTCTACCGTTTCATTCTGCTCTGTTAAAGCCTCGCTTGGAGCACTGCAGCCAGCTCTGGTGCCCTCAGCACAAGGACATGGACCTGATGGAGCAGATGCAGAAGAGGAACATGAACACCTGGAACACCTCTTCTATGAGGACAGGCTGAGGAAGCTGGGGTTGTTCAGAGGGGAGAGGGAGGGGAGAGGGAGGGGAGAGGGAGGGGAGGGGAGGGGAGAGGAGAGGAGAGGAGAGGAGAGGAGAGGAGAGAAGAGAAGAGAAGAGAAGAGAGAGAAGAGAGAAGAGAGAAGAGAAGAGAAGAGAGAGAAGAGAGAAGAGAGAAGAGAGAAGAGAGAGAAGAGAAGAGAAGAGAAGAGAAGAGAAGAGAAGAGAGAGAAGAGAGAAGAGAGAAGAGAAGAGAAGAGAGAGAAGAGAGAAGAGAGAAGAGAGAAGAGAGAAGAGAGAAGAGAGAAGAGAAGAGAAGAGAAGAGAAGAGAAGAGAAGAGAAGAGAAGAGAAGAGAAGAGAAGAGAAGAGAAGAGGAGAAGAGACCTAATAGCAGCCTTCCAGTACCTGAAGGCTGCAGAGAGATCTGTAGTGACAGCATGAGGGGCAATGGTTTGAAATTAAAGGAGACCTAGATTGGATGTTAGAAACAGGTTGCCCAGGGAGGTAGTTGAGACCCCATACCTGGGGAGATACTCAAGGCATCTGGGCAAGCTGGTCTAATAGAAGATGTCCCTGTTGACTGCAGGGAGGTTGGAATGGATGATATTTGGAGATCACTTCCAACCCAAACCATCCTAAGATTCTAAGATTAAATCATGGAATCATAGATTGGTTCAGGTTGGAAGGGATCTCAAAGCTCATCTAGTTCCAACTCTCTGCCATTGGCAGGGACACCTCCCACTAGAACAGGGCACTCAAGGCCTCATCCAACCTGGCCTTGAACATATCCAGGGAGGTTGTGGAGCACAGAAGCACCCAATGTGATCAAAGATCACATTGGGTGCTTCTGTGCTCCACAACCTCCCTGGGCAACCTGTGCCAGTGTCTCACCACCCTCACTGCAAAGAACCCTTTCCTAACATCTAGTTTGATTCTCTCCTCTGCCAGCTCAAACCTATTACCCCTCATCCTGCCACGACAAGACCTTGTCAATAGTCCCTCCCCAACCTTCCTGTAGCTCACTTCAGATACTGGAAGGCCACTATAAGGTCTCCTTGGAGCCTTCTGTTTTCCAGGCTGCAGAGCCCCAACTCTTGTAACCTGTCCTCATAGCAGAGCTGCTGCAGCCCTCTGAGCATCTTGGTGGCCTCCTCTGGACTGGCTCTAACAGCTCCATGTCATTCTCATGCTGGGGGCTGCAGTGTCTGGCTGCCAGCGTTGGTGCTGTGCAGTTTCATGCAGCCATCCAGAGCAGATCTCCATTCATCCTGGGCTTCAAATCAGTACAACCATACAGGCAGAAGGCTTCTGAGGCATCTTGTTAAAAAAGCACTTAGATTATTAAAAGGAATCCTGAGTGCTGTGGAAAATATTGCTAAACTAATCATTTGCTCCTAACTGTTTAAAGGGGGACTTCTGAAAGTGTTGCAGAGGTGGAGACTGAAAGGATTGGAAACATCATTATGGCTTTGACACACACAGGCAGAGAACGAGCTCCATCGTGCCAAGCACTACACAAACATACATCAAGCCCTCGTCCCAGACAGCTGCCAGCCTCCTTATTCCACCAGAGGCATGGAAAATAGAAGGCAACGAAGGAAGAGCCTTGGTCAATAGGAAAGGCAGCAGCCAGAGCAAATCAGCATCACAACAGCCATCAAAAATGTGCACAATAATCAAAGATTGCTTTAATGTAGACTTTCAGGGAGAAGCAAATAGCTCTGTGGTCTGCAGAAGTCTTCTGGGCACAAGGGACAGCACAGGAAAAACTCTGGAAGAGTGGAAACTGGAGATAAAGTCTTCATTCTCATGCAAGCCTGCCTTAGCAGAGGGGTTGGACTAGAATATCTCCAGGGGTCTCTTCCAACACCTACCATTCTATGATTCATTGCTATGTGGCTGTCACTAGTGGTGTCCCTCAGGGATCAGTGCTGGGCCCCATCCTCTTTAACATCTTCATAGATGATCTGGATGAGGGCATGGAGTCAGTCATCAGCAAGTGTGCAGATGACACCAAGCTGGGGGCAGATGTGGCTGGGTTGGAGGGCAGAAGGGCTCTGCAGCAGGACCTTGACCACCTGGACAGATGGGCAGAGTCCAAGGGGATGGCTTCAATAGCTCCAAGTGCTGGTGCTGCACTTTGGCCACAACAACCCCATGCAGAGATACAGGCTGGGGTCAGAGTGGCTGGAGAGCAGCCAGACAGAGAGGGATCTGGGGGTGCTGATTGATACCTGCCTGAACATGAGCCAGCAGTGTGCCCAGGTGGCCAAGAGAGCCAGTGGCATCCTGGCCTGCATCAGGAATGGTGTGGCCAGCAGGAGCAGGGAGGTCATTCTGCCCCTGTACTCTGCACTGGTTAGACCACACCTTGAGTGCTGTGTTCAGTTCTGGGCCCCCCAGTTTAGGAGGGACATTGAGATGCTTGAGCATGTCCAGAGAAGGGCGACGAGGCTGGGGAGAGGCCTTGAGCACAGCCCTATGAGGAGAGGCTGAGGGAGCTGGGGGTGTGCAGCCTGCAGAAGAGGAGGCTCAGGGCAGAGCTCATTGCTGTCTACAACTACCTGAAGGGAGGCTGTAGTCAAGTGGGGTTGGTCTCTTCTGCCAGGCAACCAGCAACAGAAGAAGGGGACACAGTCTCAAGTTGTGCCAGGGTAGGTATAGGCTGGATATTAGGAAGAAGTTCTTCACAGAGAGAGTGATTGGCATTGGAATGGGCTGCCCAGGGAGGTGGTGGAGGCACCGTCCCTGGGGGTCTTCAAGAAAAGCCTGGATGAGGCACTTAGTGCCATGGTCTGGTTGATTGGATAGGGCTGGATGCTAGGTTGGACTGGCTGAGCTTGGAGGTCTCTTCCAACCTGGGTGATTCTATGATTCTATGACTGATGAGGGAAGGAGACACAACCATTGTTTTCATTTCACAGCCTATCATCTAGTTCTTTTCACCAAAACATTCTAGCCTGCTTCAAACTAGCACAGCATCAAAAGAAGTGAGAGAGTGATTGGCATTGGAATGGGCTGCTCAGGGAGGTGGTGGAGTCACCGTCCCTGGAGGTGTTCAAGCAAAGCCTGGATGAGGCACTTAGTGCCATGGTCTGGTTGACTGGCTAGGGCTGGGTGCTAGGTTGGGCTGGGTGATCTTAGAGGTCTCTTCCAACCTGCTTGATTCCATGATTCTAAGCATGGCTGGCAGATTGAGAGAGGTGATTCTGCTGCTTTGCTCTGCTAAGACTTCATTTGGAGGGAGTACTGCATCCAGCTCTGCTGCCCTCAATACAAGAAGGGCATGGCCCTGATGGAGAAGGTCTAGAGAAGGACCATGAATATGATCAGGAAGCTGCAACACCTCTCCTATGAGGACAGGCTGAGGGAGCTGAGCTTGTTCAGCCCAGAGAAGAGAAGGCTGTAGGGAGACCTAATAACAACCTGTCAGTACCTGAAGGGGGCTACAAGAAGGCTGCAGAAGGACTGTTCACAAAGGTCTGCAGGGACAGGACAATGGGCAACGGTTTGAAATGAGAGGAGATTTAGATTGAATGCTAGGAACAAGTTCTGCACCATGAGGGTGGTGGAACACTGCAACAGGTTGCCCAGGCAGATAGTTGAGACCCCATCCTTGGACATATTCAAGATCAGACACAACAAGGCCCAAGGCAACCTCATCTAGTGGAGATGTCCCTGCTGACTTCATGGAGGTTGGTCTATATGACCTTTGGATGTCATTTCCAACCCAAACCATTCTATGATCTTAGGATGCTGAAGAGTACAGAATAGGGAGGGAGAGCACACAGAACACTGAGGAACAGATGGAAGCAAAGCCATCCTGTTGGCCATCACTCATCGTAACTGACAGCTGCTTCTATTCCACTCTGATCACTCCAAGAACTCTTCTGACATACAGAGAATGCTGGAAGAGCAGGAATGGCAAAATCACTGTGACCTCTTCAGTTACTATGTGTGGATTTGATTTTTCTCAGCCTCTCAGTGGAAATCATAGAATCTCAGAATCTCAGAATCATAGAATCAAGCAGGTTGGAAGAGACCTCCAAGATCATCCAGTCCAACCTATCCCCCAGCCCTAGCCAGTCAACCAGACCATGGCACTAAGTGCCTCAGTCAGGCTTTGCTTCAACACCTCCAGGGATGGTGACTCCACCACCTCCCTGGGCAGCCCATTCCAATGCCAATCACTCTCTCTGCCAATAACTTCCTCCTAACATCCAGCCTAGACCTCCCCTGGCACAGCTTGAGACTGTGCTCCCTTGTTCTGTTGCTGGTTGCCTGGCAGAAGAGCCCAACCCCACCTGGCTACAGCCTCCCTTCAGGGAGTTGTAGACAGCAATGAGCTCTGCCCTGAGCCTCCTCTGCTGCAGGCTGCACACCCCCAGCTCCCTCAGCCTCTCCTTGTAGGGTTTGTGTTCCAGGCCCCTCACCAGCTTTGCTGCCCTTCTCTGGACACCTTCCAGCACCTCAACATCTCTCTTGAATTGAGGAGCCCAGAACTGGACACAGCATTCAAGGTGTGGTCTTGAGTGTCTGACATGTCTGTCTCTCTGTCCTCTGCAGGAACTTGAGGAATGCCCAGAACAGCTCTGAATACTTTTCTAAATGCTTTTGTTGTTTTACCTTCCTTTTTATAGATTTAATTCTTGAGTGACTTCTGGCCCTGACAAAAATAAAGGGAATTCCAAGCCATTTTTGAAGCTAAAAGAGCAAGAGCCCTCATTACCAGTGGAGTCTTTGAAATGAGCTCCAGAAAGCCTAACAGATGATAATTTCCAGCTGTTGCTGCTCCTAAGATGCTGAGCAGAGCTGTCATGAGCTACGATGGCTCTTGGGAAAGTGAAGAGAGATGCCAGGACTGCAGAACTCCTTTACATTAATCATTCTACACAGAGTTTCCAGTGGAAACATTTTGGCACATCTAGACTAGAAAAATGGAGTCCATAAAAGCCTTGCATGAAGTACATCTCTGCTTTTCAAACTTCCCTTTCTTTGTGTCCTCCCCAGACAGCTCAGTGTTGGTCAGGGAGCTACCCGCAGGGCAGTTCTGCTGCTCCAGAAACCAGCGAGCAGTGGAAGTGTGAGAGTTGCAACATCAACCCACACCCACGGCCAGCACGGATGCTGCCTCACCAGTTCCCTTCCAAGATGACTACCTAAGACATGCACTTTGTCTTGCAAGAAGTTGTGCAACCCCCAGAAACATTTATCTGGTGCTCTTATCACAGCAATGGCAGAGAATTCAAGAGGTCTAGGCTGGATGCTAGGAGGAAGCTGTCAGCAGAGAGAGTGATTGGCATTGGAATGGGCTGCCCAGGGAGGTGGTGGAGTCACTGTCCCTGGAGGTGTTGAAGCAAAGCCTGGATGAGGCACTTAGTGCCATGGTCTGGTTGATTGGTTAGGGCTGGGTGCTAGGTTGGACTGGATGAGCTTGGAGGTCTCTTCCAACCTGCTTGGTTCTATGATTCTACAAAAAGCCTGGGTGAGGCACTTAGTGCCATGGTCTGGTTGACTGGCTAGGGCTGGGTGCTAGGTTGGACTGGATGATCTTGGAGGTCTCTTCCAATCTGGTTGATTCTATGAAAAGCCTGGCTGAAGCACTTAGTGCCATGGTCTGGTTGATTGGCCAGGGCTGGGTGCTAGGTTGGACTGGATGAGCCTGGAGGTCTCTTCCAATCTGGATGATTCTATGATTCCATTAATACCATCAGCAGTTTGTCCATCTTGACAATATTTTGCTACCTCTCACTTGCAATTTATCTGCAAGCCATAGGTTCAGCCACACTCCTGAGAGGAGGAAGCTGCAGAGCTGGATTTCTCCTATGGATGAAGAGTGCATAAGGCTCATTTACCTCCTGGGCCACCCTTCTTTTCTTTTCAAGACTGAAAGAGACAAAGGTAACAGAATCACAGAACTTTAGAGGTTGGAAGGGACCTCCAGAGATTATTGAGTACAACCCCCCTGTCAAGCAGGATCACCCAAGGGTAGTACACTCAGGAATGCATCCAGACAGGTTTTGGAAGTGTCCAGAGAAGGAGACTCCACAACTTCTCTGGGCAGCCTGTGCCAGGGCTCTGCCACTGTAAAGTTTCTCCTCATGTCAAGATGTTCTCTGTTCCAGTTTGTAGCTGTTGCTCCTTATCTGATTGCTGCTGACCACTGCAGAGAGATTGGCTTCAGCCACTTGACACCCACCCCTCAGATACTTGTGTACTTTGATGGGATCTCCTCTCAGCCTTCTCTTCTCCACACTAAACAGCCCCAGGGCTCTCAGTTTCTCTCCATAGGGCAGATGCTCAAACCCCCAGTCATCCTGGTGGCTCTCTCCAGCAGGTCTCTGTCTCTCTTGAACTGGGGAGCCCCAAACTGGACACAGTATTGCAGGTGTGGTCTCAGAGCAGAGCAGAGGGGCAGAAGAACTTCTCTAGCCCTGCTGGCCACATTTTTCCTGATGCACCCCAGGATGCCACTGGGCCTCTTGGCCACAAGAGTCCATTGCTGGCCCCTGCAGAACTTGCTGCCCACCAGCTCTCCAAGCTCTTTCTCCAGGGAGCTGCTTTCCAGCAGGGCAGCCCCAACCTGGGGAACAGCACTGGCTACAGGCCTCCAACTTGACTCTGTGCCACTGATGGTAACCCTCTGAACTCTGTTGTGGAGCCAGTGTTCGACCTACCTCACAAAGCAACTGCCTGTGCTACATCTTCTGAGCTTATCTTTCTCCACAGAGCTGCTTTCCATGAGGGGCAACCCCAACCTGTACTGCTGCCTGCTGTTATTCCTCCCCAGATCCAGGACCCTGCATCCCTATTGAATTTCATGTGGTTTGCCTTCGCCCAGCTCTTAGCCTGTCCAGATCTGCACAGCCTGAGAGATGCAGACAGCCTGAGGGGTGTTCAACATCTTCATCAAGCCACTGATGAGGGCACAGAGTCTGCCCAGCAAGTTTGCTGCTGACACCAAGCTGGGAGGCTTGGCTGAGACAGCTGCAGGCTGTGCTGCCATCCAGAGTGACCTGGGCAGACTGAGAGCTGGGCACAGAGGAACCAGATGAGGTTCAACAAGGACAAGTGCAGAGTCCTGCACCTGGGGAGGGATAACAAACTGCACCAGTACAGGCTAGGAGGTGACTGCTGGAGAGCAGCCCTGTGGAGAGGGACCTGGGGGTCTGGTGGAGAACATCCATGGCACAGCAATGTGCCCTGGTGGCCAAGAAGGCCAATGGGATCCTGGGGTGTATTGGGAAGAGTGTGTCCAGCAGATCAAGGGAGGTTCTCCTCCCCCTCTACTCTACCCTGGGGAGACCTCATCTTGAATACTGTGTTCAGTTTTGGGCTCCCCACTTGCAGAGGGACAGGGATCTGCTGGAGAGGGTCCACTGGAGGGCTAGGAGGATGATGAGGGGACTGGAGGGCATGGCTGATGAGGAGAGGCTGAGGGCCCTGGGGCTGCTCAGTCTGAAGAGAAGGCTGAGAGGGGATTTGATAAATGTTTGTAAGTATCTGAGGGCTGCCAGGAGGGGGGGAACAGGCTCTGCTCACTGCTCCCTGGGATAGGACAAGCGGCAATGGGTGTAAGCTACAGCCAAAGAGGTTCTGCCTCAGCACAAGGGGGAACTTCTTGACTGTAAGGGTCACAGAGCACTGGAACAGGCTGCCAAGAGAGGTTGTGGATTCTCCTTCTCTGGAGCCTTTCAAGGCCTGTCTGGATGTGTTCCTCTGTGATCTGTGCTAGATTGTGTGGTCCTGCTGTGGCAGGGGGGTTGGACTCAATGATCTCTTAGGGTCCCTTCCAACCCTTAACATCCTGTGCTCATATGATCCTATGTCAGCTACTCAGCCCCCTCCCCAGCACTTTATTGTCAGTGAACTTGCTGAGGGTGCACTCAATGCCCTCATCCAGGTGGTTGATAAAAATATTGACCAAATCTGGACCCAGAACAGAAATACTTCTTGAGTACACACAGGAATTGGATGTGATTTTGTGACTTGCTCTGCAAGTTTGGTCCTCCAGGCTCCCCCTACCCTGCCCCAGAAGAGCTCACATGCTTGTGTTTGGATACAGCCTTCTGCTACAAGAGCAGGACATGCTGCTGAGGTTGCAGTCCTGAACAGTTGTTCAGGCCCCAGCCAACACTGATGGGGGGCTCTGAATTCGAGCTTCACACAGCTCTTAACAGGGATTGATCCTGAGGAGCACTAGCCCCAGGGGATGCAGAATTAGGGCACCCATCCCTGGGTCAATGTGTATCAGAGTGTTCTAACCAAAATACCACATGGATTCTCAGATTCTATGGTTCTATGATTTCATAAGTGCCTGAGCCCTGGGGCCAGCTGTCTTGAAGTCTGCCATGCAGTGTCACCAAGCCAAGGGCCTGGGGGAATTGAACACCATAGAATCATAGAATCAACCAGGTTGGAAGAGACCTCCAAGATATCCAGTCCAATGCCTGCCTTCCACCTACAGAAGAGCTGAGGAAACAGCTGGCTCCAGCTGAGGGCAAACTAAACACTTCTGTTTGGATAGTAACTCCTAGGGAAAGGAAGGATGTGGAGATGCTGGAGTGTGTCCAGAGCAGGGCCAGGAGGATGCTCAGAGGCTGCAGCAGCTCTGCTGTGAGCACAGACTGAAAGAGTTGGGGCTGTGTAGGCTGGAGCAGAGGAGGCTCCCAGGGGACCTTCTTGTGGCCTTCCAGCATCTGAAGGGAGCCTCCAGAAAATCTGGGGAGGGACTTTTTAGGCTGTATGGGAGTGCCAGGACTGGGGGGAATGGAGCAAAGCTGGAGGTGGGTAGGTTCAGGCTGTCTGTGAGGAGGAAGTTGTCCATCATGAGAGTGGTGAGAGCTGGAATGGGTTGCCCAGGGAGCTGGTTGAAAGGATACTCAGAGCCACCTAGCAGCAAGTTAAAAGCATTTAAAAGCTGCAGTGAGTCAATCCTCTACATGTGAGCTTAGTCAAGGCTGTCTTGTGTCTGCTGTTGTGCAGGGCTTTGGGTACACATCATCATCATCATCACCTAGCAGAAGAGCCTGCTCCAAGTGCTTTTAAGTTACCATTCTCCTCGTGGCTTTACTGTTTTGTCTGCTGACTTGCTGTTACCTCATCTATTTCCTCATCTATCAAGCCTAAGATATATTCACAGGCTCACAGGATGTTAAGGGTTGAAAGGGACCCAAGGAGATCACCGAGTCCAACCTCCCTGTACTGATGGAAATACATCAGAAAGTGATCATATGAACAGCTCAACCCAGCACAACAAAGGAGCTTCAGCCCCTGGTAGTATAGAATCATAGAATCAGAATGGTCTGGGTTGGAAGGGACCTCCAAAGGTATCATATCATAGTATCATCAGGGTTGGAAGAGACCTCACAGATCATCAAGTCCAACCCTTTAGCACAGAGCTCAAGGCCAGACCATGGCACCAAGTGCCACGTCCAGTCCTGCCTTGAACAGCTCCAGGGACGGCGACTCCACCACCTCCCCGGGCAGCCCATTCCAGTGTCCAATGACTCTCTCAGGGAAGAACTTTCTCCTCACCTCCAGCCTAAATCTCCCCTGGCACAGCCTAAGGCTGTGTCCTCTTGTTCTGGTGCTGGCCACCTGAGAGAAGAGAGCAACCTCCTCCTGGCCACAACCACCCCTCAGGTAGTTGTAGACAACAATAAGGTCACCCCTGAGCCTCTCTGCAGTCAGCAGGAGCATCCTCCACTAGATCAGGTTGCCCATAGCCCTGTTGAGCCTCACCTTGAACATCTCCAGGCATGGGTCCTCAACCATCTCCCTGGGCAACCTGTTTCAGTGTTTCACCACCCTCATAGTAAAGAACCTGCTCCTAACATCCAATCTAAGTCTGCTCTTCTCTGGAGCATTCTCTGCTCTTGCAAGGCATAAGTCAGGTCTCTTACTTGGGCATTGAGGAAGTTCAGCACACAGGTTCAAAACCAGACCAAAGAAATCTGAGCTCATTGGCTCAACATCCAGAAGGAGAGAGGTGACAAGTGAGGTCTCTCAAGGGTCTGTGGTGGGACCCATGCGCTTCAATATCTTCATCAATGATGAAGTCATAGGATTGGAGGCAGTGGTTTGAAACTGGAGCAGGACAGAGCTAGGTTGGACATCAGGAGGAAGTTCTGCACTATGAGAGTGGTGAAATCCTAGAACAGGGATGTGGTTGAGGCCCCATGGCTGGAGACATTCGAGATCAGACTGGATGTGGCCCTGTGCAGCCTGCTCTAGTTGGAAGTGCCCCTGCTGCTAGGAAGAAGTTCTTTCCAGGGAGGGTGGTGAGGCACTGGCACAGGCTGCCCAGGGAGGTTGTGGATCACAGATCACAGATCATAGATCACATTCTGTGCTTCTGTGCTCCACAACCTCCCTGAAGGTGTTCAAGGCCAGGTTGAGTGACCTGTTCTAGAGGGAGGTGTCCCTGCCTATGGCAGGGGGCTGGAACTGGATGAGAGCTTTCAGATTCCTTCCAACTTAGACCCCTTGAGGGTCCCTTCCAAGCCACTGCAACCTGTGTGTGAATCAGGGTGTAAATACCAGTCCCTTTTCCCCATCCAGCAGCAGAAGGAGCTCTTTTGTACTCACACAGTCTTGGCTGATTCTGTGCTGCAGCTGCCCGTGACAGCATGGACAGAGCAGCAGCACAGAGCAGACAAAGCCACTTGTGGGCTTCAGAGTTTAGATTTCTTTTCTTCTGTGCAGTGTTTTCTAATGACTGCTGTTTGCCACAACTGTCTGAGTGTGTGTATAAAGCTCTCAGCCCCACAAGAGGCCATCACAACTTTCAGCTTTGGGAACCTCTCTTTGCTATCAGCAGTGACAGCAAACAGAAGGCTCAACCATGCTGATTAATTAATCCCCACGCAGCACTTCCTAGCAACCAAAGGCTGTTTTGCTAACACTTCTAGCTGGGACTTGTAAGAGTCTAACTTAACCACATGGGAATGCACTATCTCATTCTCATGAGCTCACAAGTCTTTAAAGGCAGCATTACCCACCTCAGAGCTTTCTCTGAGATGCCACCAGTGACTGGACAGACAGCAGGACCACCAGACAGGCTAGTCACAGCAGGCAGGAAGAGAAGGAGGTCTGAGGCTAAAATATGTGGCTACAATTAGCAAATCATCTCTTCTCCTGAGCGGCTGATGAAGCCACCCAGTCAGACCTTGGCTTCATATGAGCCCCCTGCATCAAACAACAAGGAACTGCAGTGGCAAGAACTGGCTTGATGGCCACAGCCAAAGAGTGGCTGTCAACAGGTCCACGTCCAAGTGGAGGGCAGTGACAAGTGGAGCCCCTCAGGGGTCAGTCCTGGGACCAGTCTTGTTCAACATCTTTGTGGGTGCCATGGACAGAGGCACTGAGTGCAGCCTCAGCAAGTTTGCTGCACACACCAAGCTGTGTGCTGCAGCAGCCAGGCTGGAGGGCAGGGATCCATCCAGAGGGACCTGGGCAGGCTGCAGAGGGGGGCACAAGCCAAGCTCATCAGGTTCAACAGGACCAAGTGCAGTGTCCTGCAGCTGGGTTGAGGCAATGTCAAGCACAAATCCAGGCTGGGCAGTGAGTGGCTGGAGAGCAGCCCTGAAGAGAGGGACCTGGGGGTGCTGCTGGACCAGAAGCTCAGCATGAGCCAGCAGTGTGCACTTGCAGCCCAGAAAGCCAACCAGAGCCTGGGCTGCAGCAGGAGTAGTGTGGCCAGCAGGGCCAGGGAGGTGATTCTGCCCCTCTGCTCTGCTCTGCTGAGACCCCACCTGGAGTGCTGCATCCAGCTCTGGAGCCCCCATTACAAGAGGGCTGTGGAGATGCTGGAGTGTGTCCAGAGCAGGGCCAGGAGGATGCTCAGAGGGCTGCAGCAGCTCTGCTGTGAGCACAGACTGAAAGATTTGGGGCTGTGCAGGCTGGAGCAGAGGAGGCTCCCAGGTGATCTTCTTGTGGCCTTCCAGCATATGAAGGGGGCTCTTAAAAAGCTGGGGAGGGAGTTTCTAGGCTCTCAGGGAGTGAGAGTACCGGGGGGAATGGAGCAAAGCTGGAGGTGGGCAGGTTCAGGCTGGCTGTGAGGAGGAAGTTGTTGAGCAGGAGAGTGGTGAGAGCCTGGAAGAGGTTGCCCAGGGAGGTGGTTGAGGCCCAATCCCTGGGGGTGTTTAAGGGCAGGCTGGACGAGGCTGTGGGCAGCCTGCTCTAGAGTGTCCCTGGGCATGGCAGGGGGTTGGAACTGGCTGCTCCTTGTGGTCCCTTCCAACCCTGACTGATTCTGCAATCCTATGATTCTAAGGGCTGCCAAACAACCTGAGGGGTGCCTGGCCTCAGGGTGCAGGGAAATTCACACTTTTCATGACACTCTGCCACAAACCATCTGTGCAAAGGCAGTCTCCAGTCCCCACATTGCAGTCACTGAAGCCTGCAGTGCTGAAGCTGCCCCAGAGCTGTGGGTGAGAAGTGGTGTCCCACCCTTACACTGCTTTCAGCAGCACTACATTGGATGCCTCCACCTGCCTCAGCACTGACAGGCTTTTAAGCTGTCACTTCAGCATGTCTGTAACCTTCTGGGTTTGAGACTCAGCTCCTGCTGGGAAATCTCTGCTCAGCAAAGTGAGCAGAAAGGCATCTCAGCCACTCTGAGCTGTGAGGAGAAGATGAGCTGGCTCTAATGTCTGCACTTGAGACAAGCCAGGAGACTCTGCAGTCAGTTCAGTTGGTGTCAGAATCACAGAATGGGTTGGAAGGGACCTCCAGAGATCACTCAGTCCAACCCCTTCTGCAAAGCAGGATCACTTAGGGCAGGTCATACAGGAGCAAGTCCAGACAGGTTTTGAAGATCTCTAGAGAAGGAGACTCCACAACCTCCCTGGCAGCCTGCTCCAGGGCTCTGACACCCTCACAGAAGCTTTTCTTCTCATGTTGAGATGGAATTTCTTGTGGTTGAATTTGCATCCAGTGTCTCACATCCTGTCCCTGGGTACCACTGAAAAGAGCCTGGCTCCATCCTCCTGACAGCCACCCTGCAGCTAGTTGTAGACATTGATCAGGTCCCCTCTCAGCCTTCTCTTCTCCAGACTGAACAGCCCCAGGGCTCTCAGCCCTTCCTCATCAGAGAGATGCTGCAGTCCCTTAACCATCCTCATAGCTCTCCACTGAACTCTCTCCAGCAGTTCCCTGTCCCTCTTGAACTGGGGAGCCCAGAACTGGACACAATATTCCAGATGTGGTCTAATTAGGGCTGAGTAGAGGAGGAGGAGGAGGAGGAGGAGGAGGAGGAGGAGGAGGAGGAGGAGGAGGAGGAGGAGGAGGAGGGGAACCTCCCTCAACCTGCTGGACACACTCTTCTTAATGCACCTAAATGTACCTTTGGCCTTCTTGGCCATCAGGGGCACACTGCTGTGCTGCAGCAACTGAAATGTGCACCTCCCTGCTGTGCTTCCCCAGCTACAGGAGGTCAGCATGCATGGGCTTGGCTGAAATTAAGTAACATTAGAAGCAGAAATTTAATCTTAATTAATTAATGTTCAGCACACCAGATTAGCAGAAAGCCCAAGGAGTATTTATAACTCTCTGGGAAGTAGAAGTAGGTACAAGGAAACACCATTTGGGATTAAGGCCCCTGATGGGCAAACACACACTGAAGCATGAAGATGCTCAGAGGGCAGCAGCAGCTCTGCTGTGAGGACAGGCTACAAGAGTTGGGGTTCTGCAGCCTGGAGAAGAGAAGGCTTCAAAGAGACCTTGCAGTGGCCTTCCAGTGTCTGAAGTGGGCTACAGGAGAGCTGGGGAGGGACTATTGACAAGGTCTTGTAATGACAGGATGAGGAGGAATGGGTTTAAACTGGCAGAGGGGAGAGTTAAACTGGATGTTGGGAAGAAGTTGTTTGCAGTGAGGGTGGTGAGACACTGGCACAGGTTGCCCAGGGAGGTTGTGGAGCACAGAATCACAGAATGTGATCAAAGATTCATCATTCACATTCTGTGATTCTGTGCTCCACAAGCTCCCTGGAGGTGTTCAAGGCCAGGTTGGAAGAGGCTTTGAGTGACCTGCTCTAGTGGGAGGTGTCCCTGCCTATGGAACTGGCTGAGCTTTGATGTCTCTTCCAACCTAGACCATTCTATGATTCTATGAAGGTGCACTTGGATGGACTGGGACAACCTTAACAGCTGCAGCAAAACCCAGAGTGCACAGAGAGGCTTCTCAGGAGTCTGCACCAACTTCAGTGGTGGTTAGAAGTGTTTCTGTTCTAATGCTTGCAAAGAATTCTGGCATTCTAGAAATCCAGGCTATTTGTTCTCCACCTGAACATCATATTTGATGATTTCCCATTGGAATGGGCTGCCCAGGGAGGTGTTGGAGGCACCATCCCTGGAGGTCTTCAAGCAAAGCCTGGATGAGGCACTTAGTGCCATGGTCTGGTTGACTGGCTAGGGCTGGGTGCTAGGTTGGACTGGATGAGCTTGGAGGGCTCTTCCAACCTGGTTGATTCTATGATTCTGATTCTATAAATTGAGCTCTTCTCTTATACTGAGAGGGATGTCAAAGTGATTTGAGAAATGCTGGAACCTCCCCCTTCAGGCAGCACTGCATTACTCACTTAGGATGTTGAGGGTGGCTGCCCATCAGGTTTGGCTCCTCTGAGCAGCATATCATGTCAGTAATCAGAACATCCCTTTCTCTGCAGACCTCTCACACACATTTCTACCACCATTAATGCGTGGTTCCCCTCCTGAAACAGGAGAAACCCTTTACTGCCAAATTCACAGCTTCACAGCTTGCACTGGGTTGGAAAGGAACCTCAAAGGGCATCTCAGCCAAGCCCTCTGCCTCAGCAGGGACTCTTCCAACTGCAGCAGGCTGCACAGGGACACATCCAGTCTGATCTTCATTGTCTCTAGTCATGGAGCCTCAGCCACAGCCCTGGGCAGCCTGTTCCAGGATTTCACCACTCTCACTGTGCAGAACTTCCTCCTGATGTCCAGCCTGAATCTGCCCTGCTCCCGTTTCAAACCATCATCTCTCATCGCCACAGGCCCTTCTAAACTGTCCCTGCCCAGCCTGCCTGTAGGTCCCCTTCAGAGATTGAAATGTAGCTCTAAGGCATCCCCAGAGCCTTCTCCTCTCCAGGCTAAACAGCCCCAATTCTTTCAGCCTGTCTTTATAGCAGAGGTGCTCCAGCCCTCTGATCAGCTTGGTGGCCTCCTCTGGACATGCTCTCTTGTTGTTGGTGGCCCTGAGCTGCACACACTGGACACAGCACTGCAGGTGATGCCTTAGCAGAGCAGAGGGACAGAATCACCTGTCTTCATAGAATCATAGGATCATAGAATCAACCAGGTTGGAAGAAACCTCCAAGATCATC
Organism: Pogoniulus pusillus; assembly: GCF_015220805.1. NCBI lineage: Eukaryota > Metazoa > Chordata > Aves > Piciformes > Lybiidae > Pogoniulus > Pogoniulus pusillus. Next base: position 28,108,393 of record NC_087277.1, read on the forward strand.
CAGTCCAACCTATCACCCAGCCCTAGCCAGTCAACTAGACCATGGCACTAAGTGCCTCAGCCAGGCTTTTCTTGAAGACCCCCAGGGACGGTGCCTCCACCACCTCCCTGGGCAGCCCACTCCAATCTTCTGCCCATGCTTCTTTTGATGCAGCCCAGGATGCAGTTTGCCTTCTGGGCTGCAAACCATCACTGAAAGTTGTCCTTCCTCAAGCCCAACCATTTGCAGCAGTGTTCGGTGGTGGTAAGATACTCATAAGGTTCTCACAGGGATCCAGTGAGGTGTCAAAAAGCAGAAGCAAATAATCCACCACAGCTGGGCAGCATCTCCACACAGCCTCCCAGTCTGCAGCCACAGCTACAGTGCCCTGTGGCAGTCCCCAGAAGCTAGGCTGGGGCACAGGAGAGAGCTGCCTTGTCTCCAAGGCAGTGCAAGGACCAGAGCTCCTGGCCAGCACAACTCACCGTCACAGCTGCTGTTGGTTGCAAATCAGGTACCAAAGTCTCCAGCAGGACAAAGGGCCACAGGCTTCCTGGATGTGAAAATCATGTGGGGAGCTGGAGGAAGAGGGAGAAATTACTTTGAATGTGGTCTGGCTGAAAGCTAGCCACTACCCTTTCACCCTACTGTGCCCAGGGTCTGCCATGAGTCCCCATGCCCTGACCTAGCTGCAGCCCTCCACGGGCCATGGCCACAGAAGAAGGGGTGTCCCCTTGGCCAGAGCAGCAACTGGGGAGTGTGAAAGGACCCCCATTATTCCCACACACTCGTTTCCAGTCTGAGAGGAATACCTGCTCATTCTAACTTCCCACCCTCTTTCCCAGCTCCTGGCTTTTTGCTCCCTGGTCTATTTCCCTATACATGCAGTCCTGTGGTGGTCATTGTCTTCTAAGAAGTACAGATGACCATTTGGAGAGAAAGGGCTCAGTGAAAGGCTGTGATGGTTTCAGATCATCACAACCTCTGCCAGGATGTGGCAGGTATTTCAGGTGGAGCTGGCATGCCCTGGCACAGAGTACAGCAGCACCTTGCATCTGGGAGCTACCTCTGCTGGGCATCCCAGGCAGACTGTTTAATGAGCATCCAAACCTCCTACTGAGTTCAAAATGCAGCAAGGATCATGGTCCAGCAGCTATCACCTTCCACAGGGGAGGGAAGTGGTGAAGCCTGCAGCCAAGCCACCAGCTGTGTTGTTCACAGGACAGCAGGGCTCAGCAGATGACTGCACTGTGCATTGGAACATCACTTATGCCCTCCCCACCCCCTACATTGCCCACAGGAGAGGTCTGCTGAGAGGACATCTAAGGAGCAACCAGGTCCCACTTGTAGGCTCCTTGCAGGGAGTCTCCAAGCCAGCTTCAGAGCATGGATTTAGAAGGACTTAGTCCATTCCTACTGGCAGCACAACCACTTCTCAGCCACCCCAAAACAAGACCTGCTGCCAACTTCGGGCAGCAGCCAGAAGCTGGACATCGCATAGCTGATTTTGAACTTGTCATCACATCTTCCTGTGCAGCAGCCCCACTGGCAGAGAGTGTTTAAAAGCTGAACTCATTCAACATGAGCTCTAGTCAGTGCCACCTCCAGGCAGCTCAGTGGGTTCTCATGGGCATAGGTGAAGCAGAGCAGCAAGTACCTTTGGTTACTGATGATCAGTCTCTCATGGGGGCCTTCCGACTGCCAGAAGTGATCTGCAGAATGAAATTGAAGCAGCATCCCCACTGACAGGTGACCATCAGTGATACAAGCAAGTGTTTCCTCCCATTTTGCCAGACCTTTCCCTGTGGCCTGGTACTGTCTTGGTTCTTACAAGTGCATTCCACCACTCTGGAATCAATCCAACAGGTTTGGCTTGGATGCCGTAACAGATATGTCAGTGGGATGGATCCTATTCCCATGGTGAGCACCTGGACTAGAAGCTCACAGGCTCACAGGATGTTAGGGGTTGGAAGGCACCTAAAGAGATCAACAAGTCCAACCCCCTGCCAGAGCAGGGCAATCCTATCTAACACAGATCACAGAGGGACACATCCAGACAGGCCTTGAAAGGCTCCACAGAAGGAGACTCCACAACCTCTCTGGGCAGCCTGTGCCAGTGCTCTGTGACCCTTCCAGTAAAGAAGTTCCCCCTTGTGTTGAGGCAGAACCTCTTTGGCTGCAACTTACACCCATTGATCCTTGTCCTGTCCCAAGGAGCAGTGAGCAGAGCCTGTCCCCCACTCCTGGCAGCCCTCAGATACTTATAAACATTTATCAAATCCCCTCTCAGTCTTCTTCTCTCCAAACTAAACAGCCCCAGGTCCCTCAGCCTCTCCTCATCAGCCATGCCCTCCTGTCCCCTCATCATCCTTCTAGCCCTCTGCTGGACCCTCTCCAGCAGATCCCTGTCCCTCTTCAACTGGGGAGCCCAAAACTGAAGGCAGTATTCAAGGTGAGGTCTCACCAGGGCAGAGGGGGATGAGAATCTCTCTTGATGTGCTGGATGAGAACCTCCCTTGATCTGGACACACTCCTCCTAACACACCCCAGGATCCCATTGGCCTTCTTGGCCACCAGGGCACATTGCTGTGCCACGGATGTTCTCCACCAGCACTCCCAGCTCCCTTTCCACAGGGCTGCTCTCCAGCAGTCACCTCCCAGCCTGTACTGCTGCAGTTTGTTGTTCCTCCCCAGGTGCAGGACTCTGCACTTGTTCTTGTTGAAGCTCATCTGGTTCCTCTGTGCCCAGCTCTCAGTCTGTCCAGGTCTCTCTGGATGGCAGCACAGCCTGCAGCTGTCTCAGCCAAGCCTCCCAGCTTGGTGTCAGCAGCAAACTTGCTGAGCAGACTCTGTCTGTGCCCTCATCAATGTCACTGATGAAGATGTTGAACAGGACTGGCCCCAGCACTGATCCCTGGGGGACACCACTGGTCACAGCTCTCCAGCTGGACTTGGCACCATTGATCACCACCCTCTGAACTCTCTCTTGCAACCAATTCCTAACCCACCTCACCATCTGCTCTTCCACCCCACACTTCCTCAGCTTGCTCACTAGAATGTCATGGGAGACAGTGTCAAAGGCCTTGCTAAGGTCAAGGTAGACTCCATCCACTGCTCTCCCTGAATCTACCCATTCAGTTATGGCATCATAAAATGCTATCAGGTTAGTTAAGCACAACTTCCCCTTGGTAAATCCGTGATGACTACTCCTGATAACTTTCTTCTCTTCCAAGTGCCCTCCAACAGGAGCCACTCCATTTTTTCAGGGCTGAAGGTGAGGCTGCCTGGTCTATAGTTTCCTGGAAGCTCTTTCTTGTCCTTTTTGAAGAATGGAGTGCCAATGGCTCTCCTCCAGTCCTCAGGCACCTCTCCTGTCTGCCACGAGCTGGCAAAGCTGATGGAGAATGGCAGAGCAATAACATCAGGCAGTTTTCTCAGCACCCTTAGGTGCATCTCATCAGGGCCCATGGACTTGTGAATGTTTAATTTGTGTAACTGATCCCTCACCCAGTCTGCACTGACCAGTGGGGAGAAAACAAGCAAGACAGAGTATTTCCAGACACCTTCTTTAGCAGGTCCTCCCTCCAGATCTTCAACTGCCTGCAGCTGAGCACTTCTAAGCTATGAAGGCTCTCAGGCATCAGGGGAAAGCTGCTAGAGAATGCCAGGCTTGCTTGAACTGGTTCTGAGCATATTCATGGCTTGGGAAAACAAAGGTCCAAACTCAAAGCATTGTTCCTGTCTTACACAGTTCTTACCCAAGGATTTCAGGAGAAGTGTAGTCTGAGAGAGATCTTGTGTGTGGCCTCAAGATTTTATTGCCTCTTTGTAATGCAGGAAGAATTAATTCTGCCCCCCTGGGACTCTGGCCCTCCCAAATGAAGCACCGAGGTCCTGGATCCTGATAGAATGATGCGGAGTAGCTAAATTTGGTAGTGGATAGAGCTGAGACCTTCCATGATAGTGGATAGAGCTGAGACCTTCCATGGTCTTAACCACCAATGAGGGCACATGTGGAGGTTATAATGGGTGGTGATCATAGAATCATAGAATCAACCAGGTTGGAAGAGACCTCCAAGATCAGCCAGGCTAACCTAGCACCCAGCCCTAGCCAGTGGACTTAGACCATGGCACTAAATGCCTCATCCAGGCTTTGCTTGAACACCTCCAGGGATGGCAACTCCACCACCTCCCTGGGCAGCCCATTCCAATGCCAATCACTCTCTCTGGGAAGAACTTCCTCCCAACATCCAGTCTATACCTCTCTCTTCAAACTGTTACCAGGCATTAAGATTTGGAGAAGCCCTCAGGTTGCTTTAAATGACTTAGAAGATCCTTCTGTCTCCTGCTGTTCCTGGAATGAAGAGATCAGTTCCATGTAGTCATTTCTACTTTTCCTCCTTGGCTCATAAGCAAGTCTTGGAGGAGGATGCCAGCATCAGCCAGACTTGCAGACAGAGGTGCTCTGAAACTCAGCCCCACAGCACCAAGCTTTTCAATGCCACCTGCTCACAGACCATGACACAGGCATGCTCTGCCACAGCTGGCAAGAGCTGGCCACCTCACCTAGGGTCCACAGATGCCTACAGCATCAGGAGAAAGACACGAGAGCATTCCCAGCCTTTTAATCATGGCAGCAAGTCTGCAGAAACAAAACACTGACCTGAGATTGGCCTTTGGGGAGTTCAGTGCTTCGGGGAAGTGTTTACTGCTCAGATAGTTCACAGCTCAGCCTGCAGCTGCAGAGGGCGTTTAGGACTCTGGGTTTTTTAGGTGCCTATAACAGCACTTAGGACATTACTTGGGTACCCAGAGCCCTTTGCTGCCATAAGCCATAGAGCATGCACTCAGCTTCTTGGGCTAGCAGACAGCCACAGTCTGGTTCTGGCTGCACTTTGAGTAGTGCATTGTGGTGTTTCGTGTCAGCTCCAAACCTGCATAGCTTCCCCTTGCTGTGCTGCAAGGTACCTCACTGAGCAGTCCCTCATCAATCAGTGGTCAGAACCACACTGACCAGCCCTTATCAATCAGTGATCAGAACTGCACTGACCAGCACCTCACTGACCAGTCCCTCATCAATCAGTGGTCAGAACCACACTGACCAGCCCTTATCAATCAATGATCACAACTGCACTGACCAGCACCACACTGACCAGTCCCTCATCAATCAGTGGTCAGAACCACACTGACCAGCCCTTATCAATCAGTGATCAGAACTGCATTGACCAGCACCACACTGACCAGTCCCTCATCAATCAGTGGTCAGAACCACACTGACCAGCCCTTATCAATCAATGATCAGAACTGCACTGACCAGCACCACACTGACCAGTCCCTCATCAATCAGTGGTCAGAACCACACTGACCAGCCCTTATCAATCAATGATCAGAACTGCACTGACCAGCACCACACTGACCAGTCCCTCATCAATCAGTGGTCAGAACCACACTGACCAGCCCTTATCAATCAGTGATCAGAACTGCACTGACCAGCACCTCACTGACCAGTCCCTCATCAATCAGTGGTCAGAACCACACTGACCAGCCCTTATCAATCAATGATCACAACTGCACTGACCAGCACCACACTGACCAGTCCCTCATCAATCAGTGGTCAGAACCACACTGACCAGCCCTTATCAATCAGTGATCAGAACTGCATTGACCAGCACCACACTGACCAGTCCCTCATCAATCAGTGGTCAGAACCACACTGACCAGCCCTTATCAATCAATGATCAGAACTGCACTGACCAGCACCACACTGACCAGTCCCTCATCAATCAGTGGTCAGAACCACACTGACCAGCCCTTATCAATCAGTGATCAGAACTGCATTGACCAGCACCACACTGACCAGTCCCTCATCAATCAGTGGTCAGAACCACACTGACCAGCCCTTATCAATCAATGATCAGAACTGCACTGACCAGCACCACACTGACCAGTCCCTCATCAATCAGTGGTCAGAACCACACTGACCAGCCCTTATCAATCAATGATCAGAACTGCACTGACCAGCACCACACTGACCAGTCCCTCATCAATCAGTGGTCAGAACCACACTGACCAGCCCTTATCAATCAGTGATCAGAACTGCACTGACCAGCACCTCACTGACCAGTCCCTCATCAATCAGTGGTCAGAACCACACTGACCAGCCCTTATCAATCAATGATCACAACTGCACTGACCAGCACCACACTGACCAGTCCCTCATCAATCAGTGGTCAGAACCACACTGACCAGCCCTTATCAATCAGTGATCAGAACTGCATTGACCAGCACCACACTGACCAGTCCCTCATCAATCAGTGGTCAGAACCACACTGACCAGCCCTTATCAATCAATGATCAGAACTGCACTGACCAGCACCACACTGACCAGTCCCTCATCAATCAGTGGTCAGAACCACACTGACCAGCCCTTATCAATCAATGATCAGAACTGTACTGAGCAGTCCCTCATCAGTCAGTGATCAGAACCGCACTGAGCAGTCCCTCATCAATCAGTGGTCATAACCGCACTGAGCAGTCCCTCATCAATCAATGATCAGAACCGCACTGAGCAGTCTCTCATCAGTCGGTGATCAGAACCGCACTGAGCAGTCCCTCATCAGTCGGTGATCAGAACCGCACTGAGCAGTCTCTCATCAGTCGGTGATCAGAACCGCACTGAGCAGTCCCCCATCAATCGGTGATCAGAACTGCACTGAGCAGTCCCTCATCAGTCGGTGATCAGAACCGCACTGCCTGTCCCGCACCGCCAGCACCACGGGAAGCCCAGCGGTGACGGTGCCTTCTCCCAGCCTGGAGGCAGCACACAGGTTCGCGCAAGGTCTCTCGTAGCAGAGCCACCCTCCAGGTCACAGGCGCTCCCGATGCGTGCCGGAGGCCCTGAGCCTCCGTTACCTGTGGGGCTCCCTCGGCCCCCGCCCGGTAGCTCCGCGCTCCCCAGGCGGAGGCGCTGGAGCAGCGAGCCCGGCGCGGCGGTCCTGCGAGCGGCTGCTGCCACCCTCAGGTCGCCTCCGCAGGCAGCCTCCCGCTGCCTCTGCCGGGGGCCGGCTCTGGACGCGGCGAAGAGCAGAGCGCAGCAGAGCCGCGGGGGGGTGCCGGGCGGAGCCGCCGCCGGGGAGGCAGCCGCCAACGCGCGAAGCAGAGGCGCAGCAGAGGCGGCACAGCTGCGGGCGGAGCGCAGGACCAGTCCCTCCATACCTTGTCAGCCCAAGGGCAGGTCGAGAGACGCCACTCTGCTCCGCTGACGCCTTATCTGCGGCGCTGTGTCCAGCTCTGCGGAGGAGAGAGGTGGATCTGCTGGGGTGGGTCCAGAGTGAGACACCAAGATGGTCTGAGGGCTGCAGAACTCCGCTGTGGGGACAGGTTGGAAGAACTGGGGCTGGAGAAAAGGAAGCTCTAGGGAGACCTTAGAGTGCAGGCAGGCTGGGGAGGCACTGTTTAGTAGGGCTTGTGGGGATAGGATGAGGGACAATGGTTTGAAACTGGAGCAGGGCAGATTTGGATTGGGTATCAGGGGGAAGTTCTGCACAGTGAGAGTGCTGAAATCCTGGCACAGGCTGCCCAGGGATGCGGTTGAGGCCTCATGACTGAAGACGTTGAAGATCAGACTGGATGTGTCCCTGTGCAGCCTGCTGTAGTTGGAGGTGCCCCTGCTGAGTGCAGGGGGGCTTGGCTGAGATGCCCTTTGAGGGTCCCTTCCCACCCAATGCAATCTGTGAAGCTGTGACTCACAAACCTGAGCTTCAGGCGCAGGACAGAGGCTGTGGTGCAGAGCCACAGCCAGGGAGCAGCAAAAGCTCTGTTGCATGGTGCCCCAGCTCTCTGCTGCCCAAACCCCACTGAACCTGGCACACCTGGGCCACCACCCAGGCATCTGCAGCAGGCCTGCAGGAACATGTAGCCCAAACACAGGCTGCACCCACCCTAAGAATGTCTTTACCTGCAAGGACTGGAACTGCAAGAGGGAAACTGGAAACAACAGCTAAAGGAGATGGCCTGAAGTCACCTTAATTCTCTACTTCCAACCCACAAATAAATCCCTAGATGCTTTTGGACACTCACCTCCTCTCCCACCTCTCCCCAGCCATCACAACAGGCTGGCAGCTGTGGCCAAAGCCAGAAAAGCACTGTGGCAACTGAGCTTCTGTGCTTTTTAGCCACTGCTCTGCTTCCATTTGTCTCACCATGCACAACCTACAGCAGCTTGTACCACCTATGGGCCATCACTCCTGACATAATCTCAAGTTGTGTTGGGGGAGGTCTAGGCTGGAGGTTAGGAGGAAGTTCTTGCCAGAGAGAGTGATTGGCACTGGAATGGGCTGCCCAGGGAGGTGGTGGAGTCATCATCCCTGGAGGTGTTCAAGACGAGCCTGGATGAGACACTTAGTGCCATGGTCTGGTTGATTGGATAGGGCTGGGGGATAGGGTGGACTGAATGATCTTGGAGGTCTTTTCCAACTTGGTTGAGTCTATGATGATTCTGTGATTCTATGAGGTTGGACCTGATGATCCTAGAGGTCCTCTCCAACCTGGTTGAGTCTATGATGATTCTGTGATTCTATGAGGTTGGACTCAATGCTCCTAGAGGTATTTTCCAATCTGGTTAATTCTATGATGATTCTATGAGGTTGGATGGGTTATCTTGGAGGTCTTTTCCAATCTGGTTGATTCTATGATGATTCTGTGATTCTGTGAGGTTGGACTCAATGATCCTGGAGATCTTTTCCAACTTAGATGATTCTGTGATGATTCTATGAGGTTGGCCTCAATGATCCTAGAGGTCTTTTCCAACCTGGTTGATTCTGTGAGATAGAAACAGGGTGTAAAAAGCAGCAGAGCTTCAGGGCAGGGTGCTGTGCCTCCTCAAGCAGGCAGTGCCTCTCCTACCTTCTGGAGCTGCTGCAGGAAGAGGGATGAGCTCAGCAGAGCAAACTTCACTTCTTCCAGCACTTTGTAGCCAGAGGGTTGGCTTTTACTGCCTCACCAAATTGAAGGTGGGCAAATTCCTTGTTCTTACTGCTCTTCTGCTACACCTGTAGCCTTTTGACTTCTGAGATGCTTCAGGATTTCTCTTAGGGAGAAGGAAAGAAACTGATTATCTGGAGACTGCTTTTATTGGCACATGTAAGTGAGGAACTAAACAAACTATGTTCTGGGGGAGGGGATTTTATGGCCTCTCAACAAGGTACACTATTGCTGGTGATGAGGATGTTTTCCTGGAGGCTTCTTTCAGAGGTGGCCTGCATGCTGAAGTAGGGGGCAAGCAGAAATTATTTTCCAGATGAGTTGGGGTTACCACCAGGAATTTGCAATGAGAGACTCCAGCCCTTGCAGGCAAGTGACACACAGGAGGAAAAGTAGTTCTTTCATGTGCTTTCCATTGATGTAAATCATGGTTGCTTATGTGTGGCTTAAATAAATGATGTGTTTGTGGCTAGAAGATCTGGGAAGGCTGTAAAGAACAATGAGGAAAACCACTTTTGGCTTTACAGGGTAACTGAAGAATAAGCTGAGTTGAAAATCTGTTTTTAACAAGGCCTTGTGTGCTGTGACTTAGGACAAAAGCAAGACTGCTTTTATGGGCTTCAGGTACTTAGAGGGCTTGCTTGCCACAGTGTTCCACTGGTGAGGGGCAATACCTGTTTGCACAGGCACTGCAAGTCAGGACTTAGGGAACTAATACTGAAAACTACAGCAGCTTGCAGGAGTTCTGCTAGGAATTCCCTGGCTAGGTACATTGGTTGCTGCTACTTTTCAGCTGGCTTTTCATCAACATACAACGAGAGAGTGGCTTAGGTTGAAAGGGACTTCAAGAGATCACCTACTCCAAATGCCCTGCTGTGGGCAGGGACACCTCTCAACTACACTTGGCCTCATCCAACCTGGCCTGGAGCACCCTCAGGGAGGAGGCAGCCACAGCCTTCCTGGGCAGCCTGTTCCAGAGTCTCACCACCTCCATACAGAAGAACTTCCTAAGCTCCAGTCTAACCCTGCTCTCCCTCAGCTTCAAACCATTTCCCCTTGTCCTGTCTCTAGACACCCTTAGGAAAAGTCTCTCTGCAGCCTTCCTGTAGGATCCTTTCAGGGAGGGAGCTGAGGTTGTTCATCCTGGAGAAGAGAAGATGCTGGGGGGACCTTAGAGCTGTCTCCTTCTCTGGAGCCTTTCAAAGCCTGTCTGGATGTGTTCCTCTGTGATCTGTGCTAGATTGTGTGGTCCTGCTCTGGCAGGGGGGTTGGACTCGATGGTCTCGATGGGTCCCTTCCAACCCCTGACATCCTGTGATCCTCTGAAGCTGTTGGCAGTACTTCCCAACACTGCAGCTGGCCAGAACTTCCCACTATACAGCACTTTCCTCATTCATTTTTCACTTTGAAACTTTCCCTGTTTGGCTTAAATTTCTCCCTCATCACTTTGCTGCTGCCAGGTTGATTTCTGTATGTGATGGGTCAAAAGCCTCAGCAAAACAAAAAGAGGGTGATCCATTCCTAAGCCTGTGTGTAGGAGAAAACTGTTGTGTCCTTATTACAGAACTGGAAACCCTTCTGCTGAAATGCCTGCTTGCCTTCGTGGTTGGGATTAGGACTTAAAATAGAGGTGAGAAGAGATGGGAGGGAAATGCATGACTTCTCTATTAGCTTGGGTTTGGCTGTTCCTGCTAGGATCTGCACCAGCTTATAAATATCTGGCAGAAAAGGAGTATGTGTGGTGATGACTGCTTGCTTCTGGGCACCTAAAATGCCTCCTGGTTTCTTCCAAGCCAGGCTCTCAACTGCTAGGTTTTAGCAGTTTGAACAAGCTGCATTCTCTCATAGCTTTCACCTGTGATCAGTCAGGCCCCACTAAATGCAGTTTGCTTTGGGTTTTTTCAAGGGGTTCTTCCTGTAGTTCTTGCTTCCAGTTGCTGTCTGCTGGGCAAAGCACAGATGCAGCAGCTGACAGCAAGGAGCTGTCTCACCCGTCTGCTAAATCAGCCTACCAACATCCCATCAGCTTCCAGAAGGAAAAAAGAACTAGGGCAGAGCAGAAAAACTAACCCCAGGGTGTTAGACGATAAGGGAACCAGTGAGATCAGGGCTGGCACAGAGAGAGAAGAGGGAGGGGATGTAGGGGAGCAAGGAGATGGACAGGTAGGAGGGAGGGCTGAGGCTGGGCAGGCAAAGGCTAAGATGGGATATAGAGACAGCTGGAGAAGCCAAAGAACACCAGGTCCTGCTGAGTGAGATAGATAGGGATTGGAAGGTGCGAAAATCAAGCTTGGAAACAGATAGAGCTACTAAAAAGAACCCTCAGGTTTGGTGAAAGGAAGGAGTGTGTTCTCCTCCAGACCCTGTAATGGACCCTGTGATGATTCCCAAGTCTTACCATTTTGTTTCTTGGCAAATATCCATGAAATCTCTGGTAAAAGGATTGCTTCCTCTCAGCTGGCATCTACAAGCTGTTAGAGCCTGCTCCTGAATCCCTGGAAAACACAGAATCATAGAATCAAGCAGGTTGGAAAAGACCTCCAAACTCATCCAGTCCAACCTAGCACCCAGCCCTGTCCAATCAACCAGACCATGGCACTAAGTGCCCCATCCAGGCTTGAGCACCTCCAGGGATGGCAACTCCACCACCTCCCTGGGCAGGGAGGTTGTAGCCAGGTGAGATTGGTATCTTCTCCCAAGCAACCAGCAACAGAACAAGAGGACACAGTCTCAAGTTGTGCCAGGGCAGGTCTAGGCTGGATGTTAGGAGGAAGTTGTTGGCAGAGAGAGTGATTGGCATTGGAATGGGCTGCCCAGGGAGGTGGTGGAGTCACCATCCCTGGAGGTGTTGAAGCAAAGCCTGGATGAGGCACTTAGTGCCATGGTCTGGTTGCCTGGCTAGGGCTGGGTGCTAGGTTGGACTGGCTGAGCTTGGAGGTCTCTTCCAACCTGCTTGATTCTATGATTCTATGATCTGAAGAAATCTCTGTGAATTCATTCCATTACAGAATCAGTCAGTGTGTGGCACTGACCAGATGATGCATGAATGAACTGCACTGTATCTGAGCAGGACAGGCCCTAAACTCGACTTGATGTCAGCCTCTTGCCTCTTCTGAGAATGCAAGCTGTGTCAGCTGCCATACAAACCTCTCTGCCACCCAAAGCCTGTTATGCACTTCCCCATCTGACAGTAAGTGAAGAGAGTTCCAACTCAGATTGCTATTCACAGCTTGCATTGGTCTGGAAGGGAGCCTCAAAGGGCACCTTGGCCAATCCCCCTGCACTCAGCAGGGGCACCTCCAACTAGGTCAGGCTGCACAGAGCTGCATCCAGCCTGACCTTGAATGTCTCCTGGGATGGGGCCTCAACCACAGCCCTGGGCAGCCTGCTCTAGGATTTCACCACTCTCACTGTGCACAACTTCCTCCTGATGTCCAACCTAAATCTGCCCTGATCCAGTTTCAAACCACTGCCTCTCATCTTATCCCCATCTGAACAGTCCCTCCCCAGCCTGCCTGTAGGTCCCCTCCAGATATTGAAATGCAGCTCTAAGATCTCCCTGGAGCCTTCTCTTCTGCAGGATGAACAGCCCCAATCCTTTCAGCCTGTCTTCACAGCAGAGGTTCAGCCCTCTGATTATCTTGGTGGCCTTCTCTGGACCCACTCCAGCAGGTCTATGTCTCTCTTGTGTTGAGGGCCCCATATCTGGACACAGCACTGCAGGTGATATCTCAGGAGAGCAGAGCAGAGTAGCAGAATCACCTCTCTTGACTTGCTGGCCACGCTGCTTTTGATGCAGCCCAGGATGTGATTTGCCTTATGGGCCACAACTGCTGGGTCATGTCCAAGAGAAAAATGATACAGGATCACCTTTCCAACCACACAAAGGAAAAAAAAAAGTGAGCCAGGGTAGATAAAAGCTGAATCAACAAAACCAGTCCTGTGAAACCAGCCACAAACGTCCTTGCTGCAATAATCAATCAAATGCCACCCCTTCTGCTTTGTCACATCAGGGTTGGTCTCAGCTGAGAACATGCAGCACGTTCCTCTCTGTGGCAGGATGCCAGGCACCAGAAGTAACAGAATTTCTCCCAGATCCCCTCCTCTCAGCTGAGAGCTGGCAAGGAGTACAGCACTGATTGCTGGATCTGTGGGCTGGTGACAATCCTCCCTGCCCAGTGTGACTCAGAGCCTTGCAGCACCCTCAGCAAGTTTGTGGATGACACCAAGCTGTGTGGTCCTGTGGAGGGAAGGGATCCATGCAGAGGGACTTGGATAGGCTGGAGAGGAGAGCCCAAGCCAATCTCTTGAAGTTCAACAAGGCCTAGTGCAAGGTCCTATACCTGGGTCAGGGCAATCCCAAGCACAAATCCAGGCTGGATGAGGAGAGGCTTGAGAGCAGTCTGAAGAAGGACTTGGGGGTCTCTAGTGATGAAAATCTCCCCACGAACCAGCAATGGTTCCTGGCAGCCCAGCAGGGAGCTGTGTGCTGGCTGCAATCAGAGCAGGGAGAGCAGCAGCACAGGCAGCTGTGTGCTGGTTGTATGCAGAGCAGGAAGAGCAGCAGCACAGGGAGAGGATTCTGCCCCTCTGCTCTGCTGAGACCTCACCTGCAGCACTGTCTCCAGTTCTGGTGCCCACAGCATAAGAGAGACATGGAGCTGCTGGAGTATGTCCAGAGAAGGCCATGAAGACTATGAGAGGGTTGGAAAACCTCTTCTGCCTTCAAAGAAGAAGAAAAATACAGAGAGAAAAAAATACACCATGCAAAATATGCAACAAGTGGCCTTAAAAGGGAATTAACTTCATAAGGTGAGTTTGTGTGTGTGAGAAATAAAAGCTTTTATTCTCCTGAGTAAAGGCAGTAAGGAGAATTCCAGAACACTCTGACACTGCATCAAGCTGTGGCCTTAGAATCTGAGACCTCAGTGGCTACTGTTCTGAGTTTCACTACACTGTCCCTTTCAGCCAGCAAACTCCTACCTTGTTGTAAAGCCACAGTCAGACAGATGTCACTTTCCATTGTCCAACCAAAATGCCAACCAGAGGCTTGCTAACAGCACAAACACATCCACAGCATTGCCTCAGGTGGCTGAAGAGCTGCCAGTGCTGCATGCAATAAATCATTCTGACCAAAGGCACAACCATAAACCAAAGCAGATACAGACAGAAGTGTGTACCTAAACCATCTTGCTGCTGCTGATCCCAAAGGAACAGAAGCCTGGAAAGCAAAGTTAGGTTGTACAATCTGTGTTATGATTAGAGCAAGTGTGATCAACTTGCTAGAAACTGTCACTCTGGATGAACACTTTGTGGGAATGCCCCAAAACCTCATCAGAAACACACAATGAGCTTGGCCACAAGAACAAAAGGTAACTGCACATCAGTTGTTTGCCACCCCTCAGAAGAGGAGGATGCAAATGATAAGGGGAAGACACTGAGGTTTAACAGGAGAGAGAAGCTGAATTGGTTACATTGTGGAAAAAGAAAGAAACATTCTCTTTTATCCTTTCAAGGAAAGGGTCATCAAGAGTCTGATACTGCCCAGAGAAATGTTTCCATTGCATCAGCTGTGACATAGAAAGTGGTTTCTTTGAGTTAGGCTTCACATGGTTTTGGCCAAGCTGGCAACTTCTGGATACAGAAGGCTCTTCTGTGGAAGAATCTGAGGAGAAAACAAAAAAGGGAGGGGATGCAGTGGATTAATCAGAGAGAAATCTGGCAAAAAAATCCACCCTGAATCAATAAACTTAGTGGTGAAAACTGAGACTGGGTGTGGCAGCCTGCTCCAGCTGGAGGTGTCCCTGCTGACTGCAGGGGGGGCTAGACAAGATGCCCTCTGAGGGTCCCTCCCATCCCAATGCAATCTGTGAAACTCCAAGTGTCTGCAACTCGACTTTCCAACTCCCAGGGGGCATGCCAGCATTTCTCCAACGATTACTTTAATCATCCTGCATCGCCTTTAATTGATTACTGTAACATGAAGAGTTACATTCAGAGGTCTGGAACAGATCTGGTATAGCTGTCCTCAGTTAAAACAGCTTTGGAACTAGCTCTTGCTTATTACTGCCCTTAGAATCACAGAAACATAGAATCAACCAGGTTGGAAGAGACCTCCAAGATCATCCAGTCCAACCTAGCACCCAGCCCTGTCCAATCAACTAGACCATGGCACTAAGTGCCAGGGGGACAGTGACTCCACCACCTCCCTGGGCAGCCCATTCCAATGCCAATCACTCTCTCTACCAGGAACTTCCTTCTTCCAGCCTAGACCTCCCCTGGCACAGCTTGAGACTGTGTCCCCTTCTTCTGTTGCTGGCTGCCTGGCAGAAGAGACCAACCCCACCTGGCTACAGCCTCCCTTCAGGTAGTTGTAGACAGCAATGAGCTCTGCCCTGAGCCTCCTCTGCTGCAGGCTGCACACCCCCAGCTCCCTCAGCCTCTCCTCACAGGGCTGTGCTCCAGGCCCCTCACCAGCCTTGCTGCCCTTCTCCAAACACCTTCCAGAACCTCAGCATCTCTCTTGAATTGAGGAGCCCAGAACTGGACACAGCACTCAAGGTGTGGCCTGAGCAGTGCTGAGTACAGGGGCAGAATAACCTCCCTTGTCCTACTGGCCACACTGCTCCTGATGCAGCCCAGGATGCCATTGGCTCTCTTGGCCACCTGGGCACACTGCTGGCTCATCTTCAGCCTACTATCTACTAGCACCCCCAAGTCCCTTTCTCCCTGGTTGCTCTTCAGCCACTCTGGCCCCACACACTGCCATATGCTTGTAACAAATCATTACTTGAGCTTGCCAAAGCCAATCCAATGAATTACCAGGCAGGGTACATGAATTATTGGTTACTGCAAAGGAACAAACCTTTTCTCCTCTTCATCTTGTAAAGTGCTTCTATGGATTAGAAAGAGACAGCCAATATCTGGAAGCTTCAATTTTACTGTGCAACAGACTTTACACCAGTAATAGCCTGATCAGAATGGATGGCCAGAGACAATGAAAAAGAAACTCACTTTGCAACTCACTCCTTCCCATGCAGTCACACTCAAGCAAGTCATGGGTAACACAACTGGAATTTTCATGAAGAGTAAAGAGATCCTTAAGCTCCTCGACAGAAAAATGGATGTGTTCAGATGTCTTGGAAAGGTCCACAACTGCCCCAGAAAGGTCTTGTTTGCTGATCTGTCTTTGGTAAATCTTTTCTTCTATTGAGCCTGTATTGAAAGAAGAAAATAAAATAGACATGCTGGGAGATTTTTTTCATCACTGCTTGACAAGAAGAAATCATAGAATCAGTCAGGGTTGGGAGGGACCACAAATTGCAGCCAGTTCCAATCCCCCTGACGTGCCCAGAGACACCCTACCCTAGAGCAGGCTGCACACAGCCTCAGCCAGCCTGGCCTCAAACACCTCCAGCCATGGGACCTCAACCACCTCCCTGGGCAACCCATTCCAGGCTCTCACCACTCTCCTGCTCAACAACTTCCTCCTCACTTCCAGTCTGAACCTACCCATCTCCAGCTCTGCTGCATTCCCCCCAGTCCTGTCACTCCCTGAGAGCCTAAAAAGTCCCTCCCCAGCTTTTTTGTAGCCCCCTTCAGATGCTGGAAGGCCACAAGAAGGTCACCTGGGAGCCTCCTCTTCTCCAGACTGAACAGCCCCAACTCTTTCAGTCTGTGCTCACAGCAGAGCTGCTGCAGCCTCTGAGCATCCTCCTGGCCCTGCTCTGGTCACGCTCCAGAATCTCCATATCCTTCTTGTAATGGGGGCTCCAGAACTGGATGCAGCTGTTAAATCCATTTGAAATACTAAACCATTATTTCCAGTTACTCAAGCTAAAGCAAAGCAGGTTTGAAATTAGAGAAGGGCAGATTTAGATTGGATGTCAGGAACAAGTTCTGCACCATGAAGGTGCCAAAACACTGTAACAGGTTGCCCAGGTTAGTGGTTGAGGCCCCATCCCTGGAGATATTCAAAAGTGAGGCTCAACAGAGCTCTGGGCAGCCTGACCTAGTTGAGGATGCCCCTCCTGACTGCAGAGAGGGTTGGACTGGAAGACCTTTGGAGCCCTCTTCCAACCCAGACCATTCTGGGATTCTACCAGTCTAAATCAATTAATGTGTTGCCTCTAACTGACCTGAGTGCAGGAGAAATAACACAGAAATTATTGAAGAACTAACTATTTTTAAGACTTTCCCCCAAATTCCCTTCCTTTTACAAAGACTTTCCATACTTGTCTCCTCTAAGGGAGGTCTGAGCAGCATCTCTGACCTGTGGTTAGCAGCCTGTAGATGTGTACGGTATGTTTCTGACCATCTCTCCACACTCTGGCCATGGCCTGAAGAAAGCAAGAGGAAGAGGATGAGCAGCCTACAACACAACTTGCAGCCTGTACTCATCATTGCCACTTCTGCCACCTCATTCAAAAAGATCATCATCATAGAATCTCAGAATGGCTTAGGTGGGAAAGGACCTCAGAGATCACCTACTCCAACCTACCTGCCATGGGCAGGGACATCTCTCAGCTAGACTTGGCAGCTAAAGCCTTGTGCAGCCTGGTCTTGAACACCCTCAGGAAGGAGGTATCCACAACCATCATGGGCAGCCTACTGCAGAGTCTCACCACTCTCACACTGAAGAACTTCTTCTTTGGCCACACCTTGAGTGCTGCGTCCAGTTCTGGGCCACTCAATTCAAGAGAGTGCTGGAAGGTGTTGAGAGAAGGGCAGTAAGGCTGGGAAGGGGTCTGGAGCACAGCCCTGTGAGGAGAGGCTGAGGGAGCTGGGGGTGTGCAGCCTGCAGAAGAGGAGGCTCAGAGCAGAGCTCATTGCTGTCCACAGCTACCTTAAGGGAGGTTGTAGCCAGGTGAGATTGGTATCTTCTCCCAGGCACCCAGCAACAGAACAAGGGGACACAGTCTCAAGTTGTGCCAGGGGAGGTCTAGGCTGGATGTTAGGAGGAAGTCGTTGGCAGAGAGAGTGATTGGCATTGGAATGGGCTGCCCAGGGAGGTGGTGGAGGCACCATCCCCGAAGGTCTTGAAGCAGAGACTGGATGAGGCACTCGGTGCCATGGTCTGGTTGACTGGCCAGGGCTGGGTGCTAGGTTGGACTGGCTGATCTTGGAGGTCTCTTCCAACCTGGTTGATTCTATGATTCTATGATCTACTATAAAAAAGTTTCTTACTGTGTTTATACAAAGATTTTTACATCTGCTATCATTAAAGGTTGTTTTAGCTGAGCAATCTCATGCCAGTTAAATCATCCCTCAAAGCCAACCCTGCCATTAGAAGAATGGCACAAATCCAGGCTGGGAGAAGAGAGTAGATCTGAAGAAAGAGACATGGGGGTGCTGGTTGCTGAGCAGCTTCCCAGGAGCCAGCAGTGCCCTCATGCAGCCCAGAAGGCAGCTGTGTGCTGGGCTGCAGCCAGAGGAGTGTGGGCAGCAGAGCAAGAGAGTGGGATTCTGCCCCCTGACTCCGCTCTGCTGAGACCTCACCTCCAATCCTGCCTCCAGTTCTGGTGTCCCCAGCATGAGAAGGGCAGAAAGATGCTGGAGTGAGTCCAGAGGAGGGCCACAAAGATGATTCAAGGGCTGGAACTTCTCTGCTGTGAGGATAGGCTGAGGGAGCTGGGGGTGTTCAGCCTGAAGAAGAGAAGGCTTCAGGGGGACCTTAGAGCTGCCTTCCAATAGCTGAAGGGATCCTTCAGGAAGGCTTCAGAGGGACTTTGCTTAAGGATGTCTAGAGACAGGACTAGGGGAAATGGTTTTGAGGGAGAGAGCAGGTTCTTGGGAAGAAATTCTTCAGTATGAGTGTGTTGAGACTCCAGAATATGTTGCCCAGGAAGGTTTTGGCTGCCTCCTCCCTGGGGGTGTTCAACACCATGTTGGACGAGGCCTTGAGCAGCCAAGTCTAGTCGAGAGGCATATCTGCCCATGGGGCAGGGTGGTTTGGAGTAGATGATCTCTGAGGTCCCTTCCATCCTGAGCCATTCTATGACTGTGACACAACACTGGCTTTGTTTTCTTGGTTTTGTGGTGGTTTTTTTTTCCTGGCATCATTCCCACAGGATTCTCTTTTCATTCTGATCAGAATCTCTCCCTTTTCCTCAGGTACTGCGAACCGACAGCAACATCTGCTAGGCAGCGCAGTGAGATTTTTCTTTTCACTTTAGAAACACAGCAAGTTTCCAGTGAAAAAAAGGGGTCAGGAAACAAAGGAGATACACAACTCACTGCTCTAAAGATCCCAGAACTTAACCTTGTCATTTTTGACTGCTAGAGGGCTTCTAACAATTCCAATATCTATAATACGACAGAGAAATACTTCCTCTTCTCTACTGAGGACTTTTTTTTCCTGCAGTATTTTGCTTGTCAAAGCAAAAACAATGGGTAGCAACAAGACACTTAAAGCCAAGCATCCCAAAACCAGCCCCCAAAACAACATTTGATGCCCATCTCTGTCCACACAAAACCCACTTGTGTTATCAGACCTGAATGTCCGTAGCTGGGTTCCAGTCGATATCGTACAGGATCAAATGAGAGGCTCCAACCAGATTCAGTCCTACTCCACCAGCCTTTGAACTCAGCAAAAAGACAAAAGCTGAGCTGAATTTACTGTTAAAAGCATCAACAATCTGTTGTCTCTGGGAGACAGGAGTATGTCCATCCAGCCTAGTGTAAGAGTATCCATAACGTTTGCATGTCTCTTGTAAGATGTTTAATGTCTGAGTGTAATTGGAGACCAGCACAACCCTGTCAAAGAGGAAAACAAAGTTATTTTAGCATCTTAGACCTTGGTAAAAGTAAAGTCAGTGAACAAATTAGTGAAGGTGCTGTGGGCAGAGGCACTGAGTGCACCCTCAGTGAGTTTGCTGAGCACACCAAGCTGTGTGGTGCAGCAGCCAGGCTGGAGGGCAGGGATCCTTCCAGAGGGACCTCGGCAGGCTGGAGAGGGGGCACCAGCCAACCTCATGAGGTTCAACAGGACCAAGTGCAAGGTCCTGCAGCTGGGTCGAGGCAATGCCAAGCACAAATCCAGGCTGGGCAGTGAGTGTCTGGAGAGCAGCCCTGAGGAGAGGGACTTGGGGGTGCTACTGGAGCAGAAGCTCGACAGGAGCCAGCAGTGTGCACTTGCAGCCTGGAGGGATAACCAGATCCTGAGCTGCAGCATCAGAAGTGTGGCCAGCAGGGCCAGGGAGGTGATTCTCCTCCTCTGCTCTGCTCTGCTCTGCTGAGATCCCACCTGGAGTACTGCATCCAGCTCTTTAGCCCCTGGGACAAGAGGGATGTGGAGATGCTGCTGGAGTGTGTCCAGAGAAGGGCCAGGAGGATGCTCAGAGGGCTGCAGCAGCTCTGCTGTGAGCACAGACTGAAAGAGTTGGGGCTGTGCAGGCTGCAGCAGAGGAGGCTCCCAGGTGACCTTCTTGTGGCCTTCCAGGATCTGAAGGAGGCCTCCAAAAAAGCTGGGGAGGGAGTTTTTAAGCTCTCAGGGAGTGACAGGACTGGGGGGAATGGAGCAAAGGTGGAGATGGGGAGATTCAGACTGGAGATGAGGAGGAAGACATTGAGCATGAGAGTGGTGAGAGGCTGGAATGGGCTGCCCAGGGAGCTGGTTGAGGCCCCATGGCTGGAGGTGTTTAAGGCCAGGCTGGCTGAGGCTGTGTGCAGCCTGCTCTAAGGTAGGGTGTCCCTGGCCATGTCAGGGGGGTTGGAACTGGCTGCTCCTTGTGGTCCCTTCCAACCCTGACTGATTCTATGATTCTACAAAATCCAAGTTCAGTAAAACCAGGCAGAGCCAGGAGGACAATGCATAACCATGCTTGGCTCCTCTGCAAACAGCTGCAATGCCTTGGAATATTATGTCCAAATGCATTTGAAGAGCAAACTAGTATTCAGAAGGTGTGCTAGTTTGAGCCTAGCTGGGATGTTTTGGTGAGAAGAATTAGATGCTAGGCTGTGACAAGGAAACAAAGGTGATGTCTGCTGCACTCATAGGCTTGGTGAGATGGACAAGAACAAGAACACAAAAACATAGACAAGAGAGTCTCCCTCTGGGCTTTGGGCTGCACTTTTCTCCCTAACTTGCTGCCTAACTTATCCTTCTGCTTCCTAACCCACTTAACCGATCCTCTAAACTCACCTTGAACATAAGGCAAAGTCTGGGGTAAGGTAGAGGGGTGGGAGGAAGGTGGAAGGGTGGTTGAGAGCCTCCTGGGGACTCAGGTTTCTGGCAGGGCTGTTGTGTTTCTGTATTACCTTTAATTTGTCTACTTCTGTCTCTAGCTGTATAGATTGTAACTCTCTGCTTGTATCTTGTGCTAAGCTGTAAATATAAAGCTTCATTCTTCAATTGCCAGCTTGGCTGAGTCTAGTCTGGGTGATTCTCTTAAGTGTGGGAGAGGGGCAGGTAACACCCAAACCATCACAGAAAGCCACTCCCATTACTCCCCTTTACCTGTCTTTTACACTTGCCTTTCAGAAGAGCTCAGTTCATGAATTGCTGCTAGCAACTTCACCAGCACCTGCAGCTTTCCTGAATCAGTTTCAGAGCAAGTGTCTGAAGTGTAATCTTGTGGAAAGACATCTATCACACCTTCATAGAGGCTGGACTCCTCCTGCTCATCAGACACAGGATCACAACTTTTTTCCTGTTGAAAACAAAAAGATTCAAGTTCCATATCCCCTCTTTCTTGTCCTGGGGATTTCTAAACATTGCTATATTTCTATTACAGAGACAAAAGCAGGCATCTGGAGCACTGCATCCATTTCTGGTGTCCTCGGCATAAGAGGGACATGGAGCTGCTGGAGTGGGTCCAGAGGAAGCCACAAAGATGATCAGAGGGCTGGGGAACGTCCCCTGTGGGGACAGGCTGAGAGAGTTCTGAGAGAGTTGGGGCTGTTCAGCATGGAGAAGGCTTTGGGGTGACTTTAGAGCAACCTTCCAGTACCTGAAGGGGTCTACAAGAAAGCCAGGGAGGGACTTTTTAGAAGCGCTTGTAGTGATAGGATGAGAAGGAATGGACTGAAGCTTGAGGAAGGCAGATTTAGACTGGAGATTAGGAAGAAACTCTTTCCAGTGAGGCTGCTGAGACACTGGAACAAGTTGCCCAAGGAGCTTGAATATAAATATAAATATAAATATAAATATAAATATAAATATAAATATAAATATAAATACAAATGTAAATATAAACATAAATATATAAAAATGTAAATATAAATATAAACATAAATATAAATATAAATATAAATATAAATATAAATATGTGAGGGCTGGCCAGGAGGAAGGGAGTGGGAATGAAATGTGAGAAGGATAACACCAATCGAGTGCTGGCCTTGATCTCCCACAGCTGCTGGCTACTTTGTCTGAAGGAAGGATAGGTAAGTGAACATCCCACTAATGAGAAAAGCAAGGTGGGGTTTGTGCAAAGGACTGGGTTGTTCTTGCCTAATTGTGTTAATGTGTAGGTGTGTGCTCTATGCTCAAGATGGTATAATGAGAGTCAGAACAATCAATCAAGAGCCTGTGGTATAATTCACATTGAATGGCCTGAGGTCCCTGTGGCACTGCTTTTGCTCACACTGATCCGTGTGTGCTTTGCCCACGTTCCTGTGGCAGCACATAGGTAGCTGCAACATCAGGGGACAGGCTCTGCTCACTGCTCCCTGGGATAGGACAAGGAGCAATGGGTGTAAGTTGCAGCCAAAGAGGTTCTGCCTCAACACAAGGGGGAACTTCTTGACTGTAAGGGTCACAGAGCACTGGCACAGGCTGCCCAGAGAGGTTGTGGAGTCTCCTTCTGTGGAGCCTTTCAGGGCCTGTCTGGATGTGTTCCTCTGTGATCTGCATTAGGATTGTCCTGCTCTGGCAGGGGGGTTGGACTTGATCTCCTTGGGTCCCTTCCAACCCCCAACATCCTGTGAGCTCGTTGGCAGATTCCCTATCCCTGGAAGGCCAGGTACAATGAGGCCTTGAGCAACCTGATGTAGTGGGAGGTGTATTGCCCATGGCAGAGGGTTGGAACTGGGTACTCTTTAAGGTCCCTTCTAACCTCAACCATTCTATGAATCTATGAACTGATCTCTTTTAAGACTTTGTCATTAAGTTTTTGTTCTGCAACTGGAAGTGAAGCAAACCCAGCAAGGGAAACCAAGAAAATAGAAGGAATGCAGCCAACGTTCTGCTGTAATTTGGGCATTGCTGTTTTATAGGGAGGAAAAAGCCAAACTACTCAAGCACCAAAGTCCACAGTGGCAATAGATGACTTGCAAAAGTCCTTTTCATAGCCATAGTTCCTAAAGCCTTACCAAACATTGGGATAAAGGAAAGGCAACTAACTTTCCCTGGCAGTGTGGAAAGTTACAGGGAGATCTGTGCTATGGACACTGCTACAAAACCATGAAGTATGATTTCCAGGAAAGGTTTACATTTCCACACACCTTACTTGGGCCATGACTGGTGACCACAGAGGTTCCCAAGTCCTGTCACATCATTCCCCACAGAGGCATGTGACCATTTCCACAGAAATAACAATACAGAGTGAGAGTATCTCAGCAGAAACAGAAATGGAGACATCTAGAGCACCACTGACATCTTGAGACTGCAGCTCCCCATGTCATTGAGCCTGAGACAGTACAATTACCGTGGAGGAAAGAGTTGTCAGAGGAATCAGCAGGCAGAGTAGAGAAAATAACCTCCAGCTAAGAATGTTCTCTGTGAAATTCAGGTTTAGATGTGTTTTTGCATATAATTCAGAGGGAAAATACTGAACAAGAGGCTGGAGCACTCTGCCATGAGGACAGAGGTGGAGTCGCTGTTCCTGGAGCTGTTCAAGGCAGGACTGGACGTGGCACTTGGTGCCATGGTCTGGCCTTGAGCTCTGTGCTAAAGGGTTGGACTTGATGATCTGTGAGGTCTCTTCCAACCCTGATGATACTGTGATACTGTGACAGGCTGAGGGAGCTGGGGCTGTTTAGCTTGGAGAAGAGAAGGCTCTGGGGGAGCCTTAGAGCTACCTGCCAATAGCTGAAGGAATCCTACAGGAAGGCTGGAGAGGGATTCTTCATAAGGGTGCACAGAGACAGGACAAGGGGGAACGGTTTGAAGCTGAGGGAGAGTAGGCTTAGACTGAGCTGAGGAAGAAGTTCTTCAGTACGAGGGTGGTGAGGCTGGAATAGGCTGCCCAGGGAGGATGTGGATGTCTCTTTCCTTGGGGGTGTTCAAGGCCAGGTTGGATGAGGCTCTTTGAGCAGCTGAGTCTAGTTGAGAGGTGTTTCTGCCCATGGTGTGGAGGTTGGAGTAGATGGTCTCTGAGGTCACAGTATCACAGTATCACCAAGGCTGGAAAAGACCTCACAGATCATCAAGTCCAACCCTTTACCACAGAGCTCAAGGCCAGACCATGGCACCAAGTGCCACGTCCAGTCCTGCCTTGAACAGCTCCAGGGACGGCGACTCCACCACCTCCCCGGGCAGCCCATTCCAGTGTCCAATGACTCTCTCAGGGAAGAACTTTCTTCTCACCTCCAGCCTAAATTTCCTCTGGCACAGCTTGAGGCTGTGTCCTCTTGTTCTGGTGCTGGCCACTTGAGAGAAGAGAGCAACCTCCTCCTGGCCACAACCTCCCCTCAGATAGGTCCCTTCCAGCCTAAGCCATTCTGTGCTTCTGTGAATTTATGCCCTGCAAATCTCCTAATTCCTTAATTAAGAAATGCTCTCTTGTAATCTGTTCTGTGTTATGTGAGTCTAGCTGAGAGGCATCCCTTGCCCAGAGCAGGGGGCTTGGAGTAGATGACCCCTGAGGTCACTTCCAACCTAAGCCACTCTATGATTCTCTGAAAATGCCCTAAGCCAACAGAAAACTGCTGAGATACCTTCCCTGAGCACATTCAGCTTCCCTAGCATTGAAGGCAGACCTCCTGAAGGAAGCTGTATGCGAGAAGAGAGTCTGAAAGCACCCTGAAGCAACACACACCTTGACCATAACACAGCTTTAGAGCCTGCTGAAATGACTAATGGCAGACACCCACCTCCAGGCCAGTAGTTACCTTTAGAGCTTTAAACAGAAGACATGGATGATTGCAGAGCTTTTTCAGAGCACCTATACAGACTAGGTGAGGGCTGTTTTCCAGCCTGCCTTGCAGACAGGACCTAATAACTTGAGAGCTAAGCAGTTTCCGATACAATTCCAGTTGCAGTGCTGATGGCAGGCAGAAGATGATGCTCTCCTTTTTGGGGGGCAGAAACTGGTTTATAACCTCCTGTGTTCTCCTCAGGATGAAGAGCCCAGTGAGACGTGTGAGTTCTGCTGCTCGTTTTTCTCCCAATTCCTTTTCCTCCTGAAAGAAGCAGCAGCTTTGTAATCACAGTAATTTTCTGTGTGATTTTAATTAGACATTAAAAGAACATTTGGAATGTAGGATCATAGAATCAACCAGGTTGGAAGAGACCTCCAAGATCATCCAGCCCAACCTAGCACCCTGCCCTAGCCAGTCAACCAGACCATGGCACTAAGTGCCTCAGCCAGGCTTTTCTTGAAGACCTCCAAGGACGGTGCCTCCACCACCTCCCTGGGCAGCCCATTCCAATGCCAATCACTCTCTCTGTGAAGAACTTCCTCCTAACATCCAGCCTAGACCTCCCCTGGCACAACTTGAGACTGTGTCCCCTTGTTCTATTGCTGGTTGCCTGGGAGAAGAGGCCACCCCCCACCTGTCCCTTCAGGTAGTTGTAGACAGCAATGAGCTCTGCCCTGAGCCTCCTCTGCTGCAGGCTGCACACCCCCAGCTCCCTCAGCCTCTCCTCATAGGGTTTGTGCTCCAGGCCCCTCACCAGCTTTGTTGCCCTTCTCTGGACACCTTCCAGCACCTCAACATCTCTCTTGAATTGAGGGGCCCAGAACTGGATACTGCTTTCTGGAGAGCCCTTCCAAGCAAAACCATTCTGTGATTCTGTGACAATTCAGAATGAAGAGCTCAGTGAGATGTGTGAGCTCTGCTGCTCTTTTTTCTCCCAATTCCTTTTCCTCCTAAAAGAAGCAGCAGCTTTGCAATTACAGTAATTTTCTGTGTGATTTTAATTAGACATTAAAAGAACATTTGAAATGTAGGATACTGCTTTCTGGAGAGCCCTTCAAGCAAAACCATTCTGTGATTCTATGTTTATATGATTCTGTGATTTTATGACAGTAGCCTTCAGCTCTTCTCCAATCTATGCTGTTCTACACTGGTTTAATCCCAGTTCTGCTTTCTAAAGTCTTAAACAAAGGAAGATCATGTCCCAGAAAATACTCAAGGCTGGAATTATATTCCAGAACTGTCTGATTGATGCAATAAAATCATGTTGATGTTGCAGTACCGTGGAGAAACTTAGAAGGAGTTAAACATCATCACACCCTGACTCATGTGGCATTTTCACCAAAGCAGGCAACTGGAAGAACAATTTTTGCATGATAATTAAGAGGCAGCTGAGGAGATGAGTGACAAGTGGAGCTGCTCAGGGCTCTGTCCTGGGTCCAGTGCTCTTTAACATCTTTGTCAGCAGCATGGGTGGTAGCACTGAGTGCATCCTCGGCAAGTTTGCTAACGGCACCAAGCTGTGTGGTGTGATGGAATCACTTAGGGGAGGAATGGCATCCAGAAGGATTTTGATAGGCTTGAGAAGTGCAAACTGCATGAGGTTCAGTAAGTCAAAGGGCAAGGTCCTGCATTTGGGCTCAGCAAACCCCAGACAAAATCCAGGCTGGGAGCAGAGTGGGTTGAGAGTAGCTCTGAAGAAAGAGACTTAGGGGTGCTGGTTGCTGAGCAGCTCCCCAGGAGCCAGCAGTGCCCTCATGCAGCCCAGAAGGCAGCTGTGTGCTGGCTGCAGCCAGAGGAGTGTGGGCAGCAGGGCAAGAGAAGGGATTCTGCCCCTTGGCTCTGCTCTGCTGACACCTCACCTCCGATCCTGCCTCCAGTTCTGGTGTCCCCAGCATGAGAAGGACACAGAGCTGCTGGAGTGAGTCCAGAGGAGGGCCACAAAGATGATCCAAGGGCTGGAGCACCTCTGCCGTGAGGACAGGCTGAGGGAGCTGGGGTCGTTCAGCCTGGAGAAGAGAAGACTCCAGGGGGACCTTAGAGCTGCCTTCCTATACCTATAGGCATCCTCCAGGAAGTCTTCAGATGGCCAAGTGCAGAGTTCTGCACTTTGGCCACAACAACCCCAAGCAGCACTACAGGCTGGGGACAGAGTGGCTGAAGAGCAACCAGGAAGAAAGGCACCTGGGGGTACTGATAGATAGCAGCTAAAGATGAGGCAGCAGTGTGCCCAGGTGGCCAAGAGAGCCAATGGCATCCTGGCCTGCATCAGGAGCAGTGTGGCCAGCAGGACAAGGGGGGTTATTCTGCCCCTGTGCTCAGCACTGGTCAGGCCACACCTTGAGTGCTGTGTCCAGTTCTGGGCTCCTCAATTCAAGAGAGATGTTGAGGTGCTGGAAGGTGTCCACAGGAGGGCAACAAGGCTGGTGAGGGGCCTGGAACACAGCCCTGTGAGGAGGGGCTGAGAGAGCTGGGAGTGTGCAGCCTGCAGAAGAGGAGGCTCAGGGCAGAGCTCATTGCTGTCTACAACTACCTGAAGGGAGGCTGTAGCCAGGTGGGGGTTGGTCTCTTCTCCCAGGCAACCAGCAACAGAAGAAGGGGACACAGTCTCAAGCTATGCCAGGGGAGGTCTAGACTGGATGCTTAGGAGGAAGTTGCTGGCAGAGAGAGTGATTGGCATTGGAATGGGCTGCCCAGGGAGGTGGTGGAGTCACCATCCCTGGAGGTGTTCAAGCAAAGACATTTAGTGTCATGGTCTAGTTGACTGGATAGGGCTGGGTGCTAGTTTGGGCTGGATGATCATGGAGGTCTCTTCCAACCTGGATGATTCTATGATTCTGTGACTTTTCCTAAGGGTGTCTGGCAACAGGACTAGGGAGAATGATTTGAAGCTGAGGGAGAGTAGGGTTAGACTGGATCTTAGGAAGAAGTTCTTCAGTAGGAGGGCAGTGAGACTCTGGAATAGGCTGCCCAGGGAGGTTGTAGATGTCCCCTCCCTGAAGATGTTTAAGATCAGATTGGATAAGGCCTTGGGCAACCAACTGTAGTTGAGAGACATCCCTGCCCATGACAGGGGTTTTGGAGTAGATGATCCCTGAGGTCCCTTCCGACCTGGGTTGTTCCATGATGCTGTGAAATGTCCTGATCTCAGCATGCCTCCTGCAGCTCCCATTGGAGGAGATCTAATCTTATTTTACATAGGGAGGGTAAAAGCTTCTGCTAATATTAATCTTGAGCTGTATTTCATTGCACAGAAAGCAAAGCTCACAGAGCTCTCTCTGAATCCTCTCCTGTAACTCTATCTTTAAAAACCAACCTACCTTTGTCGCTGAAGGTTCTCTGGACTTGACAATTGGTTCCTCATATATCTTTCTATATGTGGCTAGAGAACCAAGTATTCCTGGATTCACAAACTCTATTAGTGCATAAAACTCTTGCAAGTCATTTTGGATTGGAGTGCCTGGAAAGAGAGAATTGGGTTTTCTCATTAGAGATGTGCAATCATCAAATGAAGAAGTGAATGCTGAGAAAGCATCCTGAAAACACAAGTTCTGTTTCAATATACATCACTCAGAGCACTGAATTAATCATAGAATGATAGAATCAGCCAGGTTGGAATAGACCTCCAAGATCATCCAGGCCAACCTAGCACCCAGCCCTGTCCAGTCAACCAGACCATGGCACTAAGTGCCTCAGCCAGGCTTTGCTTCAACACCTCCAGGGATGGTGACTCCAGCACCTCCCTGGGCAGCCCATTCCAATGGGAAATCACTCTCCCTGCCAACAACTTCCTCCTAACATCCAGCCTATACATAAGTAAGAAACTACTGACCCCCCCTAACTAAACAGACTGCACATCTAGGAGGTTTGACAAAGGGATTTAAATGGTTTAGATTAATTAATTTATTAAACAACAAAAAAAAATGTGTGCAAACAGGAAAGAATAATCCCTGGACCAGTATAGGTTTGGGACTGATCTGTTGGAGAGAAGCTCTGGAGAAAAGGAGCTGGGAGTCTTGCTGGAGAAAAGAATGCCCATCGGCCAGTGATGTGCCCTTGTGGCCAGAAAGGTCAATGGCATCCTGGGCTGTACTAGAAGGGGTGTCCAGAGTAGGTTTGGAGTTCTCCTCCTCCTCTACTCTGCCCTGCTGAGGCTGCATCTGGAATATTGTGTTCAGTCTTGGGCCCCTCAGTTCAAGAAGGACTTCAAGGAACTGCTTGAGAGTCCAGCTTACAGCCACAAAGCTGCTGCAGGCAGAGGAACATCTCCTTGCTGAGGCCAGGCTGAGGGAGCTGGGGCTTGGTGCAGAGGAGCCTGAGGGCTGCCCTCATTGCTGCTGATCAAGATGTGCAGGGCAGTGTCAGAAGGACAGAGCCAGGCTCTGCTCAGGGATGGCCAGTAATAGGACAAGGGGCACTGGGTGCAAGCTGGAGCAGAAGAGGTGCCATGGGAATAGGGGCAAAAAAATACTATGAGGGTGCCAGAGCCCTGAAGCAGGCTGCCCAGAGAGGTTGTGGCATCTCCCTCTCTGGAGACTTTCCAAACCCAAGTGGATGTGCTCCTGTGTGCCATGCCCTGGGTGATCCTGCTGTGGCAGAGGGGCTGGACTGGCTGATATTTTGAGGTCCCTTCCAACCCCTAACACTCTGTGATTCTGTGAAACAGAATCCTGCTTCCCCTATAGAAATTCCCAGGCCCTTGGTCTGTCCCTAAAGTTAGCCTAATTTTGCTCTCATTAAAAGCCAAACCCCAATTTTGCAAGACCCTAGAGCTGTGCATTTAATGCCCACTGCCACCTGTATCCTGTGCTCCTGCCCTATTTGCAGTCACTTCCTCCTTCAGCCCAAGCTAAGCAGGCAAATATTCAAAGTAGCTCCCAGTACCAACCAGTAAGGATAATTCTCCTCTCACAGGAGAGACCAGTGAGGGCTGTGGTTGTCTTAATGGAGCTGTTTTTCAGACGATGTCCTTCATCACAGATGAGAAGGTTGAACTCCACAGCCTGAATCTGGTCCAAACATCTCAGCAGCATCTCATAACTGATGATCAGAACTGAATAGAGAGGGGAACTGATGAATTCTTCTACTTTATGGTCCTGCAAGTATGAAGGAAAATAGATCAGGCAGCTATTTCCTTTGAGATTCAGAGATTCATGGAATGGTTTAGGTTGGAAGGGACCTTGAAGATCACCTAGTTCCAACCTTCCTGCCATGGGCAGGGACACTAATTCCCTGCATGCTGCTTCCTGTTTCTTAATGCTGTTCACTGACTAAGCAGGCTGTGGGCCTGGCTGAGAAGCTGAAAGTGCTCTTTAAGTGTGAAAGCAAACCAAGCTAGAGCCTCAGAAAGTATTTTTATTTCCAAACAAGGTCAGTTACCAAACACAGACAACTAAGTGTGGAGCCAGATGGTGTAATACACTGTAAAAGCAGCACCAC
This sequence comes from Pogoniulus pusillus, assembly GCF_015220805.1. Lineage (NCBI taxonomy): Eukaryota > Metazoa > Chordata > Aves > Piciformes > Lybiidae > Pogoniulus > Pogoniulus pusillus. The sequence goes on from NC_087277.1 coordinate 28,138,870, forward strand.
TTAATTATCACACCCTTTAGAGCCTCCTAGCAGGTGACTCAAATGAATCTATGGGCAGAATCTGGTACATTAATCTCACAAAGTACCTTGTGGCAGATCAGTCCCCACATGCTGCTCATGAAGAGGCTCAGCACAGGTCAGGGGAAGCAAGGAGTCATGAGGAGCAGGCAAGAAGGGCATGAACCATTTTCCCCAGGTGTTTGGACAGGAGCCAAGCATTCTGGATTTTCCAGCTGCCCCTTTTCTAGGTAGTATTTTTGCTGCTATTTTCATAAGAGAGGCAGAAAACTTCCCAGCAGAGGAAGAGGCCCAGAGAGCAGCCCTGTAGGCAACACTCAAGACCTGCCTCTGCCCACCATTCAAGCCCTGAAGACAGAGGCATTACCTCTCTGATCTTCTCTGGGGACAGTCCAACAATCAGAAGATGCCCAGAGTCCAGAAATCATTTTCTGCTCCTACACTTTCTGGCTAGGAGGTGAAACCACAAGGAAAATGGTGGGAGGCACTGGGGCACTGCATCCTCCCTCCCCTGCTAAATCATCAACTCCTTGAGACTGTTTGAAGCCTTTAAAGCAGAAAGCAGGAGAGCTCTGGCATACTACAAACCTCCTGCAGGCAAACATAATGTATGCCCTGCTGTATATAAGAGCAGAGGTGGAAGATGAACCAAAAACTAAAGCACTATTAGAAGCTAATTCTTTTATCCTCTTATCTGGCTGCAAGTTTTGTGTGCATTACAGACTCCATTTTCACAATTAGCCAAAGTGACCTGAAAGGTTTAAGTGAGTTGCCCAGAGTCACATATGGAGCAATTGCCAATCAAGTACTAGAGCTCCAGAATGTCTCCAACCACATTCTTGGAGCAGACCCTCCTCTGAACTCATCCAAATCCAGTGTATATGGTGAAGTGTAAGCTAAAAACATGCTGAATGAGGAAGCAATGGGCAGCAGGATGAGGAAGGGCATTCTGCCCCACTGCTCTGCTCTTGTGAGACCAGACCAGCACTCACTGCATCCATTTCTGGTGTCCCCAGCACAAGAGGGACATGGAGCTGCTGGAGTGGGTCCAGAGGAAGCCACAAAAATGACCAGGGGACAGGAGAACCTCCCCGATAGAGGCAGGCTAAGAGAGCTGGGGCTGTTCAGCATGGAGAAAAGAAAGCATCAGGAAGACCTTAGAGCAACCTTCCAGTATCTGAAGGGAGCTACAACAAAGCTGGGAAGGGACTTCTGACAAGGGCTTGTAGTGATAGGATGAGAGGGAATGGATTGAAGCTTGAGGAGGGCAGATTTAGACTGGAGATTAGGAAGAAATTCTTTGCAGTCAGGGTGCTGAGACACTGCAACAAGTTGCCCAGGGAGGTTGGCAGGTGCCCTGTCCCTGGAAGTCTTTAAGGCCAAGCTGGATGAGGCCTTGAGCAACCTGGTCTAGTGGAAGGTGTCTCTGCCCATGGCAGGGGAGTTGGAACTGGGTGACCTGTAGGGTCCCTTCCAATCCAAGCCATTCTCTGAATCTAGGGTGCAGATATTTTGACTTAAAATACCAAACCTAAATAACCCAAGCAGACATCACACTTTGCAAACAGACAGAAGGCACATCTGGGATGTGGATAACATGGCTTAATCAGGCCTAAATCCTACCTTTGTGGGGACATCTTCATTTTACAAGCCATGTCCTCTACATGACACTTGCATTTTACCAAAATTACACTGTAAAAACACAGGGGAGACATGGACCTGCTGGAGTGGGTCCAAAGGAGGCCACCAAGATAATCAGAGGGCTGAACCTCTGCTGTGAAGACAGGCTGAAAGGATTGGGGCTGTTCATCCTGCAGAAGAGAAGGCTCCAGGGAGATCTTAGAGCTGCATTTCAATATCTGGAGGGGACCTACAGGCAGGCTGGGGAGGGACTGTTCAGATGGGGATGAGAGGCAATGGTTTGAAACTGGATCAGGGCAGATTTAGGTTGGCCATCAGGAGGAAGTTGTGCACAGTGAGAGTGGTGAAATCCTAGAGCAGGCTGCCCAGGGCTGTGGTTGAGGCCCCATCCCAGGAGACATTCAAGGTCAGGCTGGATGCAGCCCTGTGCAGTCTGACCTAGTTGGAGGTGCCCCTGCTGAGTGCAGGGGGATTGGCCAAGGTACCCTTTGGTCTGTGGGGATAGGATGAGGGACAGTGGTTTGAAACTGGAGCAGGGCAGATTTAGGTTGGACATCAGGAGGAAGTTCTGCACAATGAATCATAGAATCATAGAATCAAGCAGGTTGGAAGAGAGCTCCAAGATCATCCAGTCCAACCTAGCACCCAGCCCTAGCCAGTCAACCAGACCATGGCACTAAATGCCTCATCCAGTTTGTTCTTGAACACCTCCAGGGACGTGAGAGTGGTGAAATCCCAGAGCAGGCTGCCCAGGGATGTGATTGAGGCCCTGCTGCTGGAGACACTGAAGATGAGACTGGCTGTGGCCCTGTGCAGCCTTGCTGTAGTCGGGGGTGCCCCTGCTGAGTGCAGGGGCATCAGCCAAGATGCCCTTGGAGGTTCCCTTCCAGCCCAATGCAATCTGTGACTCCATTTCAAAAGCAGATCCTGTCCTCCTGCTTTTTCCCTGAGGAGTCAGTCTATTACCGATGGGTTAGGATCAGTCGGTGCTGCCTCAGTGTGAAAGTGAGCAAAACATGCCTCACACATCCTCACAAGTCTGTCAGCTCTTTGAGTGTATTCCTCATAGGCAAGAAGAGAAAAAAAACTTCGAGACAAGCTCTGCCTTTTAAGTTCCACTGCAGAAATAGCAGCATGGTAATTGCTGTTTTTCTGGAGAAGATAGGCTGTAAATGATCTTGAACTCCCTCATTATACCCCAGGCAAGTCCTACTGTGTCTTCCTTTTGCATGACAATGTATTCCTTGCTACTTGGGAACGTCATCATAAAAGCTGCTGTGTCTTCAATCCAAATGGCTCTAATGAAATGAGTAAGAATCTTTGAGTTCTTTAAATTAGAAGAGAATGAAAGCTACTGCCAGGTTGGGTCATAGGAACTGTCAGCAAATTCAGCTTTTCTCCTCCCTACATTATTCATAAAACTTGCAAGTAAACATTCAATTATTTCCAGCTACCTCTCCAGGTGTAAACGTTGCCAGGATCTGTTCTGCCTTGTGTTCATTTCTGCTAGAAATTCTCAGCAAGCTGCTAATGATACCAAACTGGGAGGGGAGGCTGACACCCCCTTGAGCTGTGCTGCCATCATAGAATCACAGAATCAACCAGGTTGGAAGAGACCTCGAAGATCATCCAGCCCAACCTAGCACCCAGCCCTATCCAGTCAACCAGACCATGGCACTAAGTGCCTCATCCAGTGAGAGATGGGCAGGCTGGAGAGATGGGCAAAAGGGAACCACACAGAATCATAGAATCAGTCAGGGTTGGAAGGGACCACAAGGAGCAGCCAGTTCCAACCCCCCTGCCATGCCCAGGGACACCCTATCCTAGAGTAGGCTGCACACAGCCTCAGCCAGCCTGGCCTCAAACACCTCCAGCCATGGGGCCTCAACCAGCTTCCTGGGCAGCCCATTCCAGCCTCTCACCACTCTCATGCTCAACAACTTCCTCCTCACCTGCAGTCTCAATCTCCCCACCTCCTGCTTTGCTCCATTCCCCCCAGTCCTGGCACTCCCTGAGAGCTTAAAAAGTCCCTCCCCAGCTTTTTTGTAGCCCCCTTCAGATCCTGGAAGGCCACAAGAAGGTCACCTCAGAGCCTCCTCTGCTCCAGCCTGCACAGCCCCAACTCTTTCAGTCTGTGCTCACAGCAGAGCTGCTGCAGCCCTCTGAGCATCCTCCTGGCCCTGCTCTGGACACACTCCAGCAGCATCTCCACATCCCTCTTGTCCCAGGGGCTCCAGAACTGGATGCAGTACTCCAGGTGGAGTCTCAGCAGAGCACAGTAGAGGGGAAGAATCACCTCCCTGGCCCTGCTGGCCACACTGCTCCTGATGCAGACCAGGCTCTGCTTGTCCCTCTGGGCTGCAAGTGCACACTGCTGGCTCATGCTGAGCTTCTGGTCCAGCAGCACCCCCAGGTCCCTCTCCTCAGGGCTGCTTTCCAGCCACTCACTGCCCAGCCTGGATTTATGCTTGGGATTGCCTTGATCCAGATGCAGGACCTTGCACTTGGTCTTGTTGAACATGAAGTTGAACATGAAGTTCAATAAAGACAAGAGTCCTGCATCTAGGCATGAACAATGGCAGGCAGCAGCACAAGTTGGGGGTTCCCCCTCGTGGAAAGCAGCTCTGTGGAGAAAGAGCTTGGAGTGCTGGTGGACAGCAAGTTCTGCATGGGCCAGCAATGTGCCCTTGTGGCCAAGATGGTCAGTGAAATCCTAGGGTGCATCAGGAAAAGTGTGGCCAGCAGGGCTAGGGAGGTTCTCCTGTCCCTCTGCTCTGCTCTGCCCTAGAGAGACCACACCTGGAATACTGTGTCCAGTTTTGGGCTTCCCACTTAAAACAGACACAAGGACCTACTGGACAGAGTCCAACAGAGAGCTATAAGGATGACTGGGGGACTTGAACATCTTTGCTGAGAAGAAAGACTGAGAGCCCTAAGGCTGTTTAGTGTGGAGAGAAGGCTGAGAGGGGATCTGATCAATGTCAAAAACTATGACAGGAGGTAATTTTCTCAACCCACCACAACAGGAGAAGGAGCAATGGGTACAAGATGGGGCATAGGAGGTTCCACCTCAATGGGAGGAGACACTTTTTTACTGTGAGAGTCCTGGAGCCCTGGAAAATGCTGCCTAGAGGTGTTGTGGAGTGTCCTCTGGAGACATTCAGTACATAACTGGATGTGTTCCTGTGTGACTTGTCCTAGGTGATCCTGCTCTGGGTTTGTGCTGGACTCAACGACCCCCAGACATCCCTTCCAATCCCTACCATTATGTAATTCTGTGTGATTCTGTGGTTTTCATCCAGATCTGTATTTTAACACAGCTCCTGACAGGTCAGTTTGCTTAATTTCTAGAGTGCTGTGTCCAGTTCTGAGCCACTCAATTTAAGAGAGATGTTGAGGTGCTGGAAGGTGTCCAGAGAAGGGCAGCAAGGCTGGGAAGGGGCCTGGAGCACAGCCCTGTGAGGAGAGGCTGAGGGAGCTGGGGGTGTGCAGCCTGGAGAAGAGGAGACTCAGGGCAGAGCTCATTGCTGTCTGCAACTACCTGAAAGGAGGCTGCAGCCAGGTGGGGTTGGGCTCCTCTGCCAGGCAGCCAGCAACAGAACATGAGGACAGTTTCAAGCTGTGTCAGGGCAGGTTCAGGCTGGATGTTAGGAAGAAATTCTTCACAGCATGAGTGACTGGCATTGGAATGGGCTGCCCTAGGGAGGTGGTGGTGGAATCATCATCCTTGGAGGTGTTTGGGAACTTTCACCTCATCTGAAATACTCATCTAAACAACAAGCAGAATGCAAGAAAACTAAAAGCAGATTGGGTTGATGTAAGGAGTCATTTTTCAGCATGAAGTTCTATTTCTTTCTTCCACTGACTTTTATGGAACTATCAGATTAAAACATAACTTTGGCAAATAAATCTCTGTATCTTTGTTGCAAGCACCAATGCAGACACTTAAAGGTCTCCACTTCCTCCCACTAGAAGTATAGGTATGGCAGACTACTGAGAGAAGCCAGTTTGCTAAACCACTTCTCTTTCCTTTCTGCTATGAATGGCCACTCCATGTGGAACACAAATCCTATGAGGAGAGGCTGAAGGAGCTGGGGGTGTTTAGCCTGGAGAAGAGGAGGCTCAGGGGTGACCTCATTGCTGTCTACAACTACCTGAAGGGGCATTGTAGCCAGGTGGGGTTGGCCTCTTCTGCCAGGCAACCAGCAATAGAACAAGGGGACACAGTCTCAAGTTGTGCCATGGAAAGTCTAGGCTGGATGTTAGGAGGAAGTTCTTCACAGAGAGAGTGACTGGCATTGGAATGGGCTGCCCAGGGAGGTGGTGGAGTCACCATCCCTGGAGGTGTTCAAGAAAAGCCTGGATGAGGCACTTAGTGCCATGGTCTGGTTGACTGGCTAGGGCTGGGGGATAGGTTGGACTGGATGATCTTGGAGCTCTCTTCCAACCTGGTTGATTCTGTGATTCTATGAAATGCAGAGCAGCTCTTAGGAAAAGGAATACTGGATGATAAATGATCAAAAGCAGGGCTTGAATCTACAAGCTTCCCAAGCACTGAAGAGAGCAAGTCTCTTGTTCACAGTCTCTTGTTCCAAGGGGACCTGACCCTCTGACTGAGATATTGAGCTATGCTTAACAGGAACACTGAGATGGCAAGAAAGTCTCACTGGGTAACCAGAACAAAATGTGGTCCTCACCCAAAGAAAGCCCTCAGTCAATGAAGCTACAGCCTCACTCCTTGAACTCCCTCACCTTTTACTTTGCCAGGCACCTTCCTGCCTCACACAGTCAATAAAGGCCACTGAAGCAGGGAGTCTGTGCTTGAACTTTTAGTCTTTGCAGTGAAGGAGGAAGAGAGTTTTCTGCTTCAAAGATAAAGGCAAGACCCTAAAGTGATACTAAGGAGATTAAAAGATGTGATACGTCCTGAGCAGGTGGGAATCATCTGGGCCCTACTGAACCTTGGGAGTGTTATTACCAGTGGGAACAGCTCCACTACAGGAGGGGCAGAGACCAGTATCATCTACCTTCTTTATTAAGATTTATTATTACAATAATAATAATAATAATTACAGTATCACAGTATCACAGTATCACCAAGGTTGGAAGAGACCTCACAGATCATCAAGTCCAACCCTTTACCACAGTGCCCAAGGCTAGACCATGGCACCAAGTGCCACATCCAACCTTGCCTTGAACTGCCCCAGGGACGACGACTCCACCACCTCCCCAGGCAGCCCATTCCAGTGCCCAATGACTCTCTCAGTGAAGAACTTTCTCCTCACCTCGAGCCGAAATTTCCCCTGGCGCAGCCTGAGGCTGTGTCCTCTTGTTCTGGAGCTGGCCACCTGAGAGAAGAGAGCAACCTCCTCCTGGTCACAACCACCCTTCAGGTAGTTGTAGACAGCAATAAGGTCACCCCTGAGCCTCCTCTTCTCCAGGCTAAACAACCCCAGCTCCCTAAGCCTCTCCTCGTAGGGCTTGTGCTCGAGGCCTCTCCCCAGCCTCGTTGCCCTTCTCTGGACACGCTCAAGCATCTCAATGTCCTTCCTAAACTGGGGGGCCCAGAACTGAACGCAGTACTCGAGGTGTGGTCTGACCAGTGCAGAGTACAGGGGCAGAATGACCTCCCTGCTCCTGCTGACCACACCACTCCTGATGCAGGCCAGGATGCCACTGGCTCTCTTGGCCACCTGGGCACACTGCTGGCTCATGTTCAGGTGGGTATCAATCAGTACCCCCAGATCCCTCTCTGTCTGGCTGCTCTCCAGCCACTCCGACCCCAGCCTGTATCTCCGCATGGGGTTGTTGTGGCCAAAGTGCAGCACCCTGCACTTTGAGCTATTGAACCCCATCCCATTGGCCTCTACCCATCTGTACAGGCGGTCAAGGTCCCGCTGCAGAGCCCTTCTGCCCTCCAGCTCAGTCACATACCATTGGTCTGTATTCTTCTAGAGACAAAAGACAGTCACATTGGCCATTGGAATGGGCTGCCCAGGGAGGTGGTGGAGTCGCTGTCCCTGGAGGTCTTCAAGCAAAGCCTGGATGAGGCATTTAAGTGCCATGGTCTGGTTGACTGGATAGGGCTGGGTGCTAGGTTGGACTGGATAATCTTCGAGGTCTTTTCCAACCTGGTTGATTCTATGATTCTATGATTCTATTTTCTAACACTGAGACTCTAGGCTTGGTGATTCATGAGATATCAAACCACCCTTACAGAAACTTAATTGCTGACAGTTGCAGTAAAGGGAAACATCTTCTGAAGTAATATGAAGCAGCTGAAACAGAGGAAAGTTTTCAGCAGAGAATAAAAGAGAACAAGTCAGAGAGAAGGAGGGAAATGCTCTGGTTCCTAAAGCAGGGAGGGTGTGCACTTTGACAGGCAATGAAAAGCTCTCCCTTAAACCAAAAAGGCACACAGAGGAGCATGGCAACTTCTGCAGCTTCAAAGACGAAGCCTCAGGAAAAGTAAGGCAGACATAAGCTACACAGACAGGTGAGCCTGAGTGCTGACCTGGTTACTGACAGCTCAATGTGCACATGAGCAATTACTTGAAGGGAAAACAAAGGATTACAGTGAAATGTTAAGAGAGAATTACAAAGTTTTGTCTCTGCTTGAAAGAGATGAAGAAGAAAATCACAAGTCCTATATTCTGAGCCATAAAAAAACCCCAACGACTTAATCCCCTTGTTGGAAATAAATCTTACCTGATCAACTGTAAAGACTTTGATCCTTTCACTTCCCAACCATTTCTGAAATTCCTTTTTCCAGTTTTTGACCAGGCTCCCAGGGGTGACAATCAGAGCTCTCTTGAGCACAGGTTTGCATCCGTAGGCTCCTTGGCGCAGAAGGGTCCAGACAAGAGCGATGCACTGCAAGGTTTTGCCTAAGCCCATTTCATCAGCAAGAATGGCTCCAAATCTGCCACTGATCCTGGAAGATAGAATTGGGTGCTGGGAACAATTTAAAAGACTACCCAGAATTTACAACTCATGTAAGGAATTCCTTCCCGGGGTTGTTTTCTGAAGTATAAGAAGAGAAGGGTGACAAAGCTGGGGAGAGGCCTGGAGCACAGCCCTGTGTGGAGAGGCTGAGGGAGCTGGGGGTGTGCAGCCTGCAGCAGAGGAGACTCAGGGCAGAGCTCATTGCTGTCTGCAGCTACCTGAAGGGAGGCTGTAGCCAGGTGGGGTTGGTCTCTTCTCCCAGGCAAGCAGCAACAGAACAAGGGGACACAGTCTCAAGTTGTGCCAGGGAAGGTCCAGGCTGGATGTTAGGAGGAAGTTGTTGGCAGAGAGAGTGATTGGCATTGGAATGGGCTGCCCAGGGAGGTGGTGGAGTCACCATCCCTGGAGGTAGTATCATAGAATCACTCAGGGTTGGAAGGGACCACAAGGAGCAGCCAGTTCCAACCCCCCTGACATGCCCAGGGACACCCTACCCTAGAGCAGGCTGCACACAGCCTCAGCCAGCCTGGTCTCAAACACCTCCAGCCATGGGGCCTCAACCACCTCCCTGGGCAACCCATTCCAGCCTCTCACCACTCTCATGCTCAACAACTTCCTCCTCACAGCCAGTCTTAACCTACCCACCTCCAGCTTTGCTCCATTCCCCCCAGTCCTGTCACTCCCTGAGAGCCTAAAAAGTCCCTCCCCAGATTTCTGTAGGCTCCCTTCAGATCCTGGAAAGACAAAAGAAGGTCACCTCAGAGCCTCCTCTTCTGCAGCCTGCACAGCCCCAACTCTTTCAGTCTGTCCTCACAGCAGAGCCCTCTGAGCATCCTCATGGCCCTTCTCTGGACATGCTCCAGCATCTCCACATCCTTCTTGTGATGGGGTGTTGGAGAAATTCTTGTTAGCACAGCACACAAAAATTATAAACATGAGCAACCCGTGCTGGGAATGTCCTTGAATCCATCTTGGGAGTTTAGATAGCAGGCACAGGGTAGCTTCCCCCACATGCAGCTGCAGGGGGTGGAGTGCAGCTGCAGGTGGGCAGAGTTTAGCCAGCCCCAGCGACTGACCCTCAGATTGTTATGGTATGCTGACCTATTGATGCCTTACATGTAACTCTGGACCCTCTGACTGTAACCAATCTTAAGCTGAGCACGCCTCTTGCTAGAATGCATTTAAGTTACTGTATCATGGAAATAAAGTGGATTTGACCATCTAACCATAGTGGTGACCAAAGAGTCATCTTCCCATAGCGCTCCACCCAACGTGTTTTCCGACAATGGGGACTCCAGAACTGGATGCAGTACTCCAGGTGGGGTTTCAGCAGAGCAGAGTATAGGGGGAGAATCATAGAATCAAGCAGGTTGGAAGAGACCTCTAAGATCATCCAGCCCAACCTAGCACCCAGCCCTAGCCACTCAACCAGACCATGGCACTAAGTGCCTCATCCAGGCTTTGCTTCAACACCTCCAGCCATGGCCACTCCACCACCTCCCTGGGCAGCCCATTCCAATGCCAATCACTCTCTCTGCCAGCAACTTCCTCCTAACATCCAGCCTAGACCTCCCCTGGCACAGCTTGAGCCTGTGTCCCCTTCTTCTGTTGCTGGTTGCCTGGCAGAACAGACCAACCCCACCTGGCTGCAGCCTCCCTTCAGGTAGTTGCAGGCAGCAATGAGCTCTGCCCTGAGCCTCTTCTTCTGCAGGCTGCACACCCCCAGCTCCCTCAGCCTCTCCTCACAGGGTTTGTGCTCCAGGCCCCTCACCAGCCTTGTTGCCCTTCTCTGGACACCTTCCAGCACCTCAACATCTCTCTTGAATTGAGTAGCCCAGAACTGGACACAGCACTTTTGGTGCCCTATCTTCTCATCCCATCTGGCAAGGTCACAGAAAGCACAGTGCTACACCCAGGGCAGAACACACTTGTGCAGTCTTTCCTCGTGGAAAATTCCTAACAAATGGAACAGTTCCTCAAATCTTCCAATCCAAATTGTCTAATTTTGAAGAGAAAATATGACAGGCATTGGAAAGTAACAGGATACTAATGATTGTCTTACCTCATTCCCATCACACATTCATATAGAAAGAGAATTCCTTCTCTCTGATGCGGTCGGAGATTATGTGCAATGTAAGGATCCACAACTACATCCACCACAGGTAGACCAGCCTTATTGAACAGCCACTGATGGCTGGCACTTGGTTTTGGCATAACAAGGGAATCTTGAAGTTCAAAACATAGACAAATATTGAACAAAAGCAGCATTACTTTTAGTCTGTTATCCAAGGGTCTTATGTCTCTAACTCAGCTACAGAATAAAAGTCAGTGAAGTGTGGCCAGCAGGTTGAGAGAGGTGATTCTGCCACTCTGCTCTGCTATGCTGAGACCTCATGTGCAGGGCTGTGTCCAGATATGAAGCCTCCAACACAAGCAGACATGTGGAGCAGGTGCAGAGGAAGCTACCAAGATAATCAGAAGGCTGCAGAACCTCTGTCATGAAGACAGGCTGCAAGAATTGGGGCTGTTCAGCCTGGAGAAGGCTCCAGGGAGACCTTAGAGCTACATTTCAATCTCTGAAGGGGATCTACAGGAAGGCTGGGGAGGGACTGTTAAGAAGAGCCTGTGGTGACAGGACGAGAGGCAGTGGTTTAAAACTGGAGCAGAGGAGATTTAGCTTGGACATCAGGAGGAAGTTCTGCACAATGAGAGTGATGAAATCCTGGAGCAGGCTGCCCAGGGATGTGGTTGAGGTCTCATCCATTGAGACATTCAAGATCAGACTGGATGTAGCCTTGTGCAGTCTCTCTATTTGGAGGTGTCCCTGTTGAGTGCAGGGGGCCAAGATGCCCTTTGAGGGTCCCTTCCAACCCAATGCAAGCTGTGAATCTAATGACTGATAAAAATGCTGTTTAACACATTGACCATTCTCAGACAGCAAATGCATTTACCAACAGCATACCAGGTTGCCCAGGGAGGCAGTGGAAGCCCCATTCCTGGAGATATTCAAGGTCTGGCTCAACAAGGCTCTGAGCAACCTGATCTAGTGGAGGATGTCCCTGCTTAGTACAGGGGGTTTGGACTGGATGACCTTTGAAGGTCCCTTCCAACCCAAACCATTCTATGACTCTATGAATCAGACTTAACCTCTCTACGACCGATCCTCCACTGTAATTCCTGTGCTGGTACATGATGTTAGTGCTTCACTGCCCAGTGCAAAGCTGGAACTCATCTAGACCTTACAGAATATGTCAAACTGTTTCTCTGATCAATAAACTCACTTTCCTTGGCAGAACTCTCAGAAACCACTCTAATTTGTTTCTACAGCCATCTGCAACGATGCCAAACTTCGAGTATTGCCCTTGTTAGAAACAGAGCTGCTAAAGCCCTCACTAGAAACACCAGCAGTGTGTGTCAGAAGTTCTACAGTAGTACACTGGGGAATAGGAACACTTTGGTTACACACACATTGGTTTTTTTTTTGAGGACCAGAAGGTGCTTAAAGACACTTAAAAGTCTGACTCTTACTTGAAGCATTTGGATCGTGGCGAGGTTTGCAGCTTTGAGGATCTCTGAGGATATTCTCTTTAGTACTGGCTTGACAGACAGTTTTGAATGGTTTCAGACTGGTTTGAGATAAAGTCACTGGGATTGTGTCACAAGTCCCTGTTCCAGCTTGGAAGCATCTGCCACTGCTGAAGTCCTCTGCTGAAATTACACCCATCACTTCAATTTCTTTTCCTCCAACCATCAGTGTCTGACCTTCATCAAGACTCTCTAGCACTTTAGATTTATATCCAGTACCTAAAATAAGATAAAACATGGGGCAGTTAGGACAATGCAGCAAAGACTACTTCCTTAACACCAGGACTCATCTGAAGGAAGGAAAATCAAAACTGTGACCAGGTAACTGATGATCTTTTGAGGTGCCATGGTCTAGCCTTGAGCACTGTGGTAAAGGGTTGGACTTGATGATCTGTGAGGTCTCTTCCAACCTTGGTGATACTGTGATACTGTGACTTTTTGAGGTATTGGTGACCTCATTGATGTCTACAACTACCTGAAGGGACATTGTAGACAGGTGGGGGTTGGCCTCCTCTCCCAGGCAACCAGCAATAGAACAAGGGGACACAGTCTCAAGTTGTGCTGGGGAAAGTCTAGGCTGGATGTTAGGAGGAAGTTGTTGGCAGAGAGAGTGATTGGCATTGGAATGGGCTGCCCAGGGAGGTGGTGGAGTCACCGTCCCTGGAGGTGTTGAAGCAAAGCCTGGCTGAGGCACTTAGTGCCATGGTCTGGTTGACTGGCCAGGGCTGGGTGCTAGGTTGGACTGGATGATCTTGGAGGTCTCTTCCAATCTGTCTGATTCTATGATTCTATGATTCTATTTGCTGATCTTTTGAGGCATTTGATGATTTTTAGAGGTCTCCACCAACCCCTAGCATTCTGTGTGATTCTGGTGTGATTTGATTCCCCCAAGCACTTCAATTGCCACACATATGAACTCATCTCCCTCCTTAACAGAGGCTGACATCTGAGTGCTAACAACCAGAACAGGTAACAAAATATGTGAGCAAATGTGCAACCAGCCTCATTCCCAATAAATTCTCCTAAATGGCAAACACCTGTTTAGAGGAATTTACAAAGCCCAGCTCCATTTCATAAAACACAGCAGCTTGCCTTAGTCTTAAACTTACTCAATAGTAATGATGACCATTCTAAATCATTTCTTTCCTTTCATGGCCCAACAAGAACACTCCTAGATCTCTTTAGATAAATAACAAGAAAATCTAGGAGTGTATCAGGAACAGTGTGGCCAGGAGGACAAGGGAGGTTATTCTGCCCCTGTACTCCACACTGGTCAGGCCACACCTTGAGTGCTGTGTTCAGTTCTGGGCTCCTCAATTCAAGAGAGATGTTGAGGTGCTGGAAGGTGTCCAGAGAAGGGCAGCAAGGCTGGGGAGGGGCCTGGAGCACAGCCCTGTGAGGAGAGGCTGAGGCAGCTGGGGGTGTGCAGCCTGCAGAAGAGGAGGCTCAGGGCAGAGCTCATTGCTGTCTGCAACTACCTGAAGGGAGGCTGTAGCCAGGTGGGGAGTGGCCTCTTCTGTCAGGCACCCAGCAACAGAAGAAGGGGACACAGTCTCCAGTTGTGCCAGGGCAGGTCTAGGCTGGATGTTAGGAGGAAGTTGCTGGCAGAGAGAGTGATTGGCATTGGAATGGGCTGCCCAGGGAGGTGGTGGAGTCGCTATCCCTGGAGGTGCTCAAGCCAAGCCTGGATGAGGCACTCAGTGCCATGGTCTAGTTGAGTGGCTAGGGCTGGGTGCTAGGTTGGACTGGATGATCTTGGAGGTCTCTTCCAACCTGCTTGATTTTATGATTCTATGATTCTATGATACGATAATTCAAGGAGACAGGAGTTGAAAAACTAAACCCACAAGAACAAGAGAGTGGTGGTTGGTGCATTCCAGGCACGACTCCCTTTCCCTCTGCCTTTTTCAAACCCCAGCAAGCCTGCACATACATTGCTTTGCTATAAATAAATTCAAATTAACTTCTAAGTCACAGGCTTGATTGGCAAATCATAATTGCCTGATCCTAATAAGGCTCACAATATCCTGGTTATAACAATAAAGCAGACAAATCATCTCAGCCCTACATTTAATCAAATTACATTTTGTGGCAACATTCTGTCCAATCCTCCTGCCTTACAGAATATCTTTGGCTCAGTTAGCAAAGTTAATTCTTGTTTTGCTTGCAGGAAAAAAATTAATGCTTCGAGTTGACTGCAGCCTGTAGTTTGCAAGGCTTATTTTTAACTCTGATAACAACCCAAACTCTCTTACAGCAGCAGCTGCTGCTTAAACTACAAGACTAAAAACTGCCTCCACAGCTGACTTTGGCTGGGCTGGGAAACGTTGCTGTTTGCTTGTCTTTCCCACAAAGACAATATTTTTGGCTGGTTCATTGGTTGAAATGGCCAGAGCCAACCTCAGAAGTTCCCAGCTGCCATACTGCTGGCTGGAACATCTACAGGAAGCTTACCTCTGTATTTTCTCCTAATTCTAACACCTCCAAAGCAAACACCATGCACTGCTCATCCCTCACTTGGCATGTCTGCTGAGGCAGTACAGCCATTCATTTCCAGATCCTCTCCTGGAACTAGCATTTGGTGATTCTGTGAATAATGGTATTGAACCTGCCCCAGCCTCCCCCAAGCATCTGCCTTACATGCAGGAAGTGCAAAGCTTGCTCTCTGTCTCCTCCTTCCCCAAGCCCTGCTGGTCTTTCAATCCTTCAGTCTAAATGACCTAAAGAGCTGTGTGTGTGGTATTCAGAGCACAGTCATTTTGAGATAGCTGTTCACTTACAGAAACGTTCACTTAGAGAAGTAAGTTCTGGAGCCCTCAATTTAAGGAGGATGTTGAGATGCTGAAACGTGTCCAGAGAAGGGCAGCAAGGCTGGGGAGAGGGCTGGAGCACAGCCCTGTGAGGAGAGGATGAGGGAGCTGGGGGTGTGCAGCCTGCAGAAGAGGAGGCTCAGGGCAGAGCTCATTGCTCTCTACAACTACCTGAAGGGAGGCTGTAGCCAGGTGGGGTTGGGCTCTTCTGCCAGGCAACCAGGGACAGAACCAGAGACACAGTCTCAAGTTGTGCCAGGGCAGGTCTAGGCTGGATGTTAGGAGGAAGTTCTTTGCAGAGTGATTGGCATTGGAATGGGCTGCCCAGGGAGGTGGTGGAGTCATCGTCCAAGGAGGTGTTTAAAAGGAGACTGGATGAGGC
Source organism: Pogoniulus pusillus (assembly GCF_015220805.1). Classification (NCBI taxonomy): domain Eukaryota; kingdom Metazoa; phylum Chordata; class Aves; order Piciformes; family Lybiidae; genus Pogoniulus; species Pogoniulus pusillus. The sequence continues at coordinate 28,154,251 of NC_087277.1, forward strand.
ATTTAGTGCCATGGCATAGTTGATTAGATGGTGTTGGGTGATAAGTTGGACTTGATGATCTCAAAGGTCTTTTCCAACCTGGTTAATTTTGTGATTCTGTGAAATTAGAGAAGATTTAGAGTGGATGTTAGGAACAAGTTCTGCACCATGACGGTAGTGGAACACTGGAAGAAGTTGCCCAGAGAGGCAGTTGAGGCCCCATAGTTGGAGATATTCAAGGTCAGGCTCAACAAGGCTCTAAGGAACCTGATCTAGTGGAGGGTGTCCCAGCTGACTGCAGGGGGGGTTGGACTGGATGACCTTTAGAGGTCACTTCCAACCCAAACAATTCTATGATTCCATGCAAATCTGCAGTACCTCTTCCAATGTCTTTGCCTTCCATATCTTTCAGTATTACTGACTTTCCTTTTGCAATGAGAACAGCATCACCTTCCCACTTCTTGTGCTTCTTCTTTGATGCCTTACACCATACAACACTGAAATATTTCACAAGGCAGCCAGGTTCTCCCTGAGCTGCTTCTTCCTTTGCTGTCCCTGATGTTGACAAGCACAGTGCATCTAGAAGGGAAATAAAACAACACAGATCTCAGGTTATGGTGATGAAGCACACAGCCATCTGCATTGCAAAAAAATCAAGGACAATCTCTGCATTCATCTTACAAAAAGTGCTGCACCTCCTGTCCTGGGCAGCTCACAGAATCACACAGTAACAGAATTAATCCGGTTGGAAAAGACCTTTGAGATCTTTGAGCCCAATCTATCACCCAACACCATCTAATGAACTAAAACATGGCACTAAGTACCTCATCCAGTCTCCTTTTAAACACCTCCAGGGATGGTGACTCCACCACCTCCCTGGGCAGCCCATTCCAATGCCAATCACTCTCTCTGCCAACAACTTCCTCCTAACATCCAGCCTAAACCTGCCCTGGCACAACTTGAGACTGTGTCCCCATGTTCTGTTGCTGGATGCCTGGCAGAAGAGACCAACCCCACCTGGCTACAGCCTCCCTTCAGGCAGCTGCAGGCAGCAATGAGGTCTGCCCTGAGCCTCCTCTTCTGCAGGCTGCACACCCCCAGCTCCCTCAGCCTCTCCTCACAGGGTTTGTGCTCCAGGCTCCTCCCCAGCCTTGCTGCCCTTCTCTGGACACCTTCCAGCACCTCAACATCTCTCTTGAATTGAGGAGCCCAGAACTGAACACAGCACTCAAGGTGTGGCCTGACCAGTGCTGAATACAGGGGCAGAAGGACTGCCCTAGTCCTGCTGGCCACACTATTGCTGACACAGGCCAGGCTGCCATTGGCCTTCTTGGCCACCTGGGCACACTGCTGGCTCATGTTCAGCTGCTGTCAACCATGGTAAGTTTGGACTGAGACAAGAGAGCACATGAGGAGGCTGATGATGAAATAAGAACCATTCCATTGATTTCAGGAAGTATGCACTTCATATTTACTTGGTACAGTAGTGACAGAACGCCTGGTTTGCCATGCCAGAGAATGAGAATGGAGGAACACTATAAAGAAAGACTGGGAAGAAAAGAAAAAGGAAATGAGCACACAGATCAGAGAATCACAGAATCAGGTGTTTTGGAAGAGACCTTCAAGATCATCCAGTCCAGCCTTTGACTCAGCACTGAAAGGTCAACACTAAACTACGCCCTTAAGCAGCAGGTCCACACACTGCTTAAGCACTCCTGGGGATGGTGACTCCAGCATTACCCTCAGCAGACCATTCCAATGTTTGAGAACCCTTTCAGTGAAGAAATATTTCCTAATATCCAGCCTAAACCTCTGCTGGTGCAGCTTATATCCACTTCACTGACCCTGTCTCTTGCCACCAAGGAGAAGAGGCTGTCCCCTCCTCGCTCCAACCTCCCTTCAGGAAGCTGTGAGTGATAAGGAGGAAATTAAATCAGTCCTGGTGACAGGGTGGTTACAATGTTCTGCAAGCAAGGACAGGACACAGGAGTTGGGAAAGGCAGCTAAGGATCTGGAGTAACCAGCTCTGGAGCTGAAGTGATTAGTACTAACTGGCAGGATAACCATAACTATAATAATACAAAGGATTGTTTCAACCCTTGCAGCTCACTGAGCATAGACAGAATCTTGAACAGAGGTGGGTTTCAGAGAATGTTAGGGTTGGAAAGGACATTGAGAGGTCACCCAGTCCAACTTCCCTGCCACAGCATGATCACCCAGGGCAGGGCACACAGGAATGCTTCTGGGTGGGGTTTTGAATGTCTCCAGAGAAGTAGACTCCACAGCCTCTCTGGGCAGCCTGCTCCAGGGCTCTGGCACCCTCACAAGGAAAAACTTCTTCCTTATGTTCCTATGTCACTCCCTGTGCTCCAGCTTGCACCCAGTGCCCCTTGTCTTAGAATCATAGCATCAACCAGGTTGGAAGAGACCTCCAAGATCATCCAGTCCAACCTAGCATCCAACCCTGTCCATTCAACTAGACCATGGCACTAAGTGCCCCATCCAGGCTTTTTTTGAACACACTGGCCATCCCTGAGCAGAGCCTGGCTCTGTCCTTCTGACACTGCCCTGCACAGCACACCCTGATCAGCAGCAATGAGGGCAGCCCTCAGGCTCCTCTGCTCCAAGCTTCAAGCCCCAGCTCCCTCAGCATGGCCTCAGCAGGGAGATGTTCTACTGCCTGCAGCAGCTTTGTGGCTCTGTGATGGACTCTCTCAAGCAGTTCCTTGAGGTCCTCCTTGAAGTGAGTGGCTCAAAAGCGGACACAATACTCCAGATTCCAGGTCTGCTGAGACCCTGGATGAAAAACTGCAACTGCACAGTCTGAACTCTGTTGTTAATCAGTTTGGAGTGAAAATAATAAGTAACATGAAGTATGTGTATCCCACAGCATGAGCAAGATCATGCCCACTCACTGCTGGCCCAACAGCAAACCACCCAGCCTGGGCTTTCTTAACCATGAATGAACTCTAACAAAGTGGCAGGTCCTTCTTCCTGGAATAAAGGCTTGGCAGCTTTAAAGATGTGGTTAATAAGGCTTGGGAAAGCTTCAATACATCAAACCAAACCAAAAAGATTTCTCTCTCGGGTTGAGAAATCAAGGGCTGAAGTTTCAAGATACAAACCACAGCCTAGTTGATAGGAGGAAAAAGTTTCAGCAGCTCAAGGAAGGTGATGATTTACAGAAAGTGGGAGAGGATCCAAGAAAGGAGAGAGGAGTGTTCCAATGGCAAACTAGTTTAACCAGTTTCTGCCAAGCAGGGCTTAGAGAAAACACACTGATGAAGTGTGCTGGGTTACTCCCAGTGCAGCAGGAAAGCAGCTGCGTTATGAAAGACTCCCAGAGGTAACTCCAAGGTGCACTTTCAGGAGGCTGTACATTGTAGCTTGCAGCACTGTAAACACCTGTGACCGTGAGCAGTGCAGCATGCTCCAGTGAGCAGGGCACCAGACACCTTGGCCCGAGGGGTGGTTTAATGGATGGCTTAACTCCATCCAACTGCAGGCTGCTAACAAAGCCCACTTGCTAACAGGCTCACCTCTCCTCCCCTCACCCACTCTGCTTCTCACGCATTAGCTGCAGCTCCACGAATTCCATCAGCAACTACAGTCAGTACAGAGATGGGATAAGCAAGCTTAGAAACTGGGGGACAGGGAGGCTGCTCCCCCACCCCCCTTTTTTTTTGTGGCAGCTGTTGTTAGAGTGGGATGATTTTAGAATGATGAGACCTGTCAAGTTACTCACCACCTCTGTACCCCAAGTTCCACTTTGTAAGCAATAAGGAAAGATGGAGAGTTCTCCCTCAACCACTCTGGATCTTCTTGCACAGCCCCAGCATAGAAGTCACAGGATCACAGAATCACAGGATGCTAGGGGTTGGAAGGAACCTCCACAAATCATCCAGTCCAACCCCTCTGCCAAAGCAGGACCACAGAATCTAGCACAGATCACAAAGGAACGCATCCAGACAGGGCTTGAAAGGCTCCAGAGAAGGAGACTCCACAACCTCTCTGGGCAGCCTGTGCCAGTGCCCTATGACCCTTACAGTAAAGAAGCTCCCCCTTGTATTGAGGCAGAACCTCTTTTGCTGCAGCTTACAGTAAAGCAGATGCTCTTTATGTCAGAGAAACGTAGAATCATAGAATCAACCAGGTTGGAAGAGACCTCCAAGCTCAGCCAGTCCAACCTAGCACCCAGCCCTATCCAGTCAACCAGACCATGGCACTAAGTGCCTCAGCCAGGCTTTGCTTCAACACCTCCAGGGATGGCAACTCCACCCCTCCCTGGGCAGCCCATTCCAATGTCAATCACTCTGGCAAGAGCTTTTTCCTAACATCCAGCCTAGACCTCCCCTGGCACAGCTTGAGACTGTGTCCCCTTCTTCTGTTGCTGCTTGCCTGGGAGAAGAGACCAACCCCACCTGGCTACAACCTCCTGTGCTGTAGCTTATACCCATTGCCTCTTGTCCTATCACAGGGCACAAGTGAGAAGGGTCTGTCCCCTCCCTCTCAACACCCCAAGTCACAATGTAAAAAGACAACTCTGATTCAAGTCACACCCCATAGCACTAAGGCCTAAGGGTGGCAAGAGTGAAAAATCTGGACAGAGGTAAAAAGAAAAGATTTGGGCTCTGAATGAATCACAGCTGAAACTCAGCAGCAGTGCTCTGCTGCAGCCTCTGAAGCCACTCTACACACGTGCCATCCATCTGCTCGGCAGAGCCAGCATCATCTTCATGCTCTGAGCAGAGGAAGTAATCAAAACGTCCCTTAATCAAATCAATTCACAACACTGAGAGAACAGATGTTCACGAGCTAGTTAAATGTCCTGCTCCGTTCGAAAGAGCTGGATGTTAAACACTCCTAAGATATCCCAGCAGTATCTAAAGAATGATGAGACAGAGATGGCATCACCCTTCATTTGCAAAGCAATTCCATTCTAATGATAAATTTCACTCTAAGCTACCATGTAAATGTGGATTAGTGTGCCCTGAAGGGGGAAAAAGATGTGCAACCTCTTCTAACAGCACTTCTGGCAGACCGTGGCCAGCTCTGGGGCCCCCAGCACAGGAGAGTCATGGACCTCTAGGGGCAGAGTGGCTGGAGAGCAGCCAGGAAGAAAGGCACCTGGGGGTGCGGGTAGAGAGTAGCTGAAGATGAGGCAGCAGTGTGCCCAGGTGGCCAAGAGAGCCAATGGCATCCTGGCCTGCATCAGGAGCAGTGTGGCCAGCAGGACAAGGGAGGTTATTCTGCCCCTGTACTCAGCACTGCTCAGGCCACACCTTGAGTGCTGTGTCCAGTTCTGGGCTCCTTGATTCAAGAGAGATGTTGAGGTGCTGGAAGGTGTCCAGAGAAGGGCAACAAAGCTGCTGAGGGGCCTGGAACACAAACTCCATGAGGAGAGGCTGAGGGAGCTGGGGGTGTGCAGCCTGCAGAAGAGGAGGCTCAGGGCAGAGCTCATTGCTGTCTACAACTACCTGAAGGGAGGCTGTAGCCAGGTGGGGGTTGGTCTCTTCTCCCAGGCAACCAGCAACAGAACAAGGGGACACAGTCTCAAGTTGTGGCAGGGGAGGTCTAGGCTGGATGTTAGGAGGAAGTTATTCACAGAGAGAGTGATTGGCATTGGAATGGGCTGCCCAGGGAGGTGGTGGAGTCACCATCCCTGGAGGTGTTCAAGAAAAGCCTGGCTGAGGCACTTAGTGCCATGGTCTGGTTGACTGGATAGGGCTGGGGGATAGGTTGGACTGGATGAGCTTGGAGGTCTCTTCTGACCTGGCTCATTCTATGATTCTATGACCTCATGGAGCAGCTCCAGAAGAAGCCACCAAGATGATCAGAGGGCTGGAACACCTCTGCTATGAAGACAGGCTGAAAGAATCAGGGCTGTTCAGCCTGGAGAGGAGAAGGCTCCAGGAAGGTCTTAGAGCTGGATTTCGATATCTGAAGGGGACTTACAGGAAAGCTGGGGAGGGACTGTTCAGAAGGACCTGTGGTGATAGGATGAGGGACAATGGTTTGAAACTGGAGTAGGGCAGATTTAGGTTGGACATCAGGAGGAAGTTCTGCACAGTAAGAGTGATGAAATCCTGGCACAGGCTGCTCATGGATGTGGTTGAGGCCCCATTCCTGAAGATGCTGAAGATCAGACTAGATGAAGCCCTGGGTAGCCTGCTGCAGTTGGAGGTGTCCCTGCTGACTGCAGCAGGGGTTGGACAAGATGACCTTTGAGGGTCCCTTCCAACAACAGAGATGGTAAAGGTACTTAATTTGAAACAGTATGAACAAATCCCTCACCATTGCATGAAGCACTTACTTCTGAAGGGTATCAGCTGTAGAGATGGAAGGATGGAGAGGATAGACTTTCAAAAGCATAGCCCCATGCTAGAAAGTCATTCTTCCTAAACCTCTCAACTGTCTCTAAACCAAATAGACTCTAGCTTCTACTGTAAAAACGCAATGAACTAAGCTGAAAGCTTCTGTCAAGTCCACAGCCATAGATGTGCAAGTCTTATTATCCAAGGAAAAAGCAGCATCAGTGAGAATTCTGAATGGCAGCAGGTATGATTGGCTGCAGTGAGCCTGATCAGCTTTGCAAAGCACTGGAACCAGTCAAATGCCTTCCAAGGTGAGTGTTTCCTACACTTCTTAATGTTGCCATCCACACCAAAAGCCACTTTGATTAATATGTCAAGTAAAGGCTCTTCTACTTCAAAAAAGTACAAAATCCAGGCTAGGTGCAGAGTGGACTGAGAGTAGCCCTAAAGAAAGAGACTTGGGGGTACTGGTTGCTGAGCAGCTCCCCAGGAGCCAGCAGTGCCCTCATGCAGCCCAGCAGGCAGCTGTGTGCTGGCTGCAGCCAGAGGAGTGTGGGCAGCAGGGCAAGAGAGGGGATTCTGCCCCTTGACTCTGCTCTGCTGACACCTCACCTCCAACAATGCCTCCAGTTCTGCTGTCCCCAGCAGAAGAACAACACAGAGCTGTTGGACTGAGTCCAGAGGAATGCCACAAAGATGACCCAAGGGCTGGAGCACCTCTGCTGTGAGGACAGGCTGAGGGAGCTGGGGGTGTTCAGCCTGGAGAAAAGAAGATGACAGGGGGACCTTTGAGCTGCCTTCCAATATCTGAAGGAAGCCTAAAGAAAAGCTGTAGAAGGACTGTCTAGAGACAGGACAAAGGGGAATGGTTGGAAGCTAAAGAGAGCATGGTTAGAACAGATCTTAGGAAGAAGCTCTTCACTGCATGGGTGATGAGATTCTGGAACAGGCTGCCCAGGGAGGTTGTGCATGCCTCATGCCTGGAGGTGTTTTAAAGCCAGGCTGCATGAGGCCTTGAGCAGCTGAGTGTGATCAAGAGGTATCCCTGTCCATGGCAGTGGGGTTGGAGCAGATGATTTCTGAGTTCCCTCCCAACCTAAGCCATTCTATGACTGAAAAAAGAAATGCTAAAGTCATGTCAGAAAGCAATATCCATGCTTGTGTTCTGCAAATACTGCATGTTACTGTAATAGATTCCAGTTTAAATGGGATATAAGTAAAAAAAAAACAAATATTTATGTTTTTTTAATGAAATTACTAAGAAACAGTTCTTAGACTATTACAGAATTACAGGGTAACTGCAGCCATCTCCAAAAGCAGACAAATTTTGAAGCAACCTGTGTTTAATTGTTAATGGAAGCTAAACAGCTAAATCCACACTGAGGAAATGAGGAAGCTGAGGGATCTGGGGTTGATCAGCCTGGAGAAAAGAAGGCTCCAGGGAGACCTAATAGCAGCCTTCCAGTACCCGAAGGGGGCTACAAGGAGGACAGAGAGAGACTGTTTGCAAAGGCCTGAAGGGACAGGACAAGGGGTAATAGTATCATAGAATCAACCATGTTGCAAGAGACCTCCAAGCTCATCCAGGCCAACCTAGCACCCAGCCCTGGCCAATCAACCAGACCATGGCACTAAGTGCCTCAGCCAGGCTTTGCTTCAACACCTCCAGCCACAACGACTCCACCACCTCCCTGGGCAGCCCATTCCAATGCCAATCACTCTCTCTGCCAGGAACTTTCTCCTAACATCCAGCCTAGACCTCCCCCGGCACAACTTGAGACTGTGTCCCCTTGTTCTGTTGCTGCTTGCCTGGGAAAAGAGAACAACCCCACCTGGCTACAGCCTCCCTTCAGGTAGTTGTAGACAGCAATGAGCTCTGCCCTGAGCCTCCTCTGCTGCAGGCTGCACACCCCCAGCTCCCTCAGCCTCTCCTCAAAGGGTTTGTGTTCCAGCCCCCCCACCAGCTTCATTGCCCTTCTCTGGACATGTTCCAGCATCTCAACATCTCTCTTGAATTGAGGGGCCCAGAACTGGACACAGCACTCAAGGTGTGGCCTGAGCAGTGCTGAGCACAGGGGCAGAAGAACCTCCCTTGTCCTGCTGGCCACACTGTTCCTGAGCCAGCCCAGGATGCCATTGGCTCTCTTGGCCACCTGGGCACACTGCTGGCTCATCTTCAGCTACTATCTACCAGTATCCCCAGGTCCCTTTCCTCTTGGCTGCTCTCAGCCACTCTGTTCCCAGCCTGTAGCACTGCTTGGGGCTGTTGTGGCCAAAGCACAGTTTCAAACTAGAGAAGAGCAAATTTAGATTGGATGTTAGGAACAAGTTTTGCATCACTAGGGTACTGGAACAGGTTGCCCAGGGAGGTGGTTGAGGTCCCATGCCCAAGGATTTTCAAGGTCAGGTTCAAGAGGGCTCTAGGCAACTGGAAGATGTCCCTGCTGACTGCAGAGGGGATTGGACTGGATGACCTTTGGAGATCCCTTCCAACCCAGACCATTCTGTGATTCTGTGATCTAGTTGAAGATGCCCCTGCTGACTGCAGAGGGGTTTGGACTGGATGACCTTTGGAGATCCCTTCCAACCCAGACCATTCTGTGATTCTGTGATCTAGTTGAGGATGTCCCTGCTGACTGCAGAGGGGATTGGACTGGATGACCTTTGGAGATCCCTTCCAACCCAGACCATTCTGTGATTCTATGAAATCTGAAAATGAAAAAATGCACAGGTGGAACTTAAAAAATCTACAGTTTGGCAGTCTCTTAAGCACTTAATATTATTCCTACTTGTTTTTCATTAAAGTATATCACTGCATTTTTATCAAACTACATCATTGTGTGTATCAAACTACATCATTATGTGTACCAAACTACATCGTTGTGTGTATTAAACTATATCACTGTGCTGTAGAACAGCTCTATTCCTAAAATGCAAAGATCTGTCCCCAGATAAGCAAGCAGGCAGAAAGGGAGTTATTAAGATGATGTTTCCTTTGTATTAACATCTGCTTTGGTACATCTTGGAATGGAAAATCTTGTTGAATGCTCTGCTTGTGTTTGTTAATGGCCAGCTTTGCTCTCCCTGGTTTATAACAACAAGTCCTTCAAAGAGGACTAATCAATAAAACCTATGCCCACTGTCACGAGCATGAAGTGCAATATATTGCTCTGCTAAATTATTTATACAGGACTGTTTAACATTGATGGCATTACCCTGGAAAGAGGCACACAGAGGATGAGTCATATTTTTGAGACTTTTCCTGTGTTATCCAGAAATGATTAGTTGCAGAGTGGCTGATGAAATATTTGGAAGGAGTAATCTTTCCAAATCAAGTTACATAACTTTGATGTGCATAAATGTAATCCATTTAGTAGTGCAAGCAGGGAACTAATATTTATGGCTCAGGCTGAGAAACCTAGGGGTCTAGTTCTAATTCTTACTAGGAAACCAGAAAATTTAGGGAAGGGAGGAAAAGGGGAGGGAAGGGAGGAAAAGGGGAGGGAAGGGAGGAAAAGGGGAGGGAAGGGAGGAAAAGGGGAGGGAAGGGAGGAAAAGGGGAGGGAAGGGAGGAAAAGGGGAGGGAAGGGAGGAAAAGGGGAGGGAAGGGAGGAAAAGGGGAGGGAAGGGAGGAAAAGGGGAGGGAAGGGAGGAAAAGGGGAGGGAAGGGAGGAAAAGGGGAGGGAAGGGAGGAAAAAAAGGGGAGGGAAGGGAGGAAAAGGGGAGGGAAGGGAGGAAAAGGGGAGGGAAGGGAGGAAAAGGGGAGGGAAGGGAGGAAAAGGGGAGGGAAGGGAGGAAAAGGGGAGGGAAGGGAGGAAAAGGGGAGGGAAGGGAGGAAAAGGGGAGGGAAGGGAGGAAAAGGGGAGGGAAGGGAGGAAAAGGGGAGGGAAGGAGAGAAATTCATTCTTGTGGAGATAGGTGATGCTTAATTCTGCTGCCTTTGCTCTTTCTGCGTGTAAGAAAATTGAGAGTAGGTTTAGACTGGATTTTAGGAAGTTCTTCAGCATGAGGGTGGTGAGATTCTGTAATAGGTTGTCAAGACAGACCGTGGATGAATCTTCCCCGGGAGTGTTCAAGGCCAGGTTGGATGAGACCTTCAGCAGCCAAGTCTAGCTGAGAGGTGCAGATTATCCCTGAGGTCTCTTCCAGTCTGAGCCATTCTAGGATTCTATGAATGCAACTTAATGTGCATAGAAATTCCAATGCAAATCAATAAGATCATTCCATGCAAGGAGTCAAAAAATCAAGATGCCTTTAACAGAGTCTACTTTGTGTCAACCCTCCTCCCTCAGACTACCCTCACAGTCCTCTCTTTAATCCTGAAAACAAGTCCATTAGAAATTGGGAATTAAATTACTCCTAGACCCTGTTTGTTCCAGTTATCTTAGTAGAAGGACACGAACATATGGTAGAAATTTATCCTTGCCTGAAATGACTTTGCTTGTGCTACATACATTATGAATGTGCAGAGAGAGAATGGCATTGCCAGATGTATTGAAGGGAGCAAGAACAGAGGTGAAGGAGGGAAGAGCTTCCTGCCCTCCCTTCCACATACACTACTGAAATCTCAGTCACTGGGACAGTGAAAATTTAGAGTACTTCAGGGACCTGAAGGATTAGCCACAGCTGTAGGGCATGTCCCCACATCAGGAATACATGAGGGGAAAAACCTGGAGCAGGCATTGAGAAGTCTGACTCAGACATAACCTGATACCAGAAAGCTGATGTGGAGCGAGAAAGAAACGCAGAGCCCTCAGCATGGAGAGGTGTAATATACAGCCAGCACCATACTGCCCTGATTGAGCAACAGAAAGACACTGAAGGATGAAACATTTATCTAGTGAAAGGAAATAAATGTCATGACACTGGCCAAGAAACCAGCGAACTCCACGAGGACTCAAGAGATGTCTCCCTGCCTCACCCCTAGCTTCCCAAAACCCCAAAGAAACACAACCAAGAACAAAGCAAGTGAGAAGCACGAGAGATCTCTGACTAGAGGTGCTGCCTGCAGACAGAAATGAAAGGCCTTCCACTAAGAAGTGGAACACAGACAGAAGAACCAAACAGGGAAGAATACCAATTGCAGGCAGACAATCCTAATCAAGTCGGTGTATTTCATTTCGTATCTCGTTTGCATCCTTCCCTGTTCAATACTGAAAACACAAGGGAGACTTTGCTCTACCCAGAGTCCTGGTTCTGCACCTACTTTGCCTGTCACTACAGAAAGGATCACGAGCTTTCAAAGACCAGAAATTCCTCTGGTGCTAGTCCTCAACATAAATATAACATGCCACTAGAAACCTTTGGGTAACCTCTTCATCAATCGAGATTTCAACAGAAAATACTCTTAAAGAGTCTCCAGAGCATTTTGGTGGCCAGCAGAAAACCAGCTCCAGAGTTCAAGCCCTCTGCAAAACAATTGAGCCATATGGGAATTATTTTCTGAGCTATTAAAAAAAAAGTTCATTTGCAAAATACCTAAGGACAGAGACAACAAATAGAAATGAATTCCTTACCACTGGAAAGAAGAGCCCTGGTTTTCAACTGAAAGGGAAAGATGGGGCATTTCCAAATGACAAGGCAAGTGCAGAGAACTCAGTGCTGTTTCCCATTTCTGAGAAGCAGAGCAAATAAAATCTTTCTTTATCTATTTATTAAAGCAAATATTTTGACTTTGAAACTCAGGGAAGTTGAGTTTCTCACTGAAGTGCTTCCAGCTACACACAAAACCAGATCGATGTGCTTGAAATGAAAAAGAGAGCAGAAAGCCAAGGACTGCACAGAAACAGAGGACATTTGCTCAGGCATCATCATCTTCAGAGCACGCAAACATTCCCAGCAGAGCACACACAGGGGCTGCCTCCTCTGGAAGACAACTGGAAGAGCAGCAGCATTGTGGAACTCCATCTTGAAGGCAGCTGCTTTCACCGTTTGTCTTTTTCTGGCAGTTTGCAAACAGAAAACTTGCTTCCTCTACTCTTCCCACTTGTAACCTGTTAGTTATCCAACAGGCAACTAGCCTTTAAGTTCCAGCGGCCACTCAAACTCCAGTCTGCAGTAAGCATTCATCCCTGTGGCTACAAAGGTGACCTGATTGATTCAGAAGGCTGCAAGGAGGTGCAAGGCTCCCCAGATTCGACAGGGCTCTGGGCAGTCTGAGCTAATGGAGGATGTCCCTGTTCACTGCAAGGGGCTGGACTAGATAACCTTTCAAAGTTCCTTCAAATCCAAACCATTCTATGATTCACTCTGCTGATGACAACCAGTGGCTCACACTCACATGCTGAGGTTCTGTGGGAATGGAGAAAGGAGCAAATTTGGGAAAACTGTGATGACAGAAATGACAGTTACAAGGAGCCACAGGGAGAAATATTCTCCTTCCTGTTGCTTTTACTCTTTTTGTTGTTGCATCTCTCTGAGACAGGAGGCACAAGAAGAATTACATCTCCTTTGGTCTCCCTTTATTCCTTGATGCTGTGCATCATTTTCTTTTTTGTGCCAAAGATCAGAGGAAGGAGAAGGTATTCTTACACAGAACAAGGAGCCAGAGGTCTAAGGCAGTTACAGAGCCATTCACAACAGGCAGGAGACCAAGAATTGTAAAAACCAAAGAATTAAAACATTAACTACAGAATACAGTTTGTTGGAAGAGACCTTCACAACTATCCAGCCCAGCCTCCAATCCAGCACTGAAAGGTCAACACTAAACTATGTCCCTAAGCACCAGGTCCACATGCCAATTAAACACGTCCAGGGGTAAAGACTCCACCACTGCTCTGGGCAGACCATTCCAACGTTGGAGAAGTATTTCCTAGCATCCAACCTAAAACTCCCCTAGTGCAGCTTGGAACCATTTCCTCTAGTCCTGTCTCCTGCCACCAAGGAGAAGAGGCTGCCCCCTCCTCACTCCAACCTCCCTTCAGGGAGCTGTAGAAAGCAATGAAGTCTCTACTGAGCCTCCTCTGCTCCAGACTGAACAATCCCAGCTCCCTCTCATAGCCCAGGTGCTCCAGGCCTTTCACTAGCCTCGTTGCCCTTCTTTGGATGTGTTCCAGCACCTCAATGACCTTCCTGTAATAAGAATCCCAGAACTGAACACAATACTGGAGATGTGGCCACACCTGGGACTTTTCCCTCCCAGGTACTTTCCTTCCGCTTATGAACAATGATTGTAACTGCAGAGGAAATGGCTACTACCGAAGGACACACCAAAGAATCACTTTCTTTTTCATCTGGGGCTTTTTATTTGAAACTAATTGAAAGACCAGAACAACAGCATTTATAAAAGGTACCCAGAATAACAAAGAATCTCCTGTGGATTCCAAGCCACGTGTTAACTTACAAGACAGCAACTATTTCATTTCAGTAGCTTATCGTGACATTGATGAAAAGGCACCTGCAACAGTCTTGGTTGCACATGCACTGCAGTAATTATGCATGCAAATGAGGAAACAGGGCACTGTCATGACTGATCACCAGTGTCATTACTCTATGTATGACCATGGCCACTGTACACATGAATGACACATGCATGCAGCTGTAGAAACCAAGCACTGCATTCATTGTCTCTATGTTGACAACATCCACTCCTCCACTGGAAACAACCCGAAGAATTCACTATTAAAAAAGATGTACATGTATCCAACTGTCTACTGAAGGTTAAAAAAATAGAACAATCCAGTCATTTTGTTTTCCAAGCAGCAAAAAAATTCACCATCTTAAGATTGACCAGCTTGTAAAGAATAAGACATTTAAATGCAGCCTCTGACTCCTCTTTTTCACATTTATCAACCTTAACTTCATTAAGACACTAAGGGGCAGGTGATTATTCGAAACAAATAACATAAATGATCCAAATTTTTAAGAAGAGCCCAGCCAAATTTCAAATTGCTCATCAGAAATAGTTATAAAGTTTGGATTTTTATCAACCTAAAGACTTAAATATACAGGATCTGATTATACCTCAGGCCAGAAGAGTTGGGTGCGCTCAAACCAACCAATTTTCCTAAGGTAGCTAAACAACAAACATGGAAAATAGGCTTTCATCTCTCAAGCCTGGATTTTGATCCATCCCTATTAACATAAGGAACAATTTTGCTAGGGCAAAAGCATTTATTATTAAGTGTTTCACAGAATAAAATATTTAGATATTGCTGTATTCCGGCAGATCCCGGCGTAGTCGTATTGCCTTCAGCTTCTCTACTTTAATTTTTGTTCTCAACAGTTCTTCTTCCAGTTGCTGCTTTCTTTTCAAACCATCCCTTTTCTCTTGGACGTAAAGACCAATTTTTCTTTGATTTTCTAGTATTATTTGATGCTCTTCTTTCAGCATTTGTAACATCTGAGGGTCATAACCGCACATCGGTCTAAAGCGTTCTCCAACCTCAAGCCTAAAGAACTCATCTCTTCTTGGAACAGGGGAGGGAGACATCATTACTCTCATATCAACTGAAGACACTGATGTGGAAGGAGACCTTTCCATAATATGCACCAACTGGTGTTCCTCCTCTTGTTCCAAGCTCTCGCTTTGCTGGGAGTCTATAATCAAAGAAGGAGGAGGTTTGACATCCTCTTCTGATTGCAACTCCATCATGACTGCGGCGGGGTGGTGATCCAGCATTGCCTGTGGTGAACTGGTGCCAGCAATTGTTTCTTTATCGACATTAGCACTAGAACACACAAAACCAGATTTAAATAATCCATTCCAAACTATTGTTGAAAGGTGTAGCTGTAAGTAACCAGAGTTTCAGTCGAAAGACAACTCTGTTATCTCTGCCTATGACTCTGTTATATGGACACCACCTCTACCCCTCCCTTCCTTGCACCACACGTACACAGCCTGGTCTTGTTCAGATCACACTGCCAGAAAGGCTGTCTAGCCAAAAAAGAACCACCCTGGTAGGCCCTTCTGCTGACCCTGGAGAAGCAAGAAGTGCTGAACCACCCTGGTAGGCCCTTCTGCTGACCCTGGAGAAGCAAGAAGTGCTACTAGTGGCAGAGAAAAGAAAAAAACAAAGCAGTTGCAAGTCATGCAAGTGGCAAAGGAAAGAATTTATATAATATCTAATGTGACTTTTGAAGGGCAATAATTTAGATTGAACAGAGCATGGCAGAAACATTTCCACCTCCCAAACTTATTCACCTCCTCCTGTTCTAATGTTCCCTGTTTCTGAGTCATGCACCTAAGTATCTGCTTTGGGTTTTTTTTATGTCAAACAATCACTGTATAAAATTACATTAAAAGCCTTGGGAGAAGAAACCAGAGCCCAAATGCTGACCCTGCCAACAGCAGATTAGGACATCAAGCTGATCTTTCCTCCTTCTCATTGAATTGGTGATCTCATTTTTCTGAAGCTTCAAGCCACAGAAATGTTTCCATGAAGCACAGCCCTATAGTTCTGTGCATGTCTGAAGTACACCGCCCACTTGATTCATCTGCCTTTGTGTAAAGCCCTGAGTCAGCAGCACCTCCAATCATGATTTGACACTACACTGCCTTTGATGGTAATACTGGCTCCAGCTTTTTCTGCCACTTCTCTCTACCATCAGTTGTGTTTGAAACCCTACCCATCTGCACATCACTCCTTTATTCAGGTAATGCTTTTTCTTTTAAAGCCAGATCATCTTCTGTGTCTATTTCACAGTACAGATCTACAACGAATCATTTCAGCATGACTGGGAAGGCAGCATAGTGGAATATGGGAACAGCAAAATATTGACTTGGTACTGATACCAGTGACACTACATCAACCTAAACCATTCTATGAATCTATGAATTGTGGCCACAACTGTCTCAAACAGAGACAGTAACTGGTGTTTGCAGATATGAGACATTCCAGAACTCTAGCAGCTAAAGGCAGTGAGTAGATGCACATTTAATGGGCCACTGGGATGATCAGAGGGCTGGAGCACCTCTCCCATGAGCACAGACTGAAAGAGTTGGGGCTGTTCAGGCTGGAGAAGAGGAGGCTCCCAGGTGACCTTATTGTAGCCTTCCAGGATCTGAAGGGAGCCTACAAAAAAGCTAGGGAAGGACTTTTCAGGATATCAGGGAGTGACAGGACTGGGGGGAATGGAGTGAAGCTGGAGGTGGGTAGGTTCAGACTGGCCATGAGGAGGAAGCTGTTCAGCATGAGAGTGGTGAGAGCCTGGAATTGGTTGCCCAAGAAGGTGGTTGAGGTCCCATAGGTGTAGGTGTTTAAGGCCAGGCTGGATGGGGCTCTGGTGAGGATGATGCAGGGTAGGGTGTCCCTGGGCATGGCAGGGGGATTGGAACTGGATGATCCTTGTGGTCCCTTCCAACCCTGACTGATTCTATGATCTTATGATTAACCATAACACTCACATGGGGTTGCAACCCTGGACGACCTGAGTTGCTGTCTAGTAAATTAGGGTGGCGGTGGAAAGAGTAAACTACACTTTTTTAAACTTGTGAGTGCTACAACTGAGAAATTGAGAAACATTATCTGTTTATTAAAACACTGTCCTGGTTAGCAAGGGATGTGGGTACAAATTCCCACAAGCAAAAGAGAAATTTCATTTGCACATCCTGCTTCTCATGTAAATGCACTAACTCCCTAATCAAAAGGTGGCATGATCACTACATCTGCATCCCATGTGGGCTTCAAAAGTCTTGGCTGAAAATAAATGAGCAGTCATGGTTGCAGTTTTCCAAGGACCTTGGTTTAGCCTGACATCTACAGAATCATAGAATCAACCAGGTTGGAAGAGACCTCCAAGATCATCCAGTCCAACCTAGCACCCAGCCCTAGCCAGTCAACCAGACCATGGCACCAAGTGCCTCATCCAGTCTTTGCTTGAACACCCCCAGCAATGGTGACTCCACCACCTCCCTGGGCAGCCCATTCCAATACCAATCACTCCCTCTGTGAGGAACTTCCTCCTAACATCCACGGCACAACTTGAGACTGTGTCCCCTTGTTCTATTGCTGGTTGTCTGGGAGAAGAGACCAACCCCCACCTGGCTACAGCCTCCCTTCAGGTAGTTGCAGACAGCAACTACATGAAGGTGCATTTTGTAGAATAAAAGCATGAAAGCTTCTCAATATTCAGTTGCAATAACGTTCAGGAGGGCCAGAGCAATGTACTTTCCACAAATTAATCCTGTCAGCCACCCAAACTATTTTAACTGAAGATTTTGAATCAATTTTTTTAAAAGTTCATCCAGAGCAGGTATTAAAAACAAACCTTTCCTTCATTCCCTGAAGAAAATGCCAAGATAACCTTAATTCTAGTCGCTGTTACCTGAGCTGCCTATAGAGTATCAATTACATCACCTTACTCCCTCCTCCTCCTCATGATACAAAGCTTCGCCTCTTCCTCTGTACCCCTTTCTCACATTCCTTTGACTGCTCTCACTGAGCATGGGAAGTATTATCGGGCACACAAATTTTCACTTGTTTTCCCCAGTGCTGACTGCAATTCTGGGTTTCCCTCTCTTCACAACCTCAGCTTCTAGTACAACTTTCCTCCTTCTCATTTGCTGGCTGCTGGCCAGCTGCTAGCCTGAGAAAAGTGGAAACAACCAGTAGGAGAAGCAGGTCATTCTGACAAAAGGAAACAGAGAGTAGAAAAAGATAGAGAGGTTAAAGAGAAGAAAGGTAAGATTTAATCTACCATAGACTAGAGCCTCCAAGCAGTGAAAAATCCACCTCTTGAAGCGGGATCTAGACAGAACCAGCAAATTAACAAATCTTTAGGTAACTCTGATGAGGCTTTTCTTTTTTCTTTTCTTTTTCTTTGAGTCTCTTAAGAGGAAAACAATTAGGAGGCAAAGAGAGAAAGAAGCAATTGAGAAACAAAAGAGCCGCCTGTACTGTGGTTACTAATGTTGTTTCTGACAACTTCACTAAAAGAAAGACAAACAACAGTTACCACAGCTGGGGGATGGTGTTTATAACCCTGCAGGCACCCATGATTCACCAGGTTGTGTTTAATCACAGCAAGCAAGAAATTGCTTAAAGGTGCGATTAAGAATTTGGATTCATTAGAAACTGTAGTTCCCACCTACAAAACCTAAACCAGCTTCTGGTGAGTTAAAACCCAGCACATGGGTTTGGAAAATCAGGGTAAAATGCAACTCATTTAAAATTGGAACTATCAAATAATGATCTGTTTGGATGGAGGGTGGAGGAGGGGAAATTACCTTTTACATTATATTCCTTTCCTTCAGGGCACAGTGTATTGACTGTTCCCAGGGAAAAAAAAAAAAACAACACAACATTTTGGGTGAGCAATAATCAAAGGCAACATTCTCAGACTCACAAGAGACTGCAAAAAAAAATTCAAATGCTTAAATTACAGGAGACAAACTCTGCCTATCCTTAGCTCTTCATCACTCACAAAAAGGGTCAGTGCTTTTTCTAAGCCAATCTGCAAACCAAACTTCTCACACCATCACTTGTAGTTTTGGTTTTAGTTTGGTTGGGTTTGGGTTTTGTTTTTTTTTTTTTCACTCCCTGACAAAAGTTGGTAGTCAAGACGCTGCAACCTTTATTAGAGCAATTAAAAGCCTCGTTTTGTTCCAGAGAATTCTTTGGAACGGCTCCTCCAGGGGCATTCAGCAGGAGCAGAGGCACAGCCCCAGTTGCTTCAGACTTCTTTAAGCAAAGGACCCACAGCAGCATATTTTTAGAGCATCTGGCATGTTGGGATTCAGACAATTGTTACCATTCAGTTCAACCAGTGGCACCATGAACCCAGCTTTCCTGACAGCCTTACGCTGCTACACCAACTAGCAGCACACCTCATTAAAATACCCAAAGTTTTCTTCCCATTAATCTGCTACAGAACACAACAAAAATCAGAGCTTTGAAAAGCTTGCTGGGGAGTTATTTTTTTTTCCCCCTCTCCCCTCCTCCCTAGCCTAGTTTTTATATCTGGAGGAACCAAAACCTGACCCAGGCAGTTTTTTTTTGCTCCCTCAAGGACCAATACAGAATCAGCAGAGTGTTGCAAGTCAGATATGAGGGGCATTAGCCAGCTGTGGGAGAAAGCCTGCATGCTGCCTGCCTGTATTATGTCTGGCTCAAATCTAGACAGTGTGTCTCACTTTAGTGAGCAGTAAAGAGGCAAAAAAAAAAAGACCACAAAAAAAAACCAACCCAGGAAAAAAACTTCCAGTGCTGTACCTCTCAGTTTCTCCCTGTATTTAAACTATCCAGCATACAAACCAGAACTACTTGGGAGTTTAGGCTGCAATTCGCTTTGCTCCAGTTACAGGGAAGCACGGTCCGTGCAAGTTATCATTTAAGAAAGAACATTTGCACTCACAAAGGCACTGTGGTGTGAAGAGTCTTTCTTGGGTTGTTTTTTTTTTTTTTAAGGATTTGGATCAGTTAAAACGCCACAGGAAAACATCAGAGTAAAGCAGGGGGGGAAGGTGTGTGGGTAAGCTCTATCAGCTAACTTTATTAAATAGCCTCTCTCAACTAGTACTAGTTCCATATGTTGCAAAATGACTGCGGTATTACCTTAAATGGAGGAGAATAGCCATCGCTTTGCCAGTGTTGGAATAATCTGCCTATTAAAAGGTAGGGGAGGGGTAGAGGCTGGAGCTGCTATTTCTCTCTGATTCCCTCTTTAACCCTCACTTTCCAGAGTGTGACAAAGACTCTGAGGCAGGCTTTGAAAGAGAGCTGAAGAGAGAGAAAAAAAAAAAAAACAAAACAAAACAACCAAACCAAAAAAAAGAAAACCCCAGTGCTAAGTCACCATAAAGCTTCCCGTCAAACAAAAGCAGCATTATTTTGTCGCTGCTCCCCACTTGGTGACTCTTCCCTGACGAACGCTTCCTGGAGGAGGCTGAACGCAAGCAAAGCATTACGGGGTAGGTAGGAGGCGCCACCATTTGCAGTCGGTTAAACAGAATAAAAAGAATCGTTCTCACCTTGGAACACCGCTCCTGTCCCTTAAACACACATTGGAAATCTGTGGAATCATCTCCACAACTTTCTTGGTTGGCTCGGAAACGCTGCTTTTGCAGTCTGAGTGAGTCTCCTTTTGCTGCAGCAGCTCCTGCTTGGCATATTCTTTGAGCCTCTTGTACAGCGTGCGCAGGCCCTGCGCGGTGCGAGGAGGGCGATCTACTCCGATGGCATTGTAGTTATCAGCTATGATATCCCAGCATTTGTTTTTTTCCACTATTACGGAATGCTTATTGGTGTGCTCCTCCAGAATTTTAACGTAGGGCTTCACCAGTTTGAGCAAATCGAGCTTTTCGGACAAGGTGAA
Organism: Pogoniulus pusillus; assembly: GCF_015220805.1. NCBI lineage: Eukaryota > Metazoa > Chordata > Aves > Piciformes > Lybiidae > Pogoniulus > Pogoniulus pusillus. The sequence continues at coordinate 28,174,797 of NC_087277.1, forward strand.
ATTAGACGATCTGGCCTTGCCGACCATTGTTAGCTCGGAATTAAGGCAGCGGCTGTCTGGAGCCACCATGCAGTCCCTAGCTCCGCTCAGCTCTTTTTCACGAACAGAAAAAGATCAGGCTTAACTAGTCTAGTCTCATTTAGGCCCACGCCTACAAGGGAGGGTTTATTAAAATTCCTTCAGCTTAAGCTGACGCAGGTTCAGGAAATCTGCTTAAGCCAAGCCTGACCTACATAAGGCTTCAGACTGAAGAAGACGAGAAGAAACAAGCGGAAAAAAAAGCACACTTTTGTGCGAAGAGACCAGACACACACACAGAGGCAGGATTTAAAGGTTTAGAGATTAGCACGTTACCCAAGCTAAAAATTACCTAATTTAGCTCGACTAACAAGCTCTGACACATCTCCCTCGCTCTCGCACGGCTCAAACCGCGCTCGGGAGGATTTTTGACACGGAACGGCGTCCCCGGAACAGCAACAATTGCTTTGTGCCAGGCGCGGAGCGTTGCGGGGAGCGGGCGGCGTGTGTAGAGAGCTCCCCGAGAGAGCCCCCGGCCGCCGCCGCCGCCGCCGCGCTCCCGCCGCCATTTGCATAGTGCTGGTCCTGCTGTCAGTCAGCGCCGGCGGCTCCCCCAGCCGGGTAGGTTACACTCAGGCGCGGGCTTCGCAGCAAAGCTCAGCTTCTCCTGCGCTTGGCCGCCCGCTGGAGCTGCCCGCACGGGGGCTTCTTAAAGAGGCCGCTTTCCTCGGCGGCTGAGCCTCCCAGGCGAGCAAGAGAGGCGGCAAGGTGCCGCGAACCGGAGTCGCCTGGAGCCCTCGGCCGGCGGCTGTGCCCTGCGGAAGCGCCCAGGCCCTTCGCCGCCCGTGTCCGCGCCCTTGGGCGCGCCGGCACCGGGACGCGGCAGGAGCGAACGCCGGGGCTGCAGGCAGCGGAGGCTACAGGCGGTCGTGACAGATTTACTGAGTACGCTGCAGCGCCCAGATGCCGGGATTTTCTTGTAGCCACCAGCAAGCAACCTACTTGGACAATAAGGCTTCCAGGCATCCTTTCGGGATGAAAATCTGGGGCTTTTACCAGCAGGATGTGCGTGCTCTACGCTTGCATTCCTCCTGTGTGCTCAAAACCAGCACCTTAAGCCAGGTCTTCACATACAAACGCAGGGAAGGCTTTTCAATTTCTGTGGTCTAAAGTAAACCAACAAATCGGGAGAAAGAAAAGCCTGCAGCTGTAAGGAAAGGGGACCTCAAAGAGGCAGAGCAGAGCCTTAAGTTTGGAAAATGACGTGCAGGAGGGGAAAGAGTCGGGAGGGGGGAAACGAACACCACTGGAGACAGCAGCGGCAGCAGCTTCGCAAGCTTAACGTGTTCAGCCTTGAAAACGAGCAGCCTAGGAGGGGGGTGAAGGAAAGAGGAATCTAATTATAGTTTGAGGTATCTTCAGGCTATGAAGATCTAGGTATAAACTTGTTTGCTCTAAGGGGGGGGGGGGGGGGAAAAAACCCAACAACCTCAAAGCAGACACAAGCTGTATTCAAAACAAGAATTCAACCCAAACAAAGAGAGACTTCCAAGCTGCTAAAAATCAATTAGCGTTTAGAATAACAAGCACGTTTGGAAGCGTTTCTGAGGCTTGGCTGGGCCTTACCACCTAACAAAATTGCAAGCGGTCCACTTTGCTGCAATTGCTTTCCAGCCAAGATTAAATAAAGCATTTTATCGTCTCAAGTCCATTACAGCAGAATTCGAGGAGCAAAATACCCGTGTGGTTAGAAGCTCTGCGTGAAAAGCAGCACTTCTAAATACCTAATCCTCCTTTCCCCACGCTGTGCACTTTGCTAAGGTTAAAAGCAGAAAGCTGCTGGTTATCCTCTCTTTAAACATATATTGTTTTCGTTTTAATTTATGCACTTGGTGGTTTTTCAGCAACAGTGAAAGAAGAACTCAACGTGCCTCGGTCTGGACTGTTAGAATCACACTTGAGGAGTCACACACAGAGTATCACAGTGTCACAGTATCACAGTATTATCAGGGTTGGAAGAGACCTCACAGATCATCAAGTCCAACCCTTTAGCACAGAGCTCAAGGCCAGACCATGGCACCAAGTGCCACGTCCAGTCCTGCCTTGAACAGCTCCAGGGACGGCGACTCCACCACCTCCCCGGGCAGCCCATTCCAGTGTCCAATGACTCTCTCAGGGAAGAACTTTCTCCTCACCTCGAGCCTAAATTTCCCCTGGCACAGCCTGAGGCTGTGTCCTCTCGTTCTGGTGCAGGCCACCTGAGAGAAGAGAGCAACCTCCTCCTGGCCATAACCTCCCCTCAGGTAGTTGCAGACAGCAATAAGGTCTGCCCTGAGCCTCCTCTTCTCCAGGCTAACCAATCCCAGCTCCCTCAGCCTCTCCTCGTAGGGCTGTGCTCAAGGCCTCTCCCCAGCCTCGTCGCCCTTCTCTGGACATGCTCAAGCATCTCAATGTCCCTCCTAAACTGGGGGGCCCAGAACTGAACACAGCACTCAAGGTGTGATCTAACCAGTGCAGAGTACAGGGGCAGAATGACCTCCCTGCTCCTGCTGGCCACACCATTCCTGATGCAGGCCAGGATGCCACTGGCTCTCTTGGCCACCTGGGCACACTGCTGGCTCATGTTCAGGCGGGTATCAATCAGCACCCCCAGATCCCTCTCTGTCTGGCTGCTCTCAGCCACTCCGACCCCAGCCTGTATCTCTGCATGGGGTTGCTGTGGCCAAAGTGCAGCACCCTGCACTTGGAGCTATTGAAGCCATCCCATTGGACTCTGCCCATCTGTCCAGGCGGTCAAGGTCCTGCTGCAGAGCCCTTCTGCCCTCCAACCCAGCCACATCTGCCCCAACTTGGTGTCATCTGCACACTTGCTGATGACTGACTCCATGCCCTCATCCAGATCATCTATGAAGATGTTAAAGAGGATGGGGCCCAGCACAGAACCCTGAAGGACACCACTAGTGACAGCTGCCAGCTGGATGTGGCACCATTCACCACCACTCTCTGGGCTCAGCCCTCCAGCCAGTTCCTAACCCAGCACAGAGTGTTGCCATCCAAGCCATGGGCTGACAGCTTAGCCAGCAGTTTGCTGTGGAGGACAGTGTCAAAGGCCTTGCTGAAGTCCAGATAGAGCACATCCACAGGCTCCCCACAGCCACCAAGCGGCTCACCTGAGTCACAGGTGAGCCTACCCTGTGCCCTCTTGCACAGAGTCCCCAGCCTCTCTAATGACAAAAAGAAGTCAGTCAGTGTTAGATTGTGGGATTAAAGGCTCCTCCACACACACCAACAATGTCAGGTAGAAGAACTCAAATAAACCCAAATGAAGAAAACTGAGCCCTCAGTCCAGCTGCTCCCCAGGGCTGTCTGAAATACAGCAACCCAGCAGGGAGATCCAGATGGAATAAGGTTCTCTCTACATTACCTTACAGACTGAAGGAAGGGGTTAATGCCCACTGGGTATAAGATTCATTGTGAGATGCCAGGATGAGTGTTTTGGGATTGCTGAAGGCATAGGGTGGAATTTTTAGAGCTAGAACCGTAAGCAAGAAAAGGGAGGAATGAAAGTGGATTGGGGCAGAACTCACATAGGGAAATTCTGGAGCAGGCAGAAAGGATAAAGGGGGCCAGGTGCATGTGTAAACAGATGCTGATCGGTATGGTTGTCCAGCTGTGCCCTGCACTTTATCACTGCAGCTCATCCTGTCTTCTTATTAAACTACATTTGTAACTCACTCCCTGGCTGCAGGGATTCTCTATGCTGCGTGCGTGACTCTACACAGAAGAGCAAGTGCCAGCAGCTGGAGTTGTACCAAAGGTCACAGGGGCCTGCAAACACAAACTGGAGCCCATGCCTGTTGCCTGGGTACTTGTGTCTGTGTGTGATCACTGGCAAACATCAAGTCAGACCAGCCAGCACGTAGGCTTGGCAGCCAAGAATTGGAGCAACCATGAATCTGGACCAGATACTGAAGAAACCAGAAGGTCTGAGATTTGGTTTTTGGACAAACACGGGGAACTGGCCACTGGTAAGGTCATCAACCCACACCAGCTGCCAGAGAGCCACAGTGCAGGCTTGTAAGGCAACTGAGAGATCCAGGGAACAGCAACTGAGCAGAGTAGGGGCTTAGCAAGTGTCTAAGTCTTGCTGGAGGGATCCATGTTATGACACCAAGCTAGGGGCAGGTGTTGATCTGTTGGAAGGTAGGAGAGCCCTGCAGAGGGACCTGGCCAGGCTGGATAGGTGGGCAGAGGCCAACGGGATGAGATTGAACAAGGCCAAGTGCAGGGTTCTGCACTTTGAATCATAGAATCAAACAGGTTGGAAGAGACCTCCAAGATCATCCAGTCCAATCTATCACCCAGCCCTATCCAGTCGACTAGACCATGGCACTAAGTGCCTCACCAGTCTTTTCTTGTTTGGCCACAACAACCCCAAGCAGCACTACAGGCTGGGGACTGAGTGGCTGAGAGCAGCCAGGAGGAAAGGGATCTGGGGATACTGGTAGAGAGTAGCTGAAGATGAGGCAGCAGTGTGCCCAGGTGGCCAAGAGAGCCAATGGCATCCTGGCCTGGCTCAGGAGCAGTGTGGGCAGCAGGGCAAGGGAGGTTATTCTGCCCCTGTACTCAGCACTGCTCAGGCCACACCTTGAGTGCTGTGTCCAGTTCTGGGCTCCTTGATTCAAGAGAGATGTTGAGGTGCTGGAAGGTGTCCAGAGAAGGGCAACAAAGCTGCTGAGGGGCCTGGAACACAAACTCCATGAGGAGAGGCTGAGGGAGCTGGGGGTGTGCAGCCTGCAGCAGAGGAGGCTCAGGGCAGAGCTCATTGCTGTCTACAACTACCTGAAGGGAGGCTGTAGCCAGGTGGGGTTGGTCTCTTCTCCCAGGCAACCAGCAACAGAACAAGGGGACACAGTCTCAAGTTGTGCCAGGGGAGGTCTAGGCTGGATGTTAGGAGGAAGTTCCTGGCAGAGAGAGTGATTGGCATTGGAATGGGCTGCCCAGGGAGGTGGTGGAGTCACCATCCCTGGAGGTGTTCAAGCCAAGTCTGGATGAGGCACTTAGTGCCATGGTCTGGTTGACTGGCTAGGGCTGGGGGATAGGTTGGCCTGGATGAGCTTGGAGGTCTCTTCTGACCTGGCTCATTCTATGATTCTATGACCTCATGGAGCAGCTCCAGAAGAAGCCACCAAGATGATCAGAGGGCTGGAGCACCCCTGCTATGAAGACAGGCTGAAAGAATTGGGGCTGTTCAGCCTGGAGAGGAGAAGGCTTCAGGGAGATCTTAGAGATGGATTTCGATATCTGAAGGGGACTTACAGGAAACCTGGTTGATTTTATGACTTCTATGTTGTATACATATGTATTTCCCACACCAGGCTTTCCTCCCAGTCAGCCAGTGCATGGAAAGGATGGGGCCACTGATGGTGCTTGTGTTTCAATGAGTGTTGCATGTTCTGCATGGCTGGCCCTGTACCTGTGAATAATGTGTACACCTCCTTGGCTGCCTCTTGGGAATACATCCTGTGGAACAGGCCACAAAGCTGCAGCAGTTTCCTCTACACTGCGCTACCAGATGTAGCACCTCCTACTACAGACCTATCTAAACTTGTCTTATTCTATCACCTCATTGCTGAATGTTACTAGAGAGACCAAACTTTCCACACTCATGTAATTACAGCAGAATAGCACTACAAAGGCTTCTTTTGAGCAAGTGCCTAAAGGAATCAGTCTGAATTACATATTGTTCTGCAGGAGTGTAAAATAACCCTTGTAAAAATGAAGCTGGCTGCCAAAGACTTTTTTTTTTTCCTCTTGTAAAATAACTCTGCTCATCTGCCTAAGGTCGTATCAGTGCTTGGATGAGAAATCACAGAAGGTGAAAAGCATGGATATGGACACTAATGGTAGATACAGTTTTTCTGAGCTAAAACAATAGATGTAGCTCCAAGACAACTGAAGCGTTGCCATAGTCCACCTTTCATCCTACACCTTCCACCAACACTAACATTGATGCAAGATAATGCACAGACAGTTCAAGGAGATGATCCAGCTATGGACTGATTTTTCCCTCTTCTGTTGTGTTTGGAGTTTTTCTGTGGCAAGCATAGAGTTTCATCATAGAATTACAGATTGGAAGGGAATATGAGGATCATCTGGTCCAACCTTTCTAGATGATAGGACAGTTGAAATGCGATGGCCCAGTACCCTCTGAAGCCAAGTCTTAAAACTGATCTTAATAATTCAATCAACATAAATAAAGGACATTGCCAAAACAGGAACATCTGCCTCCCCTTACCCTGTCATGTTTCTGCCACTTCACTGTACTGATACAAGCACTCACAAACATTTTGAGCAAGTCAACTGCAAAATGAATCATTTTTTTCTTAGCTGGGTTACTTTTGGTATGCCATGGATAAATAACTTGCACAACAGAAGTAGACTGAAAAAGCTTCTTCAGACTCTATCTAGATCAGTTCAAGAACACAGTTTGCAATGCACCCTACAAAACTTTTTGTTAACATTCACTGAGTGAAGAGCAAACCACAGGGAGCAGGAAGGAGATTCTGGTCACTGCTGAAGAAAATAGCCAGACATTCAGCCCTCACATCATTACCTTCTCTACCTCTTGTTTTAAGCCTGTTTGCAAGGTACAGCTCATTTTTCCTTCATATTTTCAAGGTGGTATTCATTAATCTACTTAAAACCATGAAAAAAGGAAAGTCTCTGATTCAGTTTGCCATTGTTGTTAATTTGCTTGATGCTTTCCTTAAAAACAAAGAAACAAACAGATGCTACCCAGTTCAAATGTTAATATTTAAAACTTCAATTTTCAAATCTTTGTCTTTGGACAGCCATGAGAAAGGGGAGCTCTGAGAGTGTATCAGAGGAAATAAAGGAAAAATCAGCATGAGTATTCACAAACCAAGCCACAGCTCTCTGCTGAGGTCACAGAGCTTCAACAGCTGGAAAGTCAGACTGAAAACTGTAGGTAACAGGTTCAGGGTTTTGCTGTGGAAAAATCTAGAAATAAAACCTTTAAAATAACACAACTTGTGCATCTTGGAGAGCTATGAATCATAGATTCATAGAATGGCTCAGAGGTTGGAAAGAACCTTGGACATCATCTACAACAACTTCACTGCCATGGACAGGGACGGCTCTCCACTACACTCAGATGCTCAAGGCATCCAGCCTGGCCTTTAACACTCCCAGGGAGGAGGCAGCCACAGCCTTTCTGGGCAGCCAATTCCAGACTCTCACCACCCTCACACTGAAGAACTTCTTCCTAAGATCCAGTCTAAACCTACTCTTCCTCAGCTTCAAACCATTCCCCTTTGTCCTGTCTCTACACACCCTTATGAAAAGTCCCTCTGCAGATTTCCTGTAAGATCCCTTCAAGTATTGGAAGGCAGCTCTGAGGTCCCCCCAGAGCCTTCTCCAGGCTGAACACCCTCAGCTCCCTCAGCCTATCCTCATAGCAGAGGTGCTCCAGCCCTTGGATCATCATTGTGGCCCTCCTCTGGACCAGCTCCAACAGCTCTGTGTCCTTCTTAGGATGGAGACACCAGAAATGGATGTGGTATTCAGGGTGAGGTCTCACAAGAGCAGAGTAAAGGGGCAGAATCAGCTCTGTTGGCCACATCCCTCCTGATGAATCACAGCTATAATATAGTCAGGGATTAAAGTAGCCAAATGACTCCAAACTGCTGAAAAAACTCAATGGGCCCAAATTTTGCAAGTGACAGATTTGTATTGTGGAGAGTAACCATGTAAATTTAAGCACCCTGTAAAGAATGTCTTAAATTGGGGGAGCACCTTGGGTTAAGGGAGAAGAAAGATCCTTTGTCACATAGAAATGAGGAAGTATCTCTCCATGAGACATAAAAAAAAGGAGAAAAAGGAAGGAAAAATGAAAAAGGAAGGAAAAAAGTAAAAGAAATCACTATGAGATACAAGATTCAAAGACAAAAAACCTGTGAGAGAATTAGATGTTTTAAGAACGTGTCTTAAAAGACACAGTTTGATTCAGACAGCAATGAATGTTGAAGAGAACAACACCAGCTTAAGTGATACAGTCTGTGACCTTCTAATGCAAAAAATAGCAAACCAACAGATAAAGGATTCAGAAACTTCTGTGAAGTGGGCTCCAGAATAAATCTGAAGGAAGTCTGTTCACATTTAATAATGTGCAAGCAAACCAGCTCTGCAGAAACCAGAATTTAGCATTTGCAATCACCTAGGAGCCCGAAAATCCTAGGAACAAGAGGGCAATTGCAAGACTTGAATCAGAGCTGCAGTGAAACTCTGATCCTCCTGTGCTTCTGAGAAACTGTGAGAAGATCCAGCAGCTTGGATGGGCTGTGTTACACATCAGAGAATATACTGGGCTATAGTGGCAGCAGAAACATTTGGCAAGTATTGAGGCAGTTGCTCGCTCTCACAAATGAATTTGGCAGCTGCATAAGATGCCTTGAGCGTCTATAGGTGGCAAGGGCTGCAGAAGTTCCATTAGGTCATCATATAGTCCTCTGTACTGCCACAGTAGTAAGACAGTGCCAGGTCATTTGATCTGCCTGTCTTAAGAGCCTGCTGCAGCAAAGGGTGGGTGAGAAAGTTTTCCATTCCAAAGGCTTCTCACAGGGACAGTTGTTTCATGGGTTATCGCCAAACTAAGGGTTGCAGGCATTAAGTAGAGAGTTCATAGAGTCATAGAAGGATTTGGATTGGAAGAGACATTAAAGATAATAAAATTCCAAGGACACCTTCCATTTGAGCAGGTTGGCCTTGAACACCTCCAGGGAGGGGGCATCGTTGAGGATGACAAAGTTTTGTGAGCCAGAAGTTGCAATCAGTGAGCCATCAGGAAGGTGCAGTGCTTAAACACATTCCCAGCAGATTTCTTAGAAATACTTTTAAATCACTTGTGTTTCAAATAGCTTTCTTAAATTGATTTCTTTTCTTGTCTTCAACAACACTTTCACCATCAATTTTGCACTTTCTTGCTATACCTGGACCTCTCAGCCTGCTTATTTCGCATCTCCTGCATGATTATTTCTAAGTATTTCTAAAGGGAAGAACAAGGGCAAGCTTTACCTCTTTTTTTCCCTGCATCTGTGATCACTAGCTAGCACATACCAACTTCTAACATCTAATACTTCTTGCAGCTGCTGGAAGAAAAAGGGTGTGTGCCTCGTGACAAGCAGAGAAAACAGAGACATTAACAACATAATCATTACTTTTACACCACTCTCCTGAAACTAGCCTGAATTACACATGGCCTGCTCCAGAGCTCATAGCTAAAATTCACAGTATCAACAAGGTTGGAAGAGACCTCATAGATCATCAAGTCCCACCCTTTACCACAGAGGTCAAGGCTAGACCATGGCACCAAGTGCCACATCCAGTCCTGCCTTGAACAGCCCCAGGGACAGCGACTCCACCACCACCCCGGGCAGCCCATTCCAGTATCCAAGCACAAAAGCTAGCTACACTTCCATGCTCTCTGCTGAAGTATGGCATTCACTGTCCCTGGGGTTGTTCAAGAAAAGACTGGATGAGGCACTTAGTGCCATGATCTAATTGACTGGATAGGGCTGGGGGATAGGTTGGACTGGATGATCTTGGAGGTGTCTTCCAACCTGCCTGATTCTATGATTCAATATATGATTCTATGATTCCATCAATGTTTAGCACAACAAAATAAGAACTATTCAAATTAAACAAAATGTACATCCCCCCCAGATTATTGCTCTTCATCTCAGTCTGACCACCCAGAGCCCACACACTCAGATCTGTAACCATCCTTCGAAGTAAATTTGGCTTTAAGGCCTCTAAGTTATAATGCTGAGAGACTTTGCAGCACCATGAATTAGCTCTTTAATTTATAAGCCATGTCCTTTAACAAATAAAAGCTAAAAGCACCATTCTTTACAGAATCAGAAGTGCATCTAGTTGTACCTTCTCTGATCCTCTCTTCCAAACAAGCTTTTTGATGCCTGATCAGAAGCAGCTGAGAAACACAGAAAGCCTTGAAAGTGTGATTTTTCTCAGGATGTTTTGCTTAAATTCTTAAATCCCCATTAACAAGATTGCCTCCAGAAAAAAAAGAACCAGTGTAAGAGAAGCCAAGTTTCTGCTATTTTCCCATCTTTTCATAGAGAGAGATTGTGCTTTTAAATACTAACCTGAAAATACTTCCTCACCACTATTCCCTGCAGTTGACATTAAAGCAGCCTTCTCCATTGGTCTAATTTTGCTCAGTGGCTATTTTTAGGATGGTGAGATAACCATCTTATCACTATCTTGTTGATTTTGGGAAAGTCATATTGTGGCACAGCTTCTGTTCCAAGGGAAAACACTTAAGATCCAAAGCCAAGAGCTGGGACTGAACTCTAGTTATGCTGGCATGGCAACAAAGCGCATCTAAACAATAAGCACAGACACACAAAGATTTGGAGACTATCTCTGAAGGGATCCAGGCCAAGTCTATCATAATACATCTTCTGGTTCCCTTCAGTAAGACATTTATTGTCCCTCCACCTGAGAGCTACGTTCTCTCCACCTTCATATCTACTGGAGACAGTAGAACTGGGAGAAGGAAAAAGAAAAATCACAGCACACCCCTCTCCAACACACACTGAATTAAGACTTTGCAAAGTGTGGGAGACTGGAAAAGAAAAACATCCAAGACATTTCCATGGCTATGTATTTCACTCTTTTACTCATCTTCAACCCTCACACACACATGAGCTGATAATAAATGTTGTGAATTAAGAAAACAAGAAGTAAATGTGCGTACAGCATCCCTCAGAATAAATGAGGCTGAAAGAATTAATACTTCCAAAAGTGAATCCTTGAAAGTAGACTCTGCACAGAGCTAAGTCTCCAACTTTTAAAGTTACAGTGTTAGATTTTCAGTACAACCAAAGCCATATGCAAATGGTACATGAAAAACACTCAGAAACATCTGTCAAGAGACACAGAGTGAACAAAATAACCCTTTTGTGACAGACTTCCAATCTGTCTTCACCATTAAAAACAGTATTGAGAATGATTTCTGACAGAGTTCCTCTTGGAAGACACCTTAATAGATGTTAGTGATGGATGAAAGAAAAAGTGCTTCTGAACTAAAAACCAAACAGGAGGTGAGCTGTAGCAGAATCAAAGTGCATCTACCCAGCTTTTCTGGCTCACCTACATGACATTCAGACAATGAAATCACAGAACAACTAGACTTTTGCATCTAAGTATACAAGTGAAAGAGGTAACTATTTACACACACAGAGTGGCTCAGGTTGGAAAACACCTTAGAGATCATTTGCTCTGACCTCCCTGCCATGGAAGAGGACACCACTCTGTGGCTCAAAGCTTCATCCAGTCTGGACTTAAACACTTTCAGGGAGGAGGCATCCACAACCTCCATGGGCAGTCTATTCCAGAGTCTCACCACTGAAACACTTCTTCCTAAGATTTAATCTAAATCTATTCTCACTCAGCTTCAAACCATTCCTCTTTGTCCTACTGCTGGACACACTTATGAAAAGTTCCTCTGCAGCTTTCCTGGAGGATCCCTTCAGGTGTTGGAAGGCAGCTCTAAGGATCCTCTGGAGTCTTCTCCAGGCTGAACAACCCCAGCTCCCCCAGCTTGTCTTCCTAGCCAAGGTGCTCCAGCCCTTGGATCATCTTTGTGGCCCTAACTCCAACAGCTCTGTGTCTTTCTTATGCTGGGGACACCATGCTATAATAAACCCCAAGTATATATCAAAGTATATATAGTAAGCTAAAAGGAAAAAAAACTAAAGCAGCATTCTCCTAGATTAAAAATACCATCAGAAAGTAAGTTGCAGATAATAAACATGAATTAAATTTGTTGTGGATATTGGTTACATAAATAAAGACTAAAAATGCTAAGTTTAAGAAGGCAATGTTGTAGGTTCTGGCCAATCCTATTCAGTAGCAACACTGAGGAGATACTAAGTACAGTTCAGAGATTTGCCTGTCCACTGTTCCTTCAAATTCAGTTTGATTTTTTCCTTTGTTATTGTTTATAGGCCCTCAGAATACAATGAGACCAAGCAGATACACAGCAATTCTAACAGCCAAATGTCTTTGGAAGGATATTATAATATTTTGTTTTCAATCACTGTTAAATAAACATGTTAAAAGTCACTCCCATTTTTAAAGAGCACACAGGCTTATCTGACAGAATCCTCTGGAGGCATGTGAAAAAAAAGTACTAATGACAATGTCAGATCAGTTACCTCCCCTCCACACATCCTTTGGCAGTGTCAACAAATGCTGCATTCTGAATACAAAACAGAGGTACCAAAGAGACTGCCCCATGCTCTTTACTCTTAACAAGCAAATACTCATCAGGAGGAAAGTTCATTTTCCTACAAGGAGATGTATTTATGGAAAAACATCATTTTCCAGTATTCACAACTCACAGTTGTGATTAGTAAGCTGCCTGTTGAACAGCTGGTTGAGTATCTTACAAACTGTCTTAATATTACAACACACAGGTTTCACTACACAACAGTTCACAGCATCATAGAATGCCAGGGGACTAGATGGGACCTCGAAAGATTCAAACTCCATTACAAAGCAGGACACTTAGATCATACAAGAATGCATCCAGGTGGGTTTTGAACATCTCTAGAAAAGGAGACTCCACAACCTCTCTCTGCAACCTGCTCCAGGGCTCCAGCACCCTCACAGTAAAAAAATTTCCTCATGTTGAGGTGGAATTTTCTGTGGTTGAGTTTAAGTCTGCTGCCCCATGTCCTATGCCTGGGTATCACTGAAAAGAACCTGGCTCCATCCTCCTGACACCCTCCCTTTAGATAGTTGTACATGTTGATCACATCCCCTCTCAGCCTTCTCTTCCCTGGACTAAACAGAGCTCTCAGCCTTTCCTCATAAGAGAGATGCTATAGTCCCTAAACCATCCTCATAGCTCTCCACTGAACTCTCTCCAGCAGTTCCTTGTCCCTCTTGAACTGAGGAGCCCAGAACTGGACACAGTGTTCCAGATGTGGTCTAACTAGGGCTAAGGAGAGGAGGAGAAGAACCTCCCTCGACCTGCTGACACAGTCTTCTTGAGACACTCAAGCATACTATTTGCCTTCTTGGCCACCAGGGCACAGTGGCTGCAATCTTATTAAAATGTCTTTAGATCTATCTCACCTCATAAAATTACTGAATCACTTAGCCTTTAAGTGAGAATTTTTGGGGGAGGGGAAGTCTATTTTGAAAAGAAGCTTAGAAAAGAAGTATTTTTAAAGCCAGATCTGTTCTAACTGTTAGATTGATGCTATCTAATCAAATCCTTACTTGTCTCCTCCAGGAAATGGACACCATGTGTCAAGGAGGTTCTTCTGAAAGAATGCACAGTCTTTTCAGAGCTGGGTCTCAGAAAGCTCTGTGAACAGCACAGTTGTCCAGAGGGCCACAGGTGTTTCACAAGAATCTCAATGGAAACTGAGGGATTTATTTACACATTACACTGTGGCACTGGAAAACTCAAACACAGCAACTCTGAGTATCACATAAAGCTAACAGTTCTAATCTACATTAAATGCTGTGCAGACAACAAACCAAACTAACACAGACTTTTTCAATCTTTTAATTATTTTTATACCACTTTAACAGAAAACTATTCATTGGCTGCAGAGACTGGCAGTCAGATAGAATTCCATTACAATGTTAATAATAATCACAGAATGTCTTAGGTTGGAAGGGATCTCAGAGATCATCTATTCCACAGGCAAGGACACCTCTTAATTAGATTCAGCTGCTCAAGGCTTCATCCAGTCTGGCCTTAAACACCTCCCTAGGCAGCCTATTCCAGAGTCTCACCACCCTCAGACTGAAGAACTTCTTCCTAAGATCCAGTCTAACCCTGCTCTCCCTCAGCTTCAAACCATTCCCTGTGTGCTGTCTCTAGACACCCTTAGGAAAATTCCCTCTGCAGCCTTCCTGGAGGATCCCTTCAGCTATTGGAAGCCAGCTCTAAGGTCCTCTCACTTTTTTTTCTTTTCCAGGCTGAACATCCCCAGCTCTCTCAGCCTATCCTCATAGCAGAGGTGTTCCAGCCCTTGGAACATCTTTGTGGCCTCCTCTGGATTTGCTGCAACAGGACTGTGTTCTCCTTGTGATCATAGAATCAGTGAGGTTGGAAAAGACCTCCAAGCTCATCCAGTCCAACCTAGCACCCAGCCCTAGCCAGTCAACCATACCATGGCACTAAGTGCCTCATCCAGGCTTTTCTTGAAGACCCTCAGGGACGGTGACTCCACCACCTCCCTGGGCAGCCCATTCCAATGGCAAACCACTCTCTCTTTGAAGAACTTCCTCCTAACATCCACTCTGTGTGCTGCAAAATGAAGGCATTGCCTAGCTTTCAGGTACTCAAAGCATTTCCAGAGATAGAGATACCAGCACTGGATGCAGCATGCAAGGTGGGATCTCACAAGAGCAGCATAAAGGAACAGAATCCCCTTTCTTGTCTTGCTGGTTCTGGCTTTCACAACTGGTTTCCCTTACTTCTGAACTTCATACCAAACCAGCTTTGACAAAATAATTTCATTTCACACTACAAAGGAGGTTATGGTTTACATCATCTACATTATTGCTATATTAGCTGTAATGAATAGCAGACAGAAGTGATGTGAAGGGTAGACACTATCTTGAAGAACCTAAGTTTTTAACAAATTACTTCAGTTTAAGGTGGCCTCCATTCAGGATCATTTTCACAGCACAATAGTTGCATCACCACTGAACCTGATGACACTTCTAGAAAGAAGGCATCCACAACCTCTCTGGGCAGCCTATTCCTATTACTCTGGATTGAGTTAACTGTAGGACTCTTATGGAAGACATACTACCAAGTGGCTTCTAAACCATCAACTCTTTTCCTTTTCTACTAAAAAACTCTTCATTTGTTTATGTTTTTTTTTCACTCTTAAACCAGCAGAACACCAAACAATGCCAACACTACATGACTCATATTAACAGTTTACCAAACTTTAGCATGTAAATCATAAGCATTAAAATTCCTTTAGAAAACGTGGCAGTAAATAAGAACAAATGTATTACCTGCTTTGGGTGTATTTAGTGTTTCCATTTCCACCTTGCTGCACTTACTAATGCTGAAACGTTTTTTTGTAGTCCTTCCTTTAACAGTTGACTCCACAGATTGTGTAAAATTTGCATTTTGATTCTGGTCATATATTTTGGAAAGTGGAGAAGCACTTCCCTTTATGTCATCTATCTGTGAAAGAGAAACAAGTTCACAATAGCATTCCCTTCATGCATTGGAAGAGAAATAGAGAAGAGAGCAACAAGAGAGTTAAGAGACTAATTAATCCTTCACAGAAACATGCACCTCAGTGTTCACAAGACCAAAACAGCAGCACACAATATCAAACACCACTTGTGCAAGTGGTGAATTTAATGGAAACCTCCTGTAGATAAAGATCAGCACAAGTTGTGATGCTTTTTTTTTTTTGGTTGATATTAAAGGTTTCAGAGAAATTTCTTGCAGCAAGACTGTAACTCAAAGTACTCACATTTCACTACTAAGTGTTTTAGGTTTGTAACTGCTTTTGCCAAAACGTTTTAAACATTTGAATCCAAAGCCCATGCCAAGGTACAATCCATACCTCAGCTACACTGAGTATTGATGTTGGGTTCAATGCTCATTATTTTTATTTATTTGAGTTCAATACTCATTACTTTTATTTATTATTTCACTTCATAAATAAGATCAAGTATAATAAGAGCAAGAATATAAAAATCTATTCTGAATAGATTATCTAAGCATATCACAGAATGTTAGGGGTTGGAAGGGACCTCAAAAGCTCATCTAGCCCAACCTCCCTGACAGAGCAGGAGCAGCTAGAGCAGGTCACACAGGAACAGATACAGGTGGGTTTTGAATGTCTCCAGAGAAGGAGACTCCACAACCTCTCTGGGTAGCTTGCTCCAGGGCTCTGGCACCCTCACAGGGAAGAAGCTTTCCCTTCTGTTCCCAGGGCACCTCCTCTGCTCCAGCTTGCACCCAGTGCCCCTTGTCCTGCCATTGGACATCCATGAGCAGAGCCTAGCTCTGTCCTCCTGACACTGCCCTGCACATGCCGATCGACGTGAACGAGGGCAACCCTCAAGTTCCTTTGCTCCAGGCTACAGAGTCCCAGCTCCCTCAGCCTCTCCTCATAAGGGAGATGTTTCACTCCATCACCTTTGTGCCTCTGCACTGGACTCTCAAGCAGTTCCCTGAGGTCTTTCTTGAACTGAGTGGCCCAGAACTGGACACAATACTCCACCCCCAGCCTCACCAGGGCAGAGTAAAGGCAGAGGAGAACCTCTCTTGACCTACTCACCACACCCCTTCTGATACACCCCAGGATGCCATTGGCCTTCTTGGCCACAAGGGCACATTGCTGGCTCATGGTCATTCTTTTCTCCCTCAGGATCCTCAGGTCCCTTTCCCCTACTGCTCTCCAACAGGTTAATCCCCAACCCATACCAGTCCATAGGGCTGTTATGCAAGATTCTAAACTTGTCTGTGTTGTAGTAGCTTAGATGCTATTTTTCAGTTACAATACTGTAGGAACAAATATACTTTTAAGTGCATTGGTCACTTTACCTCCTTTAATTTCATTTCTTGGTCCATCTCCTTAGGTTCATTCTTGAGATGAACTGTGGTAGCTTTTCCTGGTGGAATAAACCTTGGCTTTTTGGTTACATTTCCTACCACTTGACTTGGAGCTGCTGATCGCCTCATATTGAGTTGTATTGCTCTGGAGGGTGGAGAGGAAAGAAGGAAGGAAGCAGATAAAGATAAATGCAGTCAGAATGGGGTTTAAATATAGAGATATATCTGTAGATAATAATATAAGCAATATAAACCAAAATACAGCATAAAATATTTTCAGTTAAAAGCCTTAATTCACAAGCATAAAACAACTTAAAAGCAGCAGCATTGCAGTGTCTTATTTAAGTACCAAGGAGACAGTACAGCAAATTCTGCAGTGGAGCATCTCCTTTTTCATTTGAAAAGTCAATAATGAGGGAGAGTAGATTTAGACCTTGATGGGCAGAGGCCAATGGGATGGCGTTCAATAGCTCCAAGTGCAGGGTGCTGCACTTTGGCCACAACAACCCCATGCAGAGATACAGGCTGGGGTCGGAGTGGCTGAGAGCAGCCAGACAGAGAGGGATCTGGGGGTGCTGATTGATACCTGCCTGAACATGAGCCAGCAGTGTGCCCAGGTGGCCAAGAGAGCCAGTGGCATCCTGGCCTGCATCAGGAATGGTGTGGCCAGCAGGAGCAGGGAGGTCATTCTGCCCCTGGACTCTGCACTGGTTAGACCACACCTTGAGTGCTGTGTTCAGTTCTGGGCCCCCCAGTTTAGGAGGGACATTGAGATGCTTGAGAGTGTCCAGAGAAGGGCGACAAGGCTGGGGAGAGGCCTTGAGCACAGCCCTACGAGGAGAGGCTGAGGGAGCTGGGATTGGTTAGCCTGGAGAAGAGGAGGCTCAGGGGAGACCTTATTGCTGTCTACAACTACCCGAGGGGAGGTTGTGGCCAGGAGGAGGTTGCTCTCTTCTCTCAGGTGGCCAGCACCAGAACAAGAGGACACAGCCTCAGGCTGCGCCAGGGGAGATTTAGGCTGGAGGTGAGGAGAAAGTTCTTCCCTGAGAGAGTCATTGGCCACTGGAATGGGCTGCCCGGGGAGGTGGTGGAGTCGCCGTCCCTGGAGCTGTTCAAGGCAGGACTGGACGTGGCACTTGGTGCCATGGTCTGGTATTGAGCTCTGTGGTAAAGGGTTGGACTTGATGATCTGTGAGGTCTCTTCCAACCTTGGTGATACTGTGTGATACTGTGTGTGACTGGATCTTAGGAAGAAGTCCTTCAGCACACAGGTGGTGAGACTCTGGAAGAGGCTGCTCAGAGGGCTGTGGATGCTCTCTGCCTGGAAGCGTTTTAAAGGCCAGGTTGGATGAGGCCTTGGGAAGCCAAATCTAGTTGAGAGGTGACCCTGCATATAGCTGGGCAGTTGGAACAGATGATCTCTAAGGTCCCTTCCAACCTAAGCCACTTTGAAATTCTGTGATGACAAAACATGCTTGCAGTCACTAGAGTAACAAATTGTCATCTCAGTACTTCAAAGTACAAGAATAAAAGCCAGGGGGAAAAAAAATCCAATAGAATAATCCAGCACTGCAATGATGGAGGCAAGCATGGAACAGCAATTTATGGAAGATGCTTTAGTTTAATTCTCCATATGTACATGGACTCTTCATTTTAGTTACCAACTACCAAGTAAAAATAAACCATGAAGAGATGCAGACGCTACCTTCTCTACCTCCCTCTCACCTTAAGAGCATGTTTGCATCCTGTGTTTCTGCAGTTTTTGACGCTACCCTGCACTCCAGTGGCTTACAAGGGCACAACAACCTTTCTTCCCTTTCTTCTGAACAGTTAGTACATACCAGATGCTGTTACTAGCTGCAAACCTATATGGCAAAACATCCTGTCACTTCCACTGTGGCTGTTACTAAGCATACAAGGAAAGAGCTTTGTCTCTGTGCCAACAGTTCACCCAATTTCAGCCTGCTAGACAACAGTGTTAACACATGAACTTCAGTTCACCTTGTGCAATAAGGGATCAGCTTGATTGTTACAACAGCAGTGCCTGCTGTATAAACAACTGGTAGTCAGTCTGAAAGCTGCAGAGGTGTCAAGAACCCTCCAGAAATGCGGGCTGCAATTGGCAGTGCTGACCACAACCAGCTTTAGGTGCTGAACAGGTTCTCTGCCCAGTCCTCTAATGCACAATGGCACATGGGAAGCCAACCGAGGACTTGATCATGACCCTACATGTGGACTATGCATAGCTGTATAGCACTGAAGTGTATACATATACATAGCACTGAAGTGCTACACTAACTCTGCCTACTGCACTTCTAGACCTTGTCACATCTCCTGTGGAACAGGGCAGTTCTGCAGCTGATAATCTGCACAAGAATGGTGTGGTCAGCAGGAGCAGGGAGGTCATTCTGCCCCTGTACTCTGCACTGGTTAGACCACACCTTGAGTGCTGTGTTCAGTTCTGGGCTCCCCAGTTTAGGAGGGACATTGAGATGCTTGAGCGTGTCCAGAGAAGGGCAACGAGGCTGGGGAGAGGCCTTGAGCACAGCCCTACGAGGAGAGGCTGAGGGAGCTGGGATTGGTTAGCCTGGAGAAGAGGAGGCTCAGGGGTGACCTTAGTGCTGTCTACAGCTACCTGAGGGGAGGTTGTGGCCAGGAGGAGGTTGCTCTCATCTCTCAGGTGGCCAGCACCAGAACAAGAGGACACAGCCTCAGGCTGTGCCAGGGGAGATTTAGGCTGGAGGTGAGGAGAAAGTTCTTCCCTGAGAGAGTCATTGGACACTGGAATGGGCTGCCCGGGGAGGTGGTGGAGTCGCCGTCCCTGGAGCTGTTCAAGGCAGGACTGGACGTGGCACTTGGTGCCATGGTCTGGCCTTGAGCTCTGTGCTAAAGGGTTGGACTTGATGATCTGTGAGGTCTCTTCCAACCCTGATGATACTGTGATATCTGTAATCAAAGTGTGCTGGTTTCCAAATCCATTTGGACTTTGCACTGCCATTGGGTCTTAAACCACAAAAAGAGACTCATTAAGAGATTTGAAAATTAATAAGAAATTGAAAGATTCATAACTCAGTAACTTCGTTCCCTGTCTGCAACTATGAAAACCATCAGGGGGTCGTGTTTGTTAAAATCCAGTATTGCTTCCAGTAATACATCTTTCTCCCTGTGCCTTCAAAAGATAGGATTTATGAAATACAATGTAAACTACAATAAATAATAAGGTTTAGATTTTTCATCTTTATAGTCCTATATAGAAAAAAAAAATATCACAGATTCACAGATTGCATTGGGCTGGAAGAGACCCTCAAAAGGCATCTTGGCCAACCTCCCTGCACTCAGCAGAGACACCTCGAACTACAGCAGGCTGTGCAGGGACACATCCAGTCTGATCTTCAGTGTCTCCGGGGATGAGGCCTCAACCACAGCCCTGGGTAGCCTGTGCCAGGATTTCACCACTCTCACTGTGCAGAACTTCCTCCTGATGTCCAGCCCAAATGTGCCCTGCTCCAGTTTCAAACCATTACACTCATCACCACAAGCCCTTCTAAAGAGTACCTCTCCAGTCTTCCTGCAGATCCCCTTCAGAGATCAAAATGTGGCTCTAAGGTCTCCCCAGAGCCTTCTCTTCTCCAGGCTGAACAGCCCCAGTTCTTTCAGCCTGTCTTCATAGCAGAGGTGCTTGGTGATCCTCCTCTGGACTTGCTCTGTCAAGTCTGTGTCTCTCTTGTGTTAGAGGCCCCAGAGTTGGACACAGCACTGCAGGTGAGGTCCCAGCAGAGCAAAGCAGAGTGGCAGAATCACCTCACTTGATCTGCTAGCCACACTGCTTTTGATGCTGCCCAGGATGCCATTGGCCTTCTGAGCTGCAGGTGCCCTTTGCTGGCTCATGTCCAGCTTCTCCTTCATCAACACCCCCAAGCCCTTTTCTGCAGGGCTGCTCTCCACTTCATCATCCCCCAGCCTGGACTGATAGCAAGGGTTGCCCCAACCTATCTGCAGGACCTTGCACTTTGCCTTATTGACCCTCA
This sequence comes from Pogoniulus pusillus, assembly GCF_015220805.1. NCBI lineage: Eukaryota > Metazoa > Chordata > Aves > Piciformes > Lybiidae > Pogoniulus > Pogoniulus pusillus. The sequence goes on from NC_087277.1 coordinate 28,195,503, forward strand.
TGAGATCCTCCTCATCCCACCTCTCCAGCTTGTCCAGGTCCCTCCGGATGGCACCTATCCCATCCTTCAGACTTATCAGCGGCACCACTCAGCTTGGTATCAGCTTTACACTTGCTGAGGTTGCCTCAGTCTCACTATGACTGATGTGAGAGCTTGTGGGTGGGATCTGAGCAGGTGCAGCAAGAGCATGGAACAACTCCACATGACAACTAAATCACCTAACAAGCAAATGAGCCCTTTCCTGTGCAGTAACCACCACTCAGAGCCACCCTGGTCGTGCGATGGTGCTAGCAGGTGCAGCTGAGGGAAGAAACAGCTGAAGGACATGAGAACAGCACAGGTCCTGCCTGCTATTAGCAACCTAGCTTGGACAAATGAACCATAAAACCACAGCCTGAAACGCCTCAGCAAAGCCTCTTGTTTTGCAAGCACTGAATTCAGGAGCGTTTTTCTCCTTAAAGGCATCTTGAAATGAAATAGATACACAGAAAACATATCAAAGTTGTACATGATCAACTCGAGGTCGTTGCACAAGGCTGTTACAGGCTTCCATTACTACTGGTACAAGCTTAGGCTGCTCTCTTGAGCATTACAAGAGATATCCCCGGCGCAGATGGTGAGGCTGAAGAGCTTTTGTAGGCAATTACAAGGTGAGACGCAGGTGCAAAAAGCGGTGTTAGTCACATTACACAGAGTATCACAGTGTCACAGTATCACACAGTATCACAGTGTCACAGTGTCACAGTATCACACAGTATCACAGTGTCACAGTGTCACAGTATCACCAAGGCTGGAAGAGACCTCACAGATCATCAAGTCCAACCCTTTACCACAGAGCTCAAGGCCAGACCATGGCACCAAGTGCCACGTCCAGTCCTGCCTTGAACAGCCCCAGGGACGGCGACTCCACCACCTCCCCGGGCAGCCCATTCCAGTGTCCAATGACTCTCTCAGGGAAGAACTTTCTCCTCACCTCCAGCCTAAATCTCCCCTGGCACAGCCTGAGGCTGTGTCCTCTTGTTCTGGTGCTGGCCACATGAGAGAAGAGAGCAACCTCCTCCTGGCCACAACCTCCCCTCAGGTAGTTGTAGACAGCAATAAGGTCTCCCCTGAGCCTCCTCTTCTCCAGGCTAACCAATCCCAGCTCCCTCAGCCTCTCCTCGTAGGGCTGTGCTCAAGGCCTCTCCCCAGCCTCGTCGCCCTTCTCTGGACACGCTCAAGCATCTCAATGTCCCTCCTAAACTGGGGGGCCCAGAACTGAACACAGCACTCAAGGTGTGGTCTAACCAGTGCAGAGTCCAGGGGCAGAATGACCTCCCTGCTCCTGCTGGCCACACCATTGCTGATGCAGGCCAGGATGCCACTGGCTCTCTGGGCCACCTGGGCACACTGCTGGCTCATGTTCAGGCAGGTATCAATCAGCACCCCCAGATCCCTCTCTGGCTGCTCTCAGCCACTCCGACCCCAGCCTGTATCTCTGCATGGGGTTGCTGTGGCCAAAGTGCAGCACCCTGCACTTGGAGCTATTGAACACCATCCCATTGGACTCTGCCCATCTGTGCAGGCGGTCAAGGTCCCGCTGCAGAGCCCTTCTGCCCTCCAACTCAGTCACATCTGCTCTCAGCTTGGTGTCACCTGCAAACTTGCTGTTACCCGGCCCACCCAGCCCCAGCCGCCCGATAAAGGCTGCGGAGAGAAGGAGACAGATCCATAGGGTGCCTCCCTAAGCCCAAACACAGGAGCTGCGGGCACCCAGCCGTTCCACCGCCCCCGCGAAGAGAGCCCAGCGGCCTTGACCCGCAAGCAGCGCTGCCCGTACCTCCGTCGCTGCCCCTGCCGCCGCCGCCGCCTCGGCACTCAACTGTCCCGCCGGCGGCTCCCGTCAGCCCGCTGGCCGCGCCGCGCATGCGCCGCCCGCCGGGGAGCCGCGCTTACGGGCGGGAGCGCGCCGGGGTGACGCGCACGGCGCACGCCCGCTCCGTGCCGCGGGGGGAGGCAGGGCGGTGCTCGGCGCCGGCGCGGCGGAGCGGCCGCACACAGCATGGCGGAGGGGCCCACCTGCCTTGCCTTGTGCCGCGCCGCCGTCAAGAGAGAGCGGCCGCAAAAGCCGCCTCGATTTCGCGACAGCCGCCGGCGGGAGCGGGGAGCGGTGAGCGGTGAGCGGGCCCTGCGGGAGCGGTGAGCGGGCCCTGCGGGAGCGGGGAGCGGTGAGCGAGCCCTGCGGGAGCCGTGAGCGGACCCTGCGGCCGCTGCGGGGCTGCTCCCGCGGCGGGGGCCGGTAGCGAGTCCGGCGCGGGTGGCCTGTGCGGAGCTGGGCTGTGCTGCGGGAAGCCTTGTGCGGGGGCTTTGGCGTTTGTCAGGGGTCGTTGGGCGTCGGCAGGCCTGGCGCTTGTATCTTCAGCAGCCCCTGCGCTGGACTCTTGGTGGCTGCGCCGTCCGGGCGAGAAGGTAACGCTAGGCGGCCTGATGTGTCTGCTCGGATGCGGTTGCTCGGCGTTACGGCTCCGGGTGTTTCCAGGGCAGTTTTGTTTGTTTGTTTCACAGAATCAGTCAGGGTTGGAAGGGACCACAAGGAGCAGCCAGTTCCAACCCCTCTGCCATGCCCAGGGACACCCTACCCTAGAGCAGGCTGCCCACAGCCCCATCCAGCCTGACCTTAAACTCTCCAGGGATGGGGCCTCAGCCACCTCCCTGGGCAACCCATTCCAGCCTCTCACCACTCATGCTGAAGAGCTTGCCCTCACGTTCAGCCTGAGCCTACCCATCTCCAGCTTTGCTCCATATTCTCCTAGTCCTGGCACTCCCTGATCCCGATACCCTGTTTCCCCATGGCTCAGAAATCGTCAGCCCTTCCTAAACACCTACCTCGGCATGGCCCAGAGGCCTTCTCCATAGCTGTGCAAAGTTCCTCCCCTGCAGAGCCTCTGAGCTCTTCAGTCCTTCGTCTTCCTTCTGTACAGCAGATTCCAGCCCTCCGAAGCCTCAGAGGTGGTCTGTGGGATGCACACCTGGTACCGCTGTGTGGTGGTGTGGTGCAGCAGGACAGCAAGTGGAAGCGTTAGGTTAAAGTACTAATTATCAAGTAGCTCTGCTTTCCTGGTACAAGTGTAGCTTTTAATTCTATGTCTCATACTGGTGGTCCTAGAAGGTTCAGTAACAGGCAGTAATCTTTTTAAGCCGTATTGTGTCAGTAGATTTAATTCTCTTCTCATCGGTCTTGCAAACAAAACTAAGGCTTCAAAAGACATCAAGACTGAGAGACCTGAGGCTGTTTAGTGTGTAAAAGGGAAGGCTGAGAGGGGATCTTAGGAATGTCTAAAAATACATGAGGAGTAGGTGTCAGGATGAAGGTGTTGGTCTCTTTTTGGTGGTGCCCAGTGATAGGACAAGGAACAACAGGTACAATCTGAAACACAGGAGGTTCCACCTCAGCACGGGGAGACACTTGTGCTTGGTGAGGGTGCCAGAGCCCTGGAACAGGCTGCCCAGAGAGGTTGTGGAGTCTCCTTCTCTGAAGACTTTCAAACCCCACCTGGATGCATTCCTGTATGACCTGCCCTAGGTGATCCTTCTCTGGCAGGGGGCTGGACTGGATGATCTCTGGAGGTCCCTATGGCAGCAGAGTATTCAGTTCTGTGATAAGGAGATAGTGATGATTACCTGCCACCTCCCATCCCCAGACCAGTCAGCTCTCATGTTGAACACTGGAATGGGCTGCCCAGGGATGTGGTAGAGTCGCCGTCCCTGGGGCACTTCAAGGCAAGGTTGGACGTGGCACTTGGTGCCATGGTCTAGCCTTGAGCTCTGTGGTAAAGGGTTGGACTTGATGATCTGTGAGGTCTCTTCCAACCCTGATGATACTGTGATACTGTGAACTGTACATTTTCCATTGGCTTGCTTTGGAAAACTCTGTTTTAATGGGCTGTTAGGACAGCATCTATTCAGCAGCTGGCTGCTTAGACGTTGGGCTTGGTCACTTAGGAAACACTACTGAGCCTTCCTCTTTCCAATTGTCCTCACAGGCATAATAAAACAGTGAAGAGAAACTGAAGGAAGGAAGGATTGCATCTTTTTACTGATCAGAAAGCTGTTTTCTGAAGTACATTGACAAACTACATACATATGTAGTAAAATCTCCAAAGATAGGATGTGTTTCAAACAGAAAACTGTTTTACTTGGAATGGGTAATAAGTTACCCATGGCACAGCAATGTGCCCTTGTGGCCAAGAAGGCCAGTGGGATCCTGGAGTGGATTAGGAAGAGTGTGTCCAGCAGATCAAGGGAGGTTCTCCTCCCTCTCTACTCTGCCCTGGTGAGACCTCATCTTGAATACTGTGCTCAGTTTTGGGCTCCCCAGTTGAAGAGGGACAGGGATCTGCTGGAGAGAGTCCAGTGGAGGGCTGTGAGGATGATGAGGAGACTGGAGGGCATGGCTGATGAGGAGAGGCTGAGACCAAAACCTTCATCCTGACACCCAGCCCTCAGATATTCCTAGACATTGATTAGGTCTTCTCTCAGCCTTCTCTTCTCCAGGCTGAACAGCCCCAGAGATCTCAGCCTTTCTTCACAGCAGGGATATTCCAGTCCCCTAATCATCCTCATAGCTCTCCATTGAATTCTCTCCAGCAGATCCTTGTCTCTCTTGAACTGGGAGCCCAAAACTGTACACAGTATTCCAGGTGTGGTGTCATCAGAGCAGAGACAGTAGTAGCTGTCTGCTAAAGTCTGCTTTCAAAGTTCAGAGGATCATCATTTTAGATCAAGACATCCTCAATTTCTCAGTTGAATCTTAAACTCCCCTAGGTATGTGGGGGCTTGCAGTCTCACCTCCCAGGTTCTTCCTTCACATGAAGGTCTCCCTATTTCTAGCATTGCTTCCAAGCCTTTTTGTGGATCTAGTGATAGAGCTCCAGGAGCAAGACTGCTTTATGTCTGTGTTGTTTCCACAGGCTGAAGGTGTGTGGAGAGCATGGGTTATGACATAGACCGGTTTGTTGGCTACGTTAACGAAGGGCTGTTGTGCTCCATCTGCCGCGATGTCTTAGAAGATCCCTTGCAGGCTCCTTGTGAACATGCTTTCTGTACTGCTTGCATACATGGGTGGCTTGTTCACCACAGCAACTGCCCTGAAGACAGACAGATGATTGATGTATCTCTGCTGCGACCTCTCTACAGGTACCCAGGAATCTTGCTGCATGTGGAAATTACGTGAATTGAGAGTTCCTCAGCCTTGCTTGCACAGCTTCATCCCTTGTCACTTACTGACAGGCAGGTCGACTTCACCCAGTATGACTGTGACAGAAACCCATCAACTGGATGAAGGCATTAACATTTTCTATTGTCACTAACTTTCAAGGTACTAAGATTTCAAACTGGAAAGAAGACTCAGTTTGTTCTCCATCTGGTGAATGTGGGGCAGGCTGTGGATGTAGTCTGCCTGGACTTCAGCAAGGCCTTTGACACCATCTGCCACAAGAAGCTCCTAGCCAATCTGGCAGCTCATGGCTTGGACAGATTCACTCTGTGCTGGGTCAAGAACTGGCTGGATGGCAGAGCCCAGAGAGTGGTGGTGAATGGTGCCACAGCCAGTTGGCAGCTGTCACTAGTGGTGTTTCCCCAAGGATCAGTGCTGGGCCCAGTCCTGTTCTACATCTTTATTGATGACCTGGACGAGAGGATTGAGTCCAGCATCAGTAAGTTTGCAGATGACACCAAGCTAGGAGCAGGTGTTGATCTGCTAGAGGGTAGGAGAGACCGGCAGGGAGACCTGGCCAGGCTGGATGGGTGGGCAGAGGCCAATGGGATGAGATTGAACAAGGCCAAGTGCAGGGTTCTGCACTTTGGCCACAACAACCCCAGGTAGCACTACAGGCTGGGGACAGAGTAGCTGGAAAGCAGCCAGGAGGAAAGGGACCTGGGGGTACTGGTAGATAGTAGCTGAAGATGAGAGCCAGCAGTGTGCCCAGGTGGCCAAGAGAGCCAATGGCATCCTGGCCTGCATCAGGAGCAGTGTGGCCAGCAGGACAAGGGAGGTTATTCTGCCCCTGTGCTCAGCACTGGTCAGACCACACCTTGAGTGCTGTGTCCAGCTCTGGGCTCCTCAATTCAAGAGAGATATTGAGGTGCTGGAAGGTGTCCAGAGAAGGGCAACAAAGCTGTGAGGGGCCTGGAACACAAGCTCTATGAGGAGAGGCTGAGGGAGCTGGGGGTGTGCAGCCTGCAGAAGAGGAGGCTCAGAGGTGGCCTCACTGCTGTCTACAACTACCTGAAGGGAGGCTGTAGCCAAGTGGGGTTGGTCTCTTCTCCCAGGCAACCACCAACAGAACAAGAGGACACAGTCTCAAGCTGTGCCAGGGTAGGTCTAGGCTGGATGTTAGGAGGAAGTTGTTGGCAGAGAGAGTGGAATGGGCTGCCCAGGGAGGTGGTGGAGGCACCGTCCCTGGAGATGTTCAAGCAAAGCCTGGCTGAGGCACTTAGTGCCATGGTCTGGTTGCCTGGCTAGGGCTGGGTGCTAGGTTGGACTGGATGATCTTGGAGGTCTCTTCCAACCTGGTTGATTCTATGATTTTTATACCTTGAATGCTGATCCTAGATACCTGTCTGGATATTCTTCTGAATGTCTTCTTCACATGTTTTGTTTTTAGAGAAAGCAGGCAAAACAGCTCTTGACAGCAGTTACTGAACATTCTCTGTCCTTTGGTTTTCTTTTCAGTCTTCCCTAGATACTAGAGTGGCATTTCTAATAAATATCTGGCTCAGGCCAATCCCAGGCACAAATCCAGTCAGGGTGCAGAGTGGGTTGAGAGCAGCTCTGAAGAAAAAGACCTGGGGGTGCTGGTTCCTGAGCAGCTCCCCAGGAGCCAGCACTGCCCTCATGCAGCCCTGAAGATAGGTGTGTGCTGGGCTGCAGCAAGAGGAGAGCAGAGAGAATTCAGGGCAGGAGAGCAGATTCTGCCCTTTTGCTCTACGGAGACCTCACCTCCAATACTTTGCCCAGTTCTGGTGTCTCCAGCATGAGAAGGACACAGAGCTGTTGGAGTCCAGAGGAGGCCTACAAGGATGATCCAAGGACCAGAGCCCCTCTGCTCTGAGGACAGACTGAGGGAGCTGGGGTTGTTCAGCCTAGAGAAGGCTCCTGGAGGACCTTAGAGCTGCCTTCCAGTATCCGAAGGGATCCTACAGGAAGGCTGGAGAGGACTTTTCCTAAGGGCATCTAGAGACAGGAATGTTTGAAGATGAGGGAGATCAGGGTTAGACTGAGTTTTAGGAAGTTTTTCATCATGAAGGTGATGAACTCTGGAACAGGCTGCCCAGGGAGGTTGTGAATGCCTCCTCCCTGGGAATGTTCAAAGACAGACTGGATGAGGCCTTGAGCAGCTGAGTCTAGTTGAGAGGTGTCAGTGCCCATGGTGGCAAAGTTGGAGCTCCCTTCCAACCTAAGCCATTCTATGCTAACTCCTGTAGATATGATCTAAACTTCTCACCTTCAAATTATTGTTAAAAAAGGTCCTTAGTCATGAGAGTATCTCTCTTGAGCCACCTTGTCCTATAAAGCAAGCTGTTCCCCACAAGTCTCTTCCATAACTGGTGGGGCAGTTGGCCTGTATGATGTACTGTCTTGCACAAGGGATCCTATAGATCATTCTATTCCTGCTGTTGCCAGCACATAGTTTCATCAGTGGACACTGCTTGCTGTTTAACCACTGCCTTGTCTAATCTTGCTCAGATGAACACTTACCTTGTCTTTAAAACCTTCAGCTGCAGATGTTAAATGAACTCCATTAGCACTCCCAGTGTTTTTGTCACTAATGGGATTTAGCTGTCTGCAGATTGGAAGTTTAGAGTAGTCAGAAGCCTAGGGTTTAATTCCTGGACTGCTTTGCCTGTACTCAGCTGTGGTCAGTTTAGAATCACAAAAGTGAAATGATGAATGAGTAGCCCTAGTGTGTGTTATTGGTAATGTAAAAGGGCATGGTTAAAAATGCATTCAAAAAGGAAGATTTCACTTCCACATTTAATTTGGGAGACTGAATTTTCCATTAATCTTGTTCCTTTGTAAGCCTGGTGCTTTCAGGTATGGTCAGGTGAACTCTAAAAATCACTAGATTAAGCTGGTTAGTCACAGAGTGGTTATTATTGTTCTCACAATATCAATTGTATTATTATTTATAATAATACCAATATAATCATGTTAATATTTTTGTTATTAATATGATAAACTGGTGATTCATAACTTTTCCTGCTAGAGGTTAGAATTTTGCTTGCTTCTCTCAAAAGATGATTAAGACTGCAAAATCTCCTGCTGAGGACAGGCTGAGGGAGCTGGGGCTTGGAGCAGAGGAGCCTGAGGTCTGCCCTCATTCATGTTGGTAAGGATGTACAGGGCAGTGTCAGGAGGACAGAGCCAGGCTTTGCTCAGGGATGTCCAGTGATAGAACAAGGGGCATTGGGTGCAAGCTGAAGCAGAGGAGATGCCATGGGGACAGAAAGGAAAAGTTTTTTTCCCTGTGAGGGTGCCAGAGCCCTGGAGCAGGCTGCCCAGAGAGGCTGTGGAGTCTGCTTCTCTGAAGGCATTCAAAACCTGCCTGGATGTGTGTCTGTGTGACCTGCCCTAGGTGCTCCTGCTGTGTCAGGGGATTGGACTGGACAATCAGACACAGTCTCAAGTTGTGCCAGGGAAAGTATAGGCTGGATGTTAGGAGGAAGTTCTTCACAGAGAGAGTGATTTGCATTGGAATGGGCTGCCCAGGGAGGTGGTGGAGTCACCATCCCTGGAGGTGTTCAAGCAAAGCCTGGATGAGGCACTTAGTGCCATGGTCTGGTTGACTGGATAGGGCTAGGGGATAGGTTGGAATGGATGACCTTGGAGGTCTCTTCCAACCTGGTTGATTCTATGATAATATAATGTAATGTAACCCCCAACATTCTGTGATTCTGTGACAATCTGAAATCAGAAATTCTTAAGTGAAGTTCCCAGGCTTAAACATGTATTAATTAGTTTTGTGGGGTTGTTTTTTTTTGCCCATAGGTATATGAAAAACGACCTGAACCGTCTGCAGCTGCATTGCAAAAACAGAGAGTACGGCTGTGAAATGGTTTGTTCTCTGGAGTCTATAGACAGGCATGAAAGGGAGTGTGAGTACAGTCAGATACCTTGCTCCAATGCTGGTGAGTAGCATGCAAAGAAGCTGAGTCTTTGACGTTCAGAAAACTCCTGTTTGTCATCTTTCTGCCAACAGCATGGCAATAACAGCAGTTGTTTTCAAACACAAACCTCTCTCTGCAGCACTGGTTTCTAAACAGAATGTGTTGCTGATGTGTGGCAATTTCCTACCCAAGAGCTAACCAACATAAATGAATGTGATGGATTTCAAATGCATGGAAATGGAGCAGTGCATTTGTTTGCCTTTCTGTCAGCTTACGAGATTGCCTTTCAGCTTTAACTGCTTGTTTTGGTGTTTCAGTCAATGCACTAACACCTCCAGAACACTTAAGGAGCCAAACTGATTTCTAAAGCAGCTGGTTGGATGGCTCATATGGAATCATAGAACGGGTTGGGTTGGAGGGGACCTCCAAAGCTCATCTAGTCCAACCCCACTGCAGTGAGCAGGGGATATCCTTTACTAGATCAGGTTGCTCAGAGCCCTGAGGAGCCTAACCTTGAGTAACTCCAGGGGTGGACCTCAACTACTTCCCAGGGCAACCTGTTGCTTTGTTCCACCACCCTCATGGTGCAGAACTTGTTCCTAACATCCCATCTAAACCTGCTCTTCTTTAGTTTGAAACTATTGCCTCCTGTTATGTCACTGCAGTCCCTCTGAAGCCTTCTTATAGCCCCCTTCAGGTACTAGCAAGCCCTCTTGGGTCTACTGTAATGAAATCGCTTTTCTCACTGCTTTTACAGACTGGCAGTTGCTTCACTCAGGATATTGCAGCTTGCTCAAAGGGCTTTTGTATGGAATTAATTAAAGCACTTTTGTTAGCTGCACAGACCTGGCTTACCTTGCTGTTCTCTCTTCAGGCTGCACAGTCCACATCGAGCGGCGTAACCTGGACAGACACCTGGCAGTATGCGAGTACCGGAGCCGCGAGTGCCCCAACGGCTGCGGTTACACCATCCTCAGCGCAGAGGACACGCAGCACAACTGTGTGGCAGAGCTGAGGACTGAGCTGGAGCTGCTTCGGTACACACCTTCTGTTTCTTTGACCTTTGTTGTAGCCTGGGCCTAAAATCGATGCAGAAAGTGCTTGGAATGCTAGCAGTGGGTTCTGGTATGTGTCAAGTACCCTGTTAACGACTTGATGCTGATGGGCCAGACTATTATTATGTGCCAGCAGAGACTTTACCTTCTTACTCGTTTGATTCTTTACCGACTATTCTTTTGCCCCAGAGTCTTTCCTCCTCCTGCCCCAGAGGCTTCTACGAAGAATTTATCCTTTCCTCTCTAATCTGCAAGCAAGTAGCCTTTTACAAGTCTATTGAATTCTTTTTCTTTGATTCAGTGGGGGAAATCCTCCATTTTCCAGGTCTTTCTTGGGTAACAGTGACAGTGAAACTAAAGCCTTCTACCAGCAGTCAAAAAGAGAGGATAGTGTAGGTACATCTAGGAGTATTTCTGTTCAATCTAGCACTCCCTGGGTGTTAAATTTTAGCCAGCTAATGTAAAACCTCTTTTGACTGCTTCTTGAACTTCATTCCTTTCTTCTTTACAACTGCAAGTATTCTAGAAATAAGTTCCTCCTTTCAAGCACAAACAACAGGGACTTTGCAAGCCAACCTCTTCCCTGCTCACAAAGAAGTAAGGCCCAAGCATTAACAGCAGTCTGAATGGAGGAACAACAGTAATAGTCCTGCTTGGAAGCATTCAACATCCAGTCTGCCACTTCAGATTATTTCTGATTAGTTTTTGTCCAAGTTACTGTAAATCTTGTTTGCAGTTGAACAAAGCTGTGAGCTGATTAGATTCAATGGCAAATTCCTTAAGAAAACTGGGTTGAAGCTTGCAATTTCATTTCTCTGTTGGCCTCTTACAGACCCAAAGTCACATTGGATAATAGTTGTGTTTCATTTACATTTTTGCAGATCCAGAAGATGAAAAAAAATCTTTACTTATTTTTGCAGGCACTGACTAAAAAGATTCAACCTCTGAGCATCTAAATTCTCAACTCAAAGTCACCTTATGTAATAATGGTATTTAGTTTATGTTGTTACAAAGCCAGAAGATAAAAATCTCTGATTACTTTGCTAGGCACAGACTGAAAGATTGAACCTCTGAGCATCTAATTTTCAGTTTCTGTTAAAACCCTGGCAGATAAGTAAGAGTTGGTGACTATGTCTCTTCTTACCTCTGCTTCCCCTTACATGTTTCTGTAGCTTTCCCTTTCCATGATATTCCAGAATACTATTTTTATTATCTTCTTGTTGTCATCATTATTTTCCCATACTCCTCCCCATTTCTGCTTTTAATTCACTGTCTGAGTCTCGTGTTTCTGAGCATTGCTGTGAAGTCAGGCTCAAATCTGGTTGAAGTGCATCAGGACAGAAAGGATTCTCTTGCATGGTTTCTGAAGTCAGGCTCAAATCTGCTTCAAATGCATCAAGACAGAAAGGATTCTCCTGCCTGGTTTCTGAAGTCAGGCTCAAATCTGCTTCAAATGCATCAAGACAGAAAGGATTCTCCTGCCTGGTTTCTGAACTCAGGCTCAAATCTGCTTCAAATGCATCAAGACAGAAAGGATTCTCCTGCCTGGTTTCTGAACTCAGGCTCAAATCTGGTTCAAATGCATCAAGACAGAAAGGATTCTCCTGCCTGGTGTCTGAACGCAGCCTGAAATCTGCTTCAAATGCATGAAGACAGGAAGGATTCTCCTGCATAGTTTCTGAAGTCAGGCTCAAATCTGCTTCAAATGCATCAAGACAGAAAGAATTCTCCTGCCTGGTTTCAGAACTCAGATGTAGAGCGGTGTCCTGTAGAGTAGAGTGGGAAGCAGATCAGGCTGTTTGCTGCTAAAAGGCTTTCTGGAATTTGAAAATCTCTCTCTTTTTTTTTTTGTTTTTTTGTTTTTGTGCTTACAAGACTTAATGAGGATAAATAAACTTTCTAGGTCAGAAATGATCTGCAGAGTGGAAGAGGCAAAGCATGAGATGGAGTCAAGGTTAGATTCACAGAGAAGACACATGGTCCAAAAAGAGAGTATTTTGCAAAATGAAATTGAGGAGCTAAAGGTAAATTTGATGATTGTGTTTTCTTTACTTCCTCTCCTAGAGGCCCATCTTCTGACTTTTCCCAGCAGAAGTCCCTGATTTTGTAGGGATAATCTCATAGAGATGAGAATTACCTTAAACACGGGAAGC